>NC_140987.1:11449135-11838514 GCF_052327205.1 Somniosus microcephalus | reverse complement strand
ACCCAGAGAGTCCCCCACCCAGAGAGTCCCCCACCCAGAGTGTCCCCCACCCAGAGAGTCCCCCTCCCAGAGAGTCCCCCACCCAGAGAGTCCCCCACCCAGAGAGTCCCCCACCCAGAGAGTCCCCCACCCAGAGAGTCCCGCACCCAGAGAGTCCCCCTCCCAGAGAGTCCCCCACCCAGAGAGTCCCCCTCCCAGAGTGTCCCCCACCCAGAGTCCCCCTCCCAGAGAGTCCCCCTCCCAGAGAGTCCCCCACCCAGAGAGTCCCCCTCCCAGAGAGTCCCCCTCCCAGTGAGTCCCCCTCCCAGAGAGTCCCCCTCCCAGTGAGTCCCCCTCCCAGAGAGTCCCCCTCCCAGTGAGTCCCCCTCCCAGAGAGTCCCCCTCCCAGAGTGTCCCCCTCCCAGAGAGTCCCCCACCCAGTGAGTCCCCCACCCAGAGAGTCCCTCCCAGAGAGTCCCCCTCCCAGAGTGTCCCCCTCCCAGAGAGTCCCCCACCCAGTGAGTCCCCCACCCAGAGAGTCCCCCTCCCAGAGTGTCCCCCTCCCAGAGAGTCCCCCACCCAGTGAGTCCCCCACCCAGTGAGTCCCTCCCAGAGAGTCCCCCTCCCAGAGTGTCCCCCTCCCAGGGAGTCCCCCACCCAGTGAGTCCCCCACCCAGAGAGTCCCTCCCAGAGAGTCCCCCTCCCAGAGTGTCCCCCTCCCAGAGAGTCCCCCACCCAGTGAGTCCCCCACCCAGTGAGTCCCCCACCCAGAGAGTCCCCCTCCCAGAGTGTCCCCCTCCCAGAGAGTCCCCCACCCAGTGAGTCCCCCACCCAGAGAGTCCCTCCCAGAGAGTCCCCCTCCCAGAGTGTCCCCCTCCCAGAGAGTCCCCCACCCAGAGAGTCCCCCACCCAGAGAGTCCCCCACCCAGAGAGTCCCCCTCCCAGAGAGTCCCCCACCCAGAGAGTCCCCCACCCAGAGTGTCCCCCACCCAGAGAGTCCCCCTCCCAGAGAGTCCCCCACCCAGAGAGTCCCCCTCCCAGAGAGTCCCCCACCCAGAGAGTCCCCCTCCCAGAGAGTTCCACCCAGAGAGTCCCCCACCCAGAGTGTCCCCCACCCAGTGAGTCCCCCACCCAGAGTGTCCATCAAAAGGGTGGGACTAACAAATCTAGAGCCCCCTGGATGTCAAGGGGCATACAGGATAGGATGAAGAAAAAAAGGGAAGCTTATGACCGATACCGAGTGTTCAATACTGCAGAAACCCTACAGGCGTATAGAAAGCGCAGGGGGGGAATTAAAAAGAAAATTAGGAAAGCAAAGAGAGGGGATGAAAAAATATTGGCAAGTAAAATCAAGGAAAACCCAAAGATGTTTTATAAATACATTAAGAGCAAGAGGATAACTAAAGAAAGAGTAGGGCCTATTAGGGACCATAAAGGTAACCTGTGTGTGGAGGCAGAAGAGATGGGTTTGGTTCTTAATGAATACTTTGCGTCTGTTTTTACAAAAGAGGGGACAATGCAGACATTGCTATCAGGGAGGAGGTGTGTGAAATATTAGATGAAATAAACATAGCGAGAGAGGAAGTATTAAGGGGCTTAGCATCTTTGAAAGTGGATAAATCCCCAGGCCCGGATGAAATGTATCCCAGACTGTTAAGAGAAGCAAGAGAGGAAATAGCAGAGGCTCTGACCATCATTTTTCAATCCTCTCTTGCTACAGGGGTGGTGCCGGAGGACTGGAGGACTGCTAACGTGGTACCCTTGTTTAAAAAGGGAGAAAGGGATAGACCGAGTAATTACAGGCCAGTCAGCCTAACCTCGGTGGTGGGAAAATTATTGGGAAAAATTCTAAGGGACTGTATTAATCTTCATTTAGAAAGACACAGATTAATCAGGGACCGTCAGCATGGATTTGTTAAGGGAAGATCGTGTCTGACTAACTTGATTGAATTTTTTGACGAGGTAACAAGGAGTGTCGATGAGGGTAGTGCATTTTATGTAGTGTATATGGATTTTAGCAAGGCTTTTGATAAGGTTCCACATGACAGACTGGTCATGAAAGTAAAAGCCCATGGGATCCAGGGCAAAGTGTCAAGTTGGATCCAGAATTGGCTCAGAGGCAGGAAACAAAGGGTAATGGTCGAAGGGTGTTTGTGTGACTAGAAGGCTGTTTCCAGTGGGGTTCCACAGGGCTCAGTACTGGGTCCCTTGCTTTTTGTGGTATATATCAATGATTTGGACTTGAATATAGAGGGTATGATTAAGAAGTTTGCAGATGGTACAAAAATTGGCCGTGTGGTTGATACTGAAGAAGTTGGTTGTAGACTGCAGGATGATATCAATAAATTGGTCAGGTGGGCAGAACAGTTGCAAATGGAATTCAATCCGGAGACGTGTGAGGTAATGCATTTGGGGAGGGCTAACAAGGTAAGGGAATACACATTAAATGGTAGGACACTGAGAAGTGTAGAAGATCAGAGGGACCTTGGAGTGCATGTCCACAGATCCCTGAAGGTAGCAGGACAGGTAGATAAGGTGGTTAAGAAGGCACATGGGATACTTGCCTTTATTAGCCGAGGCATAGAATATAAGAGCAGGGAGGTTATGCTTGAACTGTATAAAACACTAGTTAGGCCTCAGCTAGAGTACTGGGTGCAGTTCTGGTCACCACATTACAGGAAGGATGTGATTGCACTAGAGAGGGTACAGAGGAGATTTCCGAGGATGTTGCCTGGGCTGGAGAATTTTAGCTATGAGGAAAGATTGGACAGGCTGGGGTTGTTTTCTTTGGAACAGAGGAGGCTGAGGGGAGATTTAATTCAGGTGTATAAAATTATGAGGGAGCCAGATAGAGTGGATAGGAAGGACCTATTTCCCTTAGCAGAAGGATCGATAACCAGGGGGCACAGATTTAAAGTAATTGGTAGAAGGATTAGAGGGGAGTTGAGGAGAACTGTTTTCACCCAGAGGGTGGTGGGGGTCTGGAACTCACTGCCTGAAAGGGTGGTAGAGGCAGAAACCCTCATCACATTTAAAAAGTACTTGGATGTGCCCTTGAAGTGCCGAAACCTACAGGGCTACGGACCAAGAGCTGGAAAGTGGGATTAGGGTAAATAGCTCCTTGTCGGCCGGCACGGACACGATGGGCCAAATGGCCTCCTTCTGTGCTGTAAATTTCTATGATTCTATTTCTCCTCCCCGTATGCTAATTACCGTCAATCTGTGCCCTCTGGTTACCGACCCTTCTGCCACTGGGTACAGTTTCTCCTTATCTACTCTATCAAAACCATTCATGGTTTTGAACTCTCCCGTTGAATCGCCCCTTGACCTTCTCTGCTCCAAGGAGAGCAATCCCAGCTTGTGCAGTCAAATTCAAATTCAAATTCAAATCGCTTTATTGGCATGATAAGGTACATCTTATGTTGCCAAAGCATCATAATACATTTATGGTTGAACACATAAACGCAGTTCTATTCATACAGTGTATAAACAGATATATCCCTGAGTGTATAAATATACAATCGCATTATTTATATATACCCTTTTCTTAGTTTACTGGTTGTCCCTCTGTTCATGGCAAGCTGTAACATAGTGTGCCGCCAGTGTTACACAGCTTCTCTCCTCCCCCAGTAGGAATGGGAGTTTTTGGTTGTCATTCAGATTTCTGAATTCATGGCATATTTGTGAGAATTTTTGGTAGAAATTCTCCCTGATGCCCTGATATTTTCCACAGGCTGTGAGGAAGTGCATCTCTGTCTCCACTACTCCCTGACTGCAGTGAGAGCATATCCTGTCCTCTCTTGGCAGCCTGGTCTGCCTGTGTCTGCCTTTTTCGATCGCTAGGCTATGTTCGCTAAGTCTGTACCTTGTCAAGGTTCTTCTCAGTTTGTTATCCTTTACCATGGTCAGGTAATCAGCTATGTTGTATTGTCTGTTTAGGGCCAAGTAGCAATTGAGTTTGCTTTGGGTTTTTGTTGTTTCTGCCCAATATGTCAGATATTTTTCCTCTCCACGTAGCTGAAGTCCCTCTGTGGGCTGTTTTGCCTGTTGGAGCGGTGTGGGCTGGCGGGAGTTGCTGCTCACACTCCCCAGTGTATGGAGTGTTGACTCGCTCCACAGGAGGACAGCACGTGCTCACAGAGTGTGCCGGCAATGGAGAAGGGGGAGGGGGACAGGCAGACACCTGACTCAGCAGTCAGACAGCCAGCAGCAAAGAGCCTGTTGCTCACTCGACCAGACATCGATGAAGCCATTCTCCACACTGCTCCAGGCTTCCCAAACACCGGAGGTGATCATTCCCAGGAATCCTACAGTTTAACCATCGCAATACTAGAACAAGGAGAGAATTGCCTAATTCCCCGGATCCAAAACTGCTCTTTGTTTTCAGCTCTGACTCACAGATTCTTTATTATAGGCACACACTAGAGTAAAGCTCCCGCTACACAGTCCCGTCAAACACTCCCAGGGCAGGTACAGCACGGGTTAGATACAGAGTAAAGCTCCCTCTACACTGTCCCATCAAACACTCCCAGGGCAGGTACAGCACGGGTTAGATACAGAGTAAAGCTCCCTCTACACTGTCCCATCAAACACTCCCGGGGCAGGTACAGCACGGGTTAGATACAGAGTAAAGCTCCCTCTACACTGTCCCATCAAACACTCCCGGGGCAGGTACAGCACGGGGTTAGATACAGAGTAAAGCTCCCTCTACACTGTCCCATCAAACACTCCCGTATCCTGGGGCTGTGATGATTGATCTTCAACCGCCACAACCATCTTCCTTTGTGCGAGGTATGACTCCAGCCAGTGGAGAGATTTCCCCCTGATTCCCATTGACTTCAGTTTTATTAGGGCTCCTTGATGCCACACTCAGTCAAATGCTGCCTTGATGTAACTTAAACTAAAATTTTAAGGGAAACTTAATAAATTTAATTAAAATTCTGTTCGGGGGGGTGGGCGATGAGCCACTCCAGTCCCATCCGGTGCCCTCCGGCCGTGGAAGGCCTCAAGTATGTCAGTGGACACCCCGTGCTCCATCTCCGGGGAAGCCTGGGAGCTAACGTAGCCAGGGAAGAGGGGCAGGCCAAACAACCCCCCCGACTGCCTGGACCTGTTAATGGCCTGGACTTGGCCAGGCCCAGAACCAGCCCTACGAGGAGATCCTCCGCCCTGCCCGCTGCCCGCCGGCCCCCCACACTGGGTGACCAAAGATCAGGAGCGGGGGACTGAAGTGCAGCCAGAAATCGAGGAGCAGCCCCTTCAAAGAGCGGAAGAGGGGCTGCAACCTCTCGCACTCCATGTAAACATGGAACACGGACCCTTCCAAGCTGCAGAAATTGCAGGCGGGCTGGGAGTCTGTGAATCTACTTCAATATTTACTGCACAGGACTGCCCCGTGCAACAACCGCCCCCCCCACCCCCAAGCCAAATCCCCCAAAAGAAAAGGGTAGGCCAGGGCTTGTCCAGACGGCAGGTGAGGATGATGAAGTGGAGAGCATGCAGGAGCAGCCCGTCAATAGAAACATAGAAGATAGGAGCAGGAGTAGGCCATTCGGCCCCTCGAGCCTGCTCCGCCATTCAATGCGATCATGGCTGATCATCCAAACTCAGTACCCTGTCCCTGCTTTCTCCCCATACCCCTTGATCCCTTTAGCCTTAAGAAATATATCCAACTCCTTCTTGAATATATTTAATTAATTGGCCTCTACTGCCTTCTGTGGTAGAGAATTCCACAGGTTCACCACTCTCTGGGTGAAGAAATTCCTCCTCATTTCTGTCCTAAATGGCTTACCCCTTATCCTTAGACTATGACCCCTGGTTCTGGACTCCCCGACCATCGGGAACATCCTTCCAGCATCTAGTCTGTCCAGTCCTGTCAGAATTTTATAAGTTTCAATGAGATCCCCTCTCATTCTTCTAAACTCCAGCGAGTACAAGCCCAATCGACCCAATCTCTCCTCATATGTCATTCCTGCCATCCCAGGTATCAGCCTAGTGAATCTCCGCTGAACTCCTTCCATGGCAAGAACATCCTTCCTCAGGTAAGGCGACCAAAACTGCACACAATACTCAAGATGTGGTCTCACCAAGGCCCTGTACAACTGCAGCAAGACATCCTTGTTCCTATACTCAAACCAGATAAACAGCTCTGCACAGAGTGGAACGGCATGGAGGGGATTTCCGAGACCAGCTCAGGCTGTGAGGCACCGGTTCCCGAGGGAGGCTTCGGGGCCTGGCGCCGATGAGAATTTCCCTCCGAACGACGGGGGGGGGTGGTGGGGGGGTCAGCTCGGACGGGATTACTCCACGGGCTGGAGCCTCCACAATACAGCGGTTGGAGTCAGGGCCCAGTGCCTCTTTATGGCACTGTGCCAGCTCCACTGGCGACGTCCTGCCCACGCCTGCGCCATCCAGTGTATAGTGTCCGCGTATCAATAACACACGGACTGCAGGAGAACGGTAATAACAGGTGTTTACTGAACAGAGGGTATGCTGGAACTGAAAGTACAGAAGCCTGTTACGGCTTTATATACAGGTGTGGTCACTGCCGGTACTACAGTATAAAAGCAGTTCTCTCTTAAAGGTACATACACAACAATTCCTCCCCTTTTAGATAAACAGTACATAACATTCACTTAACAATTAAATAATAACTAATTACAATTACAATTTTCTTTGTACTATATACATCAGCTGAAAGTAATCATTTATAAATTCAGTCTTTGAGGGGGCTTCCTGATCCTGTCTGGATAGCGCCTTTCTCGAGTATCCTGTTCCTGCGGCGGAGTCGATTCTGGCTCATTGTCATTGGTTGGTTCATCAGCTTCCAATACTACTGATTCTGAGGTAGACGCAATCTGTACTTCGGGTTCATCACCAGGTGCGCCTGCTCGTGGTATGGGTTTGACTTGTTCCTGTGACTCTAGAATCTGGCCAGCATGGCATCTCACGATGCTCTCTCCAACGTCCACTGTGTACATTAGTGGTCCCTGCCGTGTGCATATCGTTCCTGGCTGCCATTTTTCTGTTCGGTAGTCGCGGGCCAAGACTGGTTGTCCTATCTTGAAGCTCCTGGTTGGCTTTTCATTGATGTGCTGGAATTGCTTATTCTCAACATCTCGTCTTATGTTTGGTTTGAGCAAGTCCAGGCGACATCTTAACCCGCGGTTAAAGAACATCATGGCTGGAGTTTGGTTGGTGACTGCATGTGTCGTATTTCGGTAAGCAAACAAGAAATTATCCACCTTGTGTTGCAGTGGTATGTTGTCGTTATACATCGCCTTTATTGCTTTTTTAAAGGTTTGAACAAACCTCTCAGCCAATCCATTTGTGGCTGGATGATATGGGGCGGATGTGTAATGCTTTACCCCATTATTCCTCAAAAACCTCCGGAAATCCTCGGACACAAACTGTGGTCCATTGTCGGAGCAAATCTGTTCTGGCAAGCCATTCCTGGCGAAGATGGTCCGTAGGACTGCAATAGTTTTCTCCGTGGTGGTGGAGGACATTTTGATGACCTCTGGCCATTTCGAATGTGCATCCACGGCGATTAAAAACATTGAGTCCATAAATGGACCAACAAAATCAATGTGTACCCGTTGCCATGGAGATGAGGGCCACTACCATGGGTGTAGCGGGGCCTGTGGTGGAGCGTTTTGGACTTTCTGGCATCCTGTGTATCTCTTGGTCATTTCCTCAATTTCCTTATCGATTCCCGGCCACCACACAAACGCCCTGGCTAGGCTCTTCATTTTTACCCCTCCCAGATGACCCTCATGAAGCTCATTGAGCGCTCTTTCTCTCAAATTGGGTGGAATTACCACTCGGGATCCACACATCAAGGTCCCCCGGCACACTGACAGCTGTTCTCTCCTTGGCGAGAATGCTGGCAACAGTGAGTCGCCATGTGCTGGCCATCCCTTCACCGTCAAATCATAGACCCGAGAAAGTGTCGCGTCATTTCGGGTTTCCTTCTCTATACTTGAGTTTGTAACAGGTAGACTGATGTAAGAAAAAGGAGTCTTACCATCAAGTAACTTTAAAGTAAGCTTTAAGTAACTTATAAACACACTATATACAAGAGAGGTCTTTACCATGCCTCTGGTAGAAGCCTCTTACAATACTGAACAGACCAGTATTTATACCAGTCCAACAGGAAGTGACATATGACAGGAAGTGAGGTATGTACACAGTTCATCGTTCATAGTTCACAGTTCACAGGAAGTGATGACATAACTTCCCGGAAGTTATTATTATTATCACATTCTTCCCTCCTGCAGGATTAGGAGGCTGTGGTCTACCTTTTGGTCCGCAGCCGCCGAACAAGGAAGAGTCGCACCCGTTTGGATTCCCGTCGTAGAGGGTCGCTGGTCCGCTTACATGCAGTTGGCCATTGGTCAGATTCTGTGTGGCCTGGATTGCCCTGTGAAGGGTCGGGGAGATCATGGCTTTGAGTACGAGCCCCAATAGGTTCAAAGTCGGACTGCCTCTGTTCAGAGGGAGGTGCAGAGCTGGTCTGTGGCGGATCAGTACTTTCATGCGCGGTACTGGGAGGGTCGCAACCTTGAGCACGGGGTTCTACCGGCACCAAGCTAGTTGGTGTCCAATCAGGATCCTGGAGAGGGGTACCCGATAGGTCCCAAGAGTTTCCTGGTGAAGTGCCATCACCCGATGTCCCACTAGGTCCTGGTGGGCAGGGAGCCAGATCCCGTAATGATACGGTAGATTCTCGGCCGTCGGAATATCGTATGTTTGCATAGGTGGGGTTGGCATCGGTTAGTTCAACCTCGTCTACGAGAGGGTCATTTTTAGATGTCCGAACGTATCTTCGGAGTAATACAGGTCCAGGAGTAGTTAGCCATGACGGGAGTGATGTCCCATGAGATGAGCGACGCTGGAATCCAAAGAACCGCTCATGAGGTGTAGTATTTGTGGCTGTAGAAAGCAGGGACCGTATAGAGTGCAATGCATCCGGAAGCACTGTTTCCCATTGCTGGTCTGGTAGGCCCCGAGATCTTAAAGCGAGGCGTACGGAATTCCAGATGATACCATTATACCTCTCTACCTGCCCATTTCCGATGGGATGGTATGGTGTTGTTTTGCTTGTAGCAATTCCCCGTTCTGAGAGGTAGTCCTTGAGTTCCCTTGACATAAAGGATGGACCCCGATCTGAGTGAATATAAGCCGGCATGCCACAGAGAGAAAATACCTGCTCAAGGCAGCAGATTACTGTGGACGCCAGCATATTGGAGCAGGGGAAGGCAAACGGAAAACGTGAATATTCGTCGATCATGGCGAGCAAATATGTGTTCCGAGTTGAAGAGGGCACTGGGCCCTTAAAATCGATGCTAAGTCGTTGCATCGGTTGGGTTGCATGTATGAGTATACCATCTGAGGGGCGGAAGAACTGAGGTTTTAATTCCGCACAAAGCTGGCATTCTGAGCATATTTTCTTTACATCTCCAGTGGAAAAAGGGAGATTCTGTGATCGTACGAAATGCAGCATGCGCGTAACGCCAGGATGACACAATCCATTGTGGACATCCATGAGAGTAGAGGATGACATAGTGGAGCAGAATGCCCGTGTGAGGGTGTCCGGGGCCACATTCTCCTTGCCAGGCCGATAGAGAATGGTATAACCAAAAGAGGCCAGTTCCATCCTCCAAAGTTGTATTTTATTATTCTTAATTTTGGTTCGTTTTCGATTATCGAGCATGAAGGCGACTGATCGTTGGCCCGTGATCAATGTAAAGTGCTGGCGAGCTAGAAAATGGTTCCACTTCCGTACTGCCTCTATGATGGCTGTGGCTTCTTTCTCAACCGGAGGATAATGTAGCTCGGCACCTTGTAAGGTCCTGGACATAAATGCTACAGGACGACCTCCCTGATTCAGAGTAGCCGAGATCGCCACCTCCGAGGCATCACATTCAACCACGAAAGGGAGATTCTCATCGATGGAGTGAAGAGCCGCTTTCTCCAACTGTTTTTTGAGAAGGTTAAAGGCTGCAACAGCCGCTGTTCCCAGTGGAAATGATCTAGCATGCAGCAAGGATTGGATTTTGTCCGAAAAATGAGGAATCCATTTAGCATAGTATGCAAACAGACCGAGAGCCCGACGTAAAGAAGTCGGATTCTTAGGTGACGGGAGCTCTTGGAGCGGGCGAAGTCTTCTGGGTCTGGCTTAATGATACCATTGCCTACGCAGTAGCCAAGGATGTTGATGGTCGGTTGCGACTCAACAGATTTGGATTCATTCAGGGTCAAATTACGGCGATGGAGGGCATCCCGAAATTTTTGGAGGTTGGCGTCGTGTTCCTGTTGATCGTGACCTGCAATGGTAATGTTATCAAGATAGGGAAAAGTGTCCCTTAGGTTTTCCTGCTTAACCAGGCCATCCATTGCCCGTTGGAAGACAGCCACTCCATTAGTAACCCCGAATGGGAGGCGACGAAATTGGTACAGCCGTCCATTAGCCTCAAAGGCCGTGTACTGCTTATCTGAGACCTTCAAGGGTACCTGATGATAGGCACTTTTTAAATCGTAAGTTGCTTAAATTGATGTAAGAAAAAGGAGTCTTACCATCAAGTAACTTTAAAGTAAGCTTTAAGTAACTTATAAACACACTATATACAAGAGAGGTCTTTACCATGCCTCTGGTAGAAGCCTCTTACAATACTGAACAGACCAGTATTTATACCAGTCCAACAGGAAGTGACATATGACAGGAAGTGAGGTATGTACACAGTTCATAGTTCATAGTTCACAGTTCACAGGAAGTGATGACATAACTTCCCGGAAGTTATTATTATTATCACATAGACATTCGACTTTGGTTGAATGGAATATCTCAACAGGGTCCACCGCAGGTGCTTCCTCCACCGTAGGCAGCGGCAGGCGCGACAGCCCATCAGCATTTCCATGCTGTTTCGTGCCCTTATACTCTATGTCGTATTGATGTGCCCCTAGAAAAAGGGACCATTTTTGCAGCCGTTGCGCCGTCATCACCGGAACGCCCATCTTTGGGTTAAAAATGGAGACAAGAGGCTGGTGATCAGTCAGTAAGGTGAATTTCTGCCCGTGCAGATAATGATTGAACTTCTTCACCCCCCACACCAGGCTGAGGGCCTCCCTGTCAATCTGGGCGTAGTTACGCTCGGCTGAAGTTAACGAGCGTGACGCAACGGCTATTGGCCTCTCTGAACCGTCAAGGAATTTGTGCGACTGCACCGCTTCAATGCCGTAGGGAGACGCATCACATGCCAACTGAATCGGTAGTGATGGATTGTAGTGGGCCAATACTTCTTTTGAAGTGATTAGGCATTTACATTTCTGAAAGACACGCTTACACTCATCACTCCATTTCCATGCTACTCCAGTTTGCAGCAGGGCGTTCAGCGGGTGCAGAATTGTAGACAAATTTGGCAAGAACTTATGGTAGTAGTTCACCAACCTGAAGAACGACCTCAGTTGTGACACATTTTCCGGTGCTGGAGCATTGACTACTGCCTCAATCTTGTCTGGGGACTTATGTAACCCCTCTTCATCAATCACGTGGTCACAATACGAGATTTGTTTCCTGAAAAACTCGCATTTGGGGCGGTTGGCTCATAGCCCATATTCTTGTAATCTAGTGAGCACCTGCTCCAAGTTGGCAAGGTGTTCACTGTCATTTCCGCCCGTAACCAGGATGTCGTCCAAATAACACTGGGTCCCCGGGATCCCTTGCAGGACTTGTTCCATCGCCCTCTGCCAAATAGCCGGAGCTGATGCTACCCCGGATACTAGTTGGTTGTACTGGTAAAGACCTTTGTGAGTGTTTATCGTGAGGTATTTCCTAGATGCTTCTTCTACCTCCATTTGTAGATACGCTTGGGCTAGATCAATCTTCGTAAAGCATTTCCCTCCAGATAGTGAGGCAAAAATATCTTCTATCCGCGGAAGTGGATATTGTACTGTGTGAAGGACTGGGTTCCTTAGTTACCTTAAAGTCCCCACGGATGCGAACCTTCTTCAGTTCCCCAGGCGTGCTGCTCAATGATTTCTTCATTACAGGAACGATGGGTGTGGCCCACTCGCTCCAGTCCACCTTGGACAGCACCCCCGAATGCTCCAGACACTCCAGCTCTGCTTCGACAGCTGGGCGGATCGCATACGGTACCGGTCTGTCCTTAAAAAATTTTGGGTTTGCGTTATCTTCAATTTTTAGCGTTGCCGTTACTCCTTTTAGAGTCCCAAGTCCTTGCTGGAACACCTCTTTCGCGTCAGTTAGAATTCTTGACAGTCGACCAGGTGTGACGTCGTCATCCTTTTTGTCAGCCACAGTTAGCGCCTGAATGGAATGCTAATCCAATTGTATTTTTCGGATCCATTCACGTCCCAATAATGGTGGTCCTCCATCTTGTAGTATATATAGATACAGTTCCTGTGTTTGCTTGCCATTGTATTTAATGGGCACCCTTATTTTTCCTCTGGGGTAGACTTTTTGCCCCGTATATGTCTTCAAGACAATGGACGTATCCTTCAAGGGAATGTGTGAGAATAGCCACTCGTAGTCTCGTCGATTCATGACTGTTAGGGCTGCTCCTGTGTCCAATTCCATCTTTACTTGGGACCCTGCTATCATGAGGGTGACCCAAATGGTTCGGTGATCCTCCTTTGCGATCACGTTGTGTAACTTTAGACAACTTAGTCTCCTGCTCCCGGAGTCATTATCACTCTTCTGATCTTCCGAACTACTGTCCGTCATCTTTTGTACTTTCTTGTACGTTTCCTTAATAGTTCTTTTAGTGTTGGTTTTCTTTCCTGACCTGCAGACTCATGCTATGTGTCCCACTTTTTCACATTGCCTGCATACTTTGTCCTTAAACCAGCAATCCTTCTGGTCATGGGTTGTTCTGCCGCAGCGATAGCACTTTTCTGCTCCATATGCCATTTCATTGGTGCTATATTCTTGCGGTTTCTGTTGTATTTCCGCAGCTCCCCGTGCTGCTGCTTCGTAGGATACTGCAACGCTGAAAGCCTTTTCTAGCGTAAGGTCCTTTTCCGAAAGTAGTCGTTTCTGGGTTCCTTCACTCTGGAGCCCGCAGACAAACTTATCCCTTAAGGTATCTGCCAGTCCTGTTCCGAACTGGCAGTGTTTCGATAACTTGCGTAGTTCCGTAAGATAGTCAGCATTACTCTCATCTTTGTGCTGGTTTCTTTTATGGAACTTGAATCTTTCTGCTATCAGCAGCGGTGTAGGGTTTAGATGTTCCTGTAAGGTATTGACAATCTCTTCAAAACTTTTCTCCATTGGTTTAGCTGGGGTAATTAAATTCCGCAATAGGCCGTACGTTCTCGCGCCCATCAAATTCAATAATACCGATGCCTTCTTTTCATCGGCCACCTCATTTGCCTTGCAGTACACTTCAATTCTTTCCACATACGTGGTCCAGTCTTCTATTTCGTTGTTGAAAGCAATGATGCTGCCACTCTTCGGCATCTTGGGTGGTTTAAAATGGCACCTCCCGCGCTTTTCCTTCTTCCCCAATGGATTAAAATGGCGCCTCCCCTGCTTTTCCTTCTTCCCCCTGCTGCCAATGCTGCTCCTAGCGTTCTAACTAGTAATGGCAGCGCCCCGCGGCTTTCTGCGCGTCTCTTTTTTTTTGTTAATTAATCTTCTTCGTTTTATTTTTCTTCGACGCTGTCCACTGCGCGCCTCTTTTCCTTCCCCTTTTTTTTTCTTTAACGCTGCCTGACTCTTGAGCACCGGCCGTGCCCTGTGCGCTCCACCCTCTCTCTCTCTCTTTCTTCCCGACGACGCTGCTCGGCCCCCTTGCAGAGCCGCTCGATCGAGCTCTAGCCCGCCGCAGTCCGGGAAGGGTCAGCGCACTACCTGCTACCAGCCCGATTTGCTGGGACACCTTGACTGGAGAACCCAGCTCTCCACAGCTTCCCCGCGATTCTCTTAACTCCGATGGATCACTGGGCAGTTGCCCACGGTCGACGCCCATTGCTCTGGCTTCGACCTCCAAGAAGCTTATCAGGGATGGATCCCCGTGAGGTGATGCAGTACTGCAAGTGAGTTTGAACCTGCTCGTCGCCACTATAGTGTCCGCGTATCAATAACACACGGACTGCAGGAGAACGGTAATAACAGGTGTTTACTGAACAGAGGGTATGCTGGAACTGAAAGTACAGAAGCCTGCTACGGCTTTATATACAGGTGTGGTCACTGCCGGTACTACAGCATAAAAGCAGTTCTCTCTTAAAGGTACATACACAACACAGTGCGTCCCTGACTCTGGTCACCTTGCCAGCCAGGGCCCTCCCCTCCGCCAGCCACCTGATACCCTACTTGTGGAGGTGCGGGTTCCCGAGTCGCGGCTCCCGGAGGATAGCTGCCTCTTCTGACAGGGGGAGGTCATGAAGCCCCTCTATCACTGCTACAGGAGGCTGCAGCTACAAGGCACAGGTCAGGAGTGTGATGGAATACTCCCCACTTGCCTGGATGAGTGCAGCTCCAACAACACTCAAGAAGCTCGACACCATCCAGGACAAAGCAGCCCCGCTTGATTGGCACCCCATCCACCACCTTAAACATTCACTCCCTCCACCACCGGCGTACCGTGGCTGCAGTGTGCACCCTCTAATTGATGCATTGCAGCAACTCGCTAAGGCTTCTTCGGCAGCACCTCCCAAACCCGCACGCTCCTGATCTTCGGTCACCCGGTGCGGAGGTGAGCGGGCAGGTCGGAGGACCTCCTCGTTGGACTGCTCCTGGGCCTGGCCAAAGTGGCCAATAATAGGTCCAGGCAGCGGGCGGTCGAGGGGGTCGTCCAGCCCGATTGCCTGCCGCTCTTCCGCGGCTATGTCCGCGCCTGGGTGGCCCTGGAGATGGAGCACGCGGTGTCCGCTGGCACGCTCGAGGCCTTCCGAGACCGGTGGGCGCCGCGGGGACTGGAGTGCATCGTCACCCTGGGTAATGTCATTATAATTTAAGTTGATAAGTTTTATTTAAAGTTCTGTTAATTTTCAGTTAATTTACAGTTAATTTGGTTCAATAAAAAGAGGACCTCCCAAACCCTTGACCTCTTCCACCTAGAAGGACAAGGGCAGCAGACGCATGGGAACATCACCACCTCCAAGTTCCCCTCCGAGTCACACACCATCCTGACTTGGAAGTATATCGCCGATCCTTCATCGTCGCTGGGTCAAAATCTTGGAACTCCCTCCCTAACAGCACTGTGGGAGCACCTTCACCTCACGGACTGCAGCGGTTCAAGAAGGCGGCTCACCGCCACCTTCTCGGGCGATTAGGGATGGGCAATAAATGCTGGCCTTGCCAGCGACGCCCACATCCCATAAAAATGAATTTTTAAAAAAAGCGAACTCAACGCACGTCAGGGATTGAGCGCGGGGACCCTTTTATGCGCTGAGCACTCTGTGCTGCTGGAGGCTTCCTCAGGGAACAATGTAAAAAAAAATCAAGGAAAATGACACACAAGCAAAAAACACCAGGGATGTTGTTTTGGAGATAAGGGAAGTAAAGGCAACAGAGAATAATGGTGTGCTGACAGGGAGATAACACTTAGGGTCTTGCTTTGCAGGATGTGGATCAATGGATGATCGCAAGTGCTGCTTGCTGACATTGCAGTCACGTGACCCCCCTCACAGGAAGTGGTGCTGATTGGTCACCTGACTAGAGTGGGTCAGAAGAGGATATAGAGGCAGTGTGAGAGCATTGGAGTAGGGTGTTCTCTTTTGGCTCTGGTAAGTTGTGGGTTTATGTTGGGCAAAGGTTCTTTTAATCTGTTTGTTAGATCATTTTCACTTTGTGTTCTTGTGAACTCTCCTTTTATTCCTAACCTCCCACTTATTTGCCCCAAAACTTTAGGTGTGGTAGAATTGGGTCCCCTGAAGTAATGTGAATTAATATGGTTGGTACTTTTTAACAAGTCCTGCCTAAATTGTCACCTTTGGATACTCCTTCAACTAAAGTCTAGTTCACTGTCTATTCCCTGTCCACCAGTCTTTGGGTGTTGGTGTCTTCTAACTTCAAGGCTGTGATTTTTGAGGGCATTGCAACCCTCTCCTGGATAGAAATACTTGCCATTGCTATTCAGTACCTGTGCTATGGCAGCCTGTGTTCTGATGGTTCATGGTTTCTCCTGCCTTTTGATTGTAGAATCTTTGGTAACCAATTCCATGGTAGTTCTCCAATCTCTTACTTCATTAGAGAGCATCCCAAAGAAAGAGTTATCAACTGGGGCCATGGTCTTTTCTTAATAGACCCTTGTATTAAGTGTTCTGAATGCTCTTTTTAATGGAGCCTTGTATCAAGTGCCCTGTATCAATTAAAATTGGCTGTAAAGAGCAATTGTCTAATACTTATCATTTTAACCTGGGAGAATTGGTTACCCACTGCTGCCTAGTCTAAGCTTTTAAAAGCCAATTATAAGTTGGCTGACCACTTAACCTAGAAGCTGGAGTTGAGGCCCACTGTCTTGCCCTAGCACTGAACTCTTGCCTAACCTGCAGTTCTACCTGAAGGTAGTTTTGCTGTTTGGAGTTTCTGTTGAGGTTAGTGGGTGAGGGGGAGACATTCCATGGGCATTCCAGATACAAGACTCCACTCTGGTCTGTTCTGTGTTTGGCCCTGTTTGCCAGTTGGTGGGTGGGATGGATGCTCATTCAGTAGAGTGCTGGTACTCTGACTTTTATCACCTCTTCCACCCCTCCCCCTTGCTGCCATTAAGCTCTACTTGTGACTGACTGTAGTCATGGCTGTTCAATTCTCTGTGCAATGAAAGTTTGTGATCACACTGCCACTGAGTAGCAGGAAAGAATATGGGAGCCTTGGTGTTAACTGGTTAGTTGGCCACAGGACCTGCAGTAAATGTGTATACCATCTTGTTGGCCTCTTGTTTAAAATGCTGCCTGAACACTGTGTTCCCCACTGGGCTTGGCTCTGCCTGCTCCTGCTTGCTGTTTGAAGCTGGTGGTTCTGATGAACTAATCATTCACTGGGTATAAATTCAGTTTAAAATTTGCAAGTAGCTTTGCTCCTTTTTAATCTTGTGTCCTGTTCCTTTGACCCAGTCTTTAATCTTTATTTTTTGAATGGTGTTCTATTTGTCTGATCAAAGCTGGCTATTGGATTGAAGTGGTCTGTTACTTGGAGTAGACTGTTGCCCTTGGTATTCCTTCCTGTGTTAAGTGTAAGGTTCCTCTCTCTATATAATCCAGTCATTAACACTTGTCCCTCCAGAACCCTGACTATACTTGTAGTGTGCAGCCCCTATCTTGGCCTCTGCTGGCATACCTGATGGGACTATTTCAAATATCTGAGGCATGCCTTCCTAATTGGCCTTAAGACTATTTTCTCTGGTCTTGCTTAACTTGAGGTAATGCTCACTATAGCTGAGGTCTCCCAGTCCCCTCTTAACCAGATGCTTCAACATCTCCATGCTTGGGTTCAATTCTCAGTCACTTCAACACCCTCACCAAAGCTAGTGGATTTTAAGTGTGGTCAGACCAGATGAATGTATTGTGCAAGCTCAGCAATTCCTGTGGAGACAACCAAGCTAACTAGGGGAAGAATGGGGCTGAGTTCATGAAAGACCTGCTGTTTCTATTTAGTCTAACAGTGAAAACCTTGTGTTGCTAGCCTCACTACTTCCTGTGGCGATTCTATTTTATAAAAGACTTTGGACCCAAAGCTCTCTTCAACTGGCTCCTTTTTTATTGGGGTCTGTTGTAGACTCATTGCTAGAGATTGATTGATTGGTTAACAACTCATTATCATTGTATCTGGTGACTACCAGGACTAGATGGACTTTTATTCACAGGATGTGGGTGTTGCTGGTAAGGCCAACATTTATTGCCCAACCCCCCCTGCTTAATTGCCCTTGAGTGGCTTGCTGGGTCATTTCAGAGGTCAGTTAAGAATCAACCACATTGCTGTGGGTCTGGAGTCACATAGGCAGATTTCATTCCCTAAGGACATCAGTGAACCAGATGGGTTTTTACAACAATCTGGTAGTTTCATGGTCACCATTACTGATGCTAGTGCTTTATTCCTGATTGGCTAAATGGTCTATTTCTGAAGTTTAATAATTAAGAACGCGCAGGAGTCGGCCCTTCGAGCCTGCTCTGCCATCCAATAAGATCATGGCTGATCTTCTACCTCAACTCCACTTTCCTGCACTATCCCTATATTCCCTGATTCCCTTAATATTCAAACATCTTGATTTCTGTCTTGCATATACTCTTGTTTCTTAAAAAAAAATTAAATATATCTTGTGGCCATCACAATGGTGAGTGGGATGGAGTCACTTTTTTTTTATAGGCTCACAACTAGTTTTGTGCAGCTTGAACTGAACTCCTGTCCTACTCCGTCCATGTGACATTTAGTATGTTCAGTTGCCATTAACTTCTAAACTGTTCCCTCCAAGCATTGTATTTGCTGAATTTCTGGCACCTACCCTCGGGTGTCATAATGACCTGAGCATACAGCCTGGCACCAGTCTGTCTGGAGCTTTCTTTAGAAACTCATTTCAAGTGGTGTTGTCCTTCAACAGCACCCTTTTAACTGTTCTGATAATCTGGTAGCAAACATCCTAAAACCTGACCCTGTTGCCAGGGCAGCAGTAATGGAATGTAAGGCCTGGTCTGCCCTTGTGCCTGGATCTAGTCAAAGACTAGACCATTGAGCCAATTGAGCTGTGATCAGCATAGGGGGTGACTGATAACTTGCAGTAGAGTAAACCAACATTTTCAATATAATGGTGCTGCTTGATCTGTGATCCCTGTTCATGGTTTTCTTTAGGGAAAACTGTACAGTCAGCTGGCTTGTGACTAGAATGACAGATGGAGTGCTGACTTTAACCCAATACTGCGTTCAGTGGAGACAATTCTTGCATATTTGCCTTTTTTTCTTTCAAATGCCCAATTTGTGCAGTGACCCCCCTGGTTGCAGGACACTTGCTGTTTTTTTTTCCCCCACAGGCTGGATGCTTAGTGTGGCTCATTAGATTATCAACCTCTGGTTCTTGCTAGAATCCACATCAAGCATGTCTGTCTGGCAGTGAGTGAATCCTACACCTTCACTGAAATAGGAACCTAATGGTACAAACAAGGACAAATGCCATCCCTGCCTCCAGGCCACTGACTCTCTCTAGGGAACCCAGGTCAAACTCACTACTGCTAGTAGTTCTGCTTCCTCTGAACTTTTTGTTAATTCCAAGCTCTTGCTTTGCCTGCCAGCTGGTAGGAAATGAAAAGACCTGTCTTAACACTGTGCCATAGAAACATAAGATGGGAGCAGGAGTAGGCCATTCGGCCCCTTGAGCCTGCTCTGCCATTTAATGAGATCATGGCTGATCATCCAAATACCCTGTCCCTACCTTCTCCCCATATCCCTTTAGCATTAAATATCTAACCCCTTGAATATATAATGATTGGCCTCAACTGCCTTCTGTGGTAGAGAATTCCACAGGTTCACCACTCTCTGGGTGAAGAAATTCCCCCTCATCTCAGTCCTAAATGGCTTACCCCTTATCCTTAGACTGACCCCCTGGTTCTGGATTCCCCTGCCATCGGGAACATCCTTCCTGCATCCAGTCTGTCTAGTCCTGTTAGCATTTTATAAGTTTCAATGAGATGCCCCTCATTCTTCTTAACTCTAGCAAATATAAGCCCAATCGACCGAATATAAGCCCAATCGATCCATCTCTCCTCATAACATTCCTGGCTCAAGTTGTGAAATATTGACTAAGTTATTAAGGAGTGGGTGAAGAGGAGCAGGACGGGCAGTGTGGGACTCTTGGGACCCCCCATACTACTGCTAACGAGGCTCCACAGACAGATCTGGGGAGGAGATTGGAGGGAAGTTGAGAGCTTGTATTCTCCCACCAGGAGGGCCAGAGGATTTTGGGATGACAGCTGTAGTGTTTTAGTTTTTTACTTGTAATGTGTAGCATTTGCCTTGATTTTTCCCTTTTTTGAAGGTGGGGCTTTATTGGCTAGCCTTGATCTAACATGGCTCCAGTTAATGTGACAGTAACTGCTGGGATTGTGTAGCATGTCAAGGACTAGAACTCCTTCCCTGCTGCCCCAACCCACTCTAACCAAGTCTTGACTTCTATTAATCTGCTCACCATCCCATACTTCATCATGCAGTCACCAAGAGGTAAACTGAGATTGTTTCTGATTTTGTTGGGGGGGGGGGGGAGATTCCCACCCATTCTGAAGAGCTTCAGTCATTAATGCAAGACTGCTGATCTGCTCCAGTTACTACCCTGCTTTGGAGGCTGAGGTTTGGTGTATTTCAGTGAGTGGTCAATCCAGATCAGTTCCCTAGGACACAGCAGAAGGAGACAGTATTGATTCAAGTAGAAAATTTTTTTTTTTTACAAACTATTTGGGGATGGTGAGTTGTGTGGTGAGCTCAGGAGGAACGGGTGACTTTGGACCTCTGGTTCCCAAAGCTCTCCACCACTGGGGGTTTCCTCCTACCTTGTCTGGTTCTGTTGTAGACTCTGATGGAGATTGATTGCTGTGATTAGTCAATGCCATGTGACTACCTGAGACTTGCATGTCTGCAGCACCTATCATAACCTCAGGATGTCCCAAGTGTTTTACACCAATTTTTTTTGGGAAGTGCAGATGGTGTAATGTACAAAACACCACAGCAGCAAGGTCCCACAAACGGCAATGATAATGACCAGATACATATTAGCCAAGACACCAGGGAGAGCTCCCCTGCTTTAGTGCCATGGGATTTTTGCATCCACCGGCAAGCAGACTGGCCTCTGTTTAACATCTCATCTGAAAGACTGCACCTCTGACAGTGCAGCACTCCCTCGGCTCAGTACTGCACTGGGAGTGTCGGCCTGGATTATGGGCTTAAGTTTCATGGAGTGGGGCTTGAACCCTCGATCTCCTGACTGAAGGAAGAGTGCTACCCACTGAGCCACAGCGACTCTGATCATTGGAAGGTGAGCTAGATGGACCTTTGTCTTTTTACTAGCAATTCCTATGTTCTTCTACGAGATCTTACCTGAGGTGGCTTTTTTTTTTGTGATTGGGATGTGAGTAATGCAGGGAAGGCCATATCTATTGCCTATCCCTACTAAGTCAATCATGTAGTGTTGGACTGGAGTCATGGGTAGGGGTGAGCAGTTCCCTTCCCTGAAGGACATTAATTAACTTGTTGGCTTACTGTGATAATCTGGCAGCTTTCATGGTCACTTATTTCCTGGTACCAAAAATTGCCAGATTTATTTTACTCCATTTCAGAACTTTTCCATGGAGGGATTTGAACTCATTATCTTGGGATTGTTCAGCCAGTGCTATAAAGTCGTGTCACTCCGCACTTCCTGATTGTGTGTTGGCTTCCGAAACAGGCAGCCGATTGAACAGAAGCCTGCGAGTTGGCAAAGTACTGGCTGTCAGTCCTATTGGCTCTTTAACCCCTTTTTGTTAAAGGGGGTGTGGTCTTGGTGCAGCATGCCAAGCTTATTTAGATGTTATTGTGCATGACCCTGCAGTAACAACTTGCAGTATTTGAGTGGTGCAGCATTAAGTGCTGCTTTGAGGCTAAACTGCAACCCTTGATCAACAGGAGGATTGTGAAAAAGTCCCAATACAGTGAAGCCCTGGTTAAAAAAATTTTAAATAATCTCTGGGAATCTTTAAACTGTATTCATTCCAAAGAGTCTCTCTGGTGTTGAAGGATAGTTGCTACCCAAGTAATAGGCTTTTGGTGGTTGTGTGTGGGGGGGGGGGGGGGGGGGTGGCAGCAATTTGTTGAAGAAACATTTTGTTTTAAACAAAACTCTTGTGAACTTCCCTTTTTAAATTCCAGCACTGCTGACAGGAAACCATCTCCATCCTCAGTGAACATAGCTGCTGGATAATTACTGGGAGGCTAACTGCCAACTTCTTCCTGTTTCTCATTTCTGTTTACTCTGTTGTTTAACAGTAAATCTGGCGGGCAGGGCTGCTCCAATGGGGAGCTGAGCAACTGGAGGCCCACTAGTCCGCTAATCCAGTGGGTTTGGCCTAGTTACCACCCTATATTCTCCTCCCTTGTACTAAGTGCTCATGTCCTGTGTGCTTGGGGGTAAGGAATTTTAGTTTTGGCCTCTAGTGTTGCTCTGTGCATTAGGATCTTGCAGCGCAGGAGGCCATTTGGCCCATTGTGCCTGTGCCAGCTCTTTGCAAGCTCTCCAATTAGTCCCACTCCCCGCAGCTTGACTCTCTTGAGTAGCACTCTCTACAGTCTGAAGGTTGTGGGTTCAAATCCCCCTTCCCTCCTCCAGAGACTTGAGCACATAATCCAGGCTGACACTCCCAGTGCAGTACAGAGGGAGTGCTGCACTGTCAGAAGTGAAGTCTTTTTCAGATGAGATTTTAAAACTGAGGTGCTGATCAGGTGGATGTTGGAGACCTGGGATCTTTGAGAAGGAGCTGGGAGTTCTGGCATCAACATTTCATCCCTCAACCAGCACTAACCAACACAATCTAGCCATTCATCTCCTATGTTCCAAGATCTTGTACACAAGTTGGCTGCTGCTTAACTATCTGACTACATTTCAAACATAAAGCAGCTTTGGGGTATCCTAGGGATGTGATGTAATGCTATGTAAATGTTCAAGTCAGTCAGCTGTATGTAGAGCAGATATTGTGGCCAAGTTTATTTGCCCCTATCCCCCTCCAGAAAAGATCCCTGAGGAATGCCACTGCTTAAACTGAACATTGCAAGTTAGTCATTGAGTGCAATCTATAATCAGACTGGCCTCTTTTACTGAACGCAGTAATCTGTTAACTTAATTTCAGTCCAGCTGCCTTTCCCATTTTTGGGACACTCGACATGATGTCATTTCCTTTCCATGGTCTGAGGATTATTGGCAAAATTCCCAGTTCAAACTAGCTGACGCCTCGTATGAAGCCTGGGTCATTTCGAGCTGAGATTTGCTCCAATGCTAGTGTTCCCCCCAGCCATGTCTGGTAACAGTCTTTCTGTTGTTTTCAGTCTCTGTGGGATTGCTGGCAAAGCCAGCACTTATTGTCCATCCCCCTAGTTAACCTATTGAGCATGGTGATCCTTAAACTGCTATAGGTGTAGAGGAACTCAAGTAGTGTTCAGTGCCAGATTGAATGATGGTGGCTTGAGTCTTTGCAATAGGAAGATTGGCCCTCAGCAGTGACCTGGGGATCTGACTGTGTACATGGCAAGAAAGAGGTTTTGGGCATTTGGAGCACTGGCAGATGTTTACAGCAGTAGTGAATTGTGTAGAGCCTGCTCCCTCTCCATGGGCTTTCAGACCCTCCTAGCCCACCACACTGAGCTAGGATGAGTTGTATCTGCAGCTGTTCCAGGCTGTGTGGAGAATGGTGGCAACTCCACACCAATTGATGCCAACTCTCTCTCTCTCTCTCTCTCTCTCTCTCTGCCAGATAGTGTCCTGAGCACACCCTGGGACCAGGTTTTGAGGGGGAGGGGGGGGGTTTGAGACCCAAGAGTGAAGGTTTGATGCATAAACTGGCATCTATGATGGTTGTAGAAGGTGCACTCAGTTGAGCAGATAATGGGGATGAGCCCTTGATCTTCAATTGTCAGCTTGGCTCGGTTGGTAGTGCTCTTGCCGGAGTCGGTAGGTCACTGGTTCAGGCCCTGCTCCAGGGTCTCTTGTATTCCAGGCCGATGCTGCACCGAGGGAGTGCTGTTGCGAGTTTCATAGATTCAAAGAAACTTGCAGCACAGGGTCATTCGGCCCGTCGTGCCTGTGCTGGCTCTTTGAAGGAGCAGTCGTGCTTAGTCCCACTCCCCCGCTTTCTGTCTGTAACCGTGAGTTCCTCATCCTCCAGAACCGTCCAACTCCCTTTAAAATTATTGATAGCCTGGCGATCGAAAAGGTAGACACAGGCAGACCCGGCTACCAAGAGAGGACCGGATATGCTCTCTCTGCAGTTGGAGTAGTGGCGACAGATGCACTTCCTCACCGCTTGTAGAAAATATCAGTGCATAAGGGAGAATTTCTACCCAAAATTCACAAATATGCCCGGAATTCAGAAATTTGAATGACTACCAAAAACTCCCATACCTACTAGGGGAAGAGAGAAATTGTGTAACCTTAGCGGCACACTATGTTACAGCTTGCCATTAACAGAGGGACAACCACTAAATATAAGAGTATATACAAATTATATGAATGTATATTTATACACTCGGATATATCTGTTTGTGTTCAACCATAAATGTGTTTTGATGCTTTGGCAACATAAGATGTACCTTGTCATGCCAATAAAGCAAATTGAATTGATGGCATCAGCTTCCACCACCTTTTCAGTTCGAGCATGCCAGACAGATCCCCACAACTGAGTGAAAAGATTTCTCCTCTTCCCGCTCTGGATATTTTGCTAATTATTTTGAATCTATGACCTAGTTATTGAGGGATTTGTTTCTCTCTTCTCCATCAGAACCTCTTGTCTTGAAAACCTCTCTGGTCACCTCTTAACCTCGGTTCCAAGGAGGACAGTCCTAACTTTTCCAACCTCTCCTCATAACTGAAATCCCTCATCCCTGGGGAACCTCCTCTGTACCCTCTCTAAGGCCTTTACATCATTCCTGAAGTGTGGTGCCCAGAATTGTCCTCCATACTCCAGCTGAGGCCTAACCAGTAATTTTTAAGCTGATGTTCTTTATCAAGTGGATGTTGAAGATTCCATGGCACTATAATGAGCAGGGAGTTTTGTTTCCTGATTCTCCCTCAACCAATGCCACCACAAATAAATTAACCAGTCATTTATCTCAGTACTGTTTGAGACCATGTGTAAAAAATGGCTGCCACATTCTCCTATATAAGGAAGAGTTGTTAATGCACAAAAGGGCCATTCAGCCCAACCAGTCTATGCTAGTGAAAATGCTTCCCCACAAGCCTCCTCCCAACCTACTTCATCTTGCTATACTATTCCATTCTCTTTTATCTAGCTTTCACTTAAATTCATCAAATACATTTTATATAGCACTTCATACAAGTTCTGCTTTCTAAATTTGTTAATGCAACAAATTGACTTGTGAAGACTCTTACAATAAGAACTGGGTGTCCTGTAAGAACAATAATTGGAGTAGGCTACATGGCCCCTTGAGCCTGCTATGCCATTCAATAGATCATGGCTGAACTTCTACCTCGTCTCCACTTTCCTGCACTATTCCCCATATCCTTTGATTCCCTTAATATTCAAAAATCTATCGATCTCTGTCTTGAATACACTCAACAACTGAGCCTCCACAGCCCTCTGGGGTAGAGAATTCCAAAGATTTACAACCCTGAGTGAAGAAATGTCTCCATCTTGGTCCTAAATGGCCAACCCCTTATTCTGAGACTCTGACCCCCCCGGTTCTAGACTCTGGAAACATCCCCTCTGCATCTACCCTGTCAAGCCCTGTAAGAATTTTGTATGTTTCAATGAGATCACATCATTCATTCTTCTAAACTCTAGAGAATATAGGCCCAGTCTACTCAATCTGTCGTCATAGGACAATTCCACCCCCCCCCCCCCCCCCCCCCCATCCCAGGAACCAGTTTGGTGAACCTTTGTTGCACTCTATGGCAAGTATATCCTTCCTTAGGTAAGGAGACCAAAGCTGTCCACAATACTCCAGGTGTGGTCTCACCAGGGCCCTATATAATTGCAGTAAGACCACTTTACTCCTACTCAAATCCTCTTGTAATAAAGGCCAACATACCATTTGCTTGCTGTAACCTGCATGTTAACTTTGATTTGTGTACAAGGCCACCCAGGTCCCTCCACACCATTTCCCAATCGTTCCATTAAAAATACATACTCTGCTTTTCTATTTTTCCTACCAAGTGGATAACTTCACATTTTTCCACATTATATTCCATTTGCCATGTTCTTAATTCCCACCCAGCTTTGTATCATCAGCAAACTTGGATATATTACATTTGGTCCCCCCATCCAAATCATTGATGGAGATTGTGAATAGCTGAGGCCCAAGCACTGATCCTTGTGGTACCCCACTAGTTACAGCCCGCCAACCTGAAAATGACCTGTTTATTCCTACTGTTTTCTGTCTGTTAAACAAAATTAGAGCTTGAGGATTGGTTAATAACCTCATGTGGCACCTTATCAAATGCCTTCTGAAAATCCAAATACACCACATCCACTAGTTTCCCCCTTATCTAATCTGCTAGTTACAACTTCAACAGATTTGTCAAATGATTTCCCTTTCATAAATCCATGTTGACTGCCCAATCCTATTTTCTAAGTGTCATGTCCTTAATGGATTCTAGCATTTTCCTAACTACTGATGTCAGACTAACTGGTCTGTACTTCCCCGTTCTCTGGAGTTACATTGTGACCCTCTGATCTGTGGGAACCATTCTAGAATCTATAGAATTTTGGAAGATGGTAACCAATGCATCCACTATCTCTGTAGCCACCTTTTCAAAACACTAGGATGTAGGCCATTGCCTCCAGTGAATTTATTGGCTTTCAGTCCCATTAATTTCTCCAGTATCTTGTAACTAATACTACTTTCTTTCAGTTCCTCATTCTGGTTCTCTACTATTTCCAGAAGGTTTTTTGTGTCTTTGTCCATGAAGACAGACACAAAGTATTTGTTTAATTTCTTTGCCATTTCCTTATTCCATTATAATTTCTCTTGTCTCAGCCTGTAAGGGACCCATGTTTACCTTTTGTTAATATTTTCCTTTTCACATACCCTATAGAAGCTTTTAGTCTTTGTCTCTTGCTAATTTACTCATTCTAGTTTCCCTATCAATTTCTTGGTCCTCATTTGCTGAATTCTAAAATCCTCCCAATCCTCAGGCTTGCTGCTCCTATTTGGCAACATTTATAAGCCTCTCATTGGAGCTGTGAAGCATGTTTTTCTAAGAATATGAATGACTGGGTCGTTTAGAATCCAAGTTGACTTGACGGGGCCATTCCAATCCTCAGTGTAATGGTTCCAATTAGTGACCAATCATATCAAAAGTGGAATAAACCATTTGTGGTTAATTTGTTTGAATTGGAAGCTGCTAGGGATTGGGATGTTGCACCACAGGAGGTGTGACTGCCTCTGTGCCAAAGTCTGACAGCATACAAGAGCTGGTCAGGTCTGGCTGTGAATGCAGCATCTCGTACTGGAGTATTCCTGGTACTCATTGGGTTAATGTGGGCCTTTTAACAATAGTTCCATTTCATTCCTGGTAGATGGGAGAAATCTGCAATTCCCAGCAAGGAATTTGAGGGCGAGGGGCTGTTTCTGGTGCCGTTCTCCTTGTCACTGGAGGTATTAAATATTTATTTTGGACCAGACCTCACTAAGCTCCACCTAATTGGCTAATGAGTTCCAGATGAAAGCTGGAGTTCTCGTTGTCGGAGATCTACTGACTTTGCGTGTTTGTTCCGATTGATGCAGTGTGTCGGAGTTGCTGAGCACACCATGGAGTGCTCCACAAGGCTTGCACTGTGTGCCTGTGGCTGGGCTCCAGTTTCCTGTACCTATTCTGCAGGAACAGGATACAAAACCTCTTTTGTGAGGAGTCAGTTTCTGTAACTGAAGTCTGAGTTGTTAAGCTGCCTCTTTCTCTTGACTTTTGCTACACTGGTTTCTGTTTCTCAGGGGTGGGGGATCTCCACATCTCTCTGCGGAACAGACTAGAAGGTAGGTTTTTTGAATATGATTTTTCTTGCACCTTGTGTGCACCGATCCGGCTTGAAGTTGGGACTGAGGTGTACAAGCTGGGCCATCTTAGCTACAGGTCAGAGGCTGGAAACTCTCTTCTCCATGCCTCTGCCTCCCTTGGTTGAACATTCTTGGTCAATCTTGAAGGAGGAAATTTCCTTTTTTCCCTCCATGCACCCCCCCCCTCCCATGGACAATTGTGACATGTTTGGAAATGTGTGTATGCAGGGAGGAATATTTTGCATCTGAAGAGGCCTGGCAGAATAATCTAATTGGAGTAGAACTTTCCAGAATAGTATCAGGGGTGAGACTAGATAGATTTAGAATATGGTGCAGCAAGGGGCAAACTTCTTCAGGGAGGCACTCTACAGCTGAGGGGCAGTAACTTGTATTTACCCTGGATCAGTGCCAATTGGGTAGGAGGTCATAGGGGCTTGACTCCCCTTCTCTTCCCACCCCAACACCATTTTGGAGGACTGCCTCCATTTCACTCTTGGGTCTCTCTCTCTCTCTCTCTCTCTCTCTCTCTCTCTCTCATTGAGTTCAGCCTGGGTCTGTCTCTCTCTCATCCTGAGTTCAGCCTGGATTTGTCAGCATTCTGGCTCCACCCCTTCCCAGTCAGCCAAGCCCATCCCTGCCTCCAACCTACCTCTTGCTTCTCATTCTGCCCTGGCCTCTGCTTCAGAAGGCTTTGAACCCCCAGGGCCTTGGTGAGACCACACCTTGAGTATTGTGTGCAGTTTTTTAGTTGCCTTATCTGAGGAAGGATGTTCTTGCCATGGAGGGAGTGCAATGAAGATTCACCAGGCTGATACCTGGGATGGCAGGAGATGTATGAGGAGAGATTGGGTCGATTGGGCTTATACTCGCTGGCATTTAGAAGAATGAGGGGATCTCATTGAAACTTATAAAATTCTAACGGGACTAGATGCAGGAAGGATGTTCCTGATGGTGGGAGTCCAGAACCAAGGGTCACAGTCTAAGGATAAGGGGTAAGCCATTTAGGACAGAAATGAGGAGGAATTTCTTCACCCAGAATGGTGAACCTGTGGAATTCTCTACCACAGAAGGCAGTAGAGGCCAATTCATTAAATATATTCAAGGAGTTGGATATATTAAGGCTAAAGGGATATGGAGAGAAGGCAGGGACAGGGTACTGAATTTGGATGATCAGCCATGATCTCATTGAATGGTGGAGCAGGCGCGAGGGGCTGTGGCCTGCTCCTATCTTCTATGTTTCTATAAGCCCACTTGATCTTGTATTTCTGTGCTGGCCACCTAATTTGTGGGGGGGGGGGGTTGGGTTTAGCCTGTTCCCATGGAGATGTGCATGCACAGCACCAAATTTCCCTCCCCTAACTCAGCACTTGACTGGGGGGGTAGAGGATGACTGGTGTGGCAGTGCTGGGGGAGAATGCAGAGAAAGGAAGGATACATCCCATGCTGTAGGGGCAGCACTACTCTGCATTTGATCTACCTGTAGGGGGCAGTGCAGAGGCAGCACTGCTCTGACCTCTTGGCACCAGTTGTGACTGCTGACACCAGCCAGCCACTTTTTCTAGCACTACCCCTTCAATCAAGTTCAGACTTGCCTGCTTCCAAACGTACAGCCAATACACTAACTTATCCAGTGGTGTCTGCCCTCTTGCAATAGTGTTTAGCTCCTCACTTTGCCATGCATGAACAGCATACCAATCACTCAGCTTGCAAGTTTAAAAAGGCATCTAAGGAAAGGTCTTTTATATACTTTACTGGGCTTGAGTTTAATTTGTCTCCATGAATTGGAACAGTTGCTAAAAGCTATTCAATAGTCAGTGGCAACTTGGAGGGGAAATGGTGGCAACTAATACTTACAGGAAGTAAATGGTTAATCTACAAGCCTGTTTCTGTTTCCATGGTGACACACTGTTGGAGCCAGTTAGCAATAAGCACCATTTACAAGTCCATGGAATGCAGCAAGTGCTCAGGAGACCAGTGCTCCCTCCTGTCACAACACACATCCAACCTGAATTCAGATGTATGTTGGCTGAGTTGAGACTTTTCAAAGGATCCATGGCAACCCTGAAGGGGGTCTGAAAGGAATCTTAGCATTTTTTTAGAGGCCAATCAGTTCTGTTTTAATTCTTGGGCTCTTGTTACTGAGCAGTCTCAGATTTTTGGGTAACTTTAAACCTCTTGCTACCTACAGTTATCCCAGTAGCAGAGTGGACTCAATGTACTGAGATTGTCTTCCAAGATAAGTGTAAGACTCCATTCCTGAACTGGAGACCTTCAGTTCACCAAAGGGGCATCACGTCCTCCTTTCTTAACCCCCCCCCCCCCCCCAATACTATTTTAAAATCAAACACCAACTGTGGGGCCTCTCCCATTGATCATTGCCACTTTAAGTATTGCAACTCTGTACATCCAAGATACTTGTCTGATTGGGGTGCTAAACCATAATTCACTGCACTTGCATCAGCTGACCCTGACTAATGTGCTAGTAGCATCTTGCCAGTGCCTGGTGTTTGAAAGGCAAAGGTGAACCAAGAGTGGGAAAGTAGGATGGGAGCCTTTGCTTGCTGACCTGTGCCCATAACATAAGAAATAGGAGCAGGATTCGGCCCCTCGAGCCTGCCCTGCCATTCAATAAGATCATGGCTGATCTAATCTTGGCCTCCACTCCACTTTCCTGCCTGCTCCCCATAACCCTTGACTCTCCTGTAGCTCAAATCTGTCAATCTCTGCCTTGAATATATTCACTGACTCTGCCTCCACAGCTCTCTGGGGTCGAGAATTTCAAAGAGGCACAACACTCAGAAATTCCTCCATCTGTTTTAAATGGGTGACCCCTTATTCTGAAACTGTGCCCCTAGTTCTAGATTTCCCCCATGAGGGGAAACCTCCTCTTGGCATCGACCCTGTCCAAACCCCCCCTCGTATCTTGTGTTTCAACAATAAGATCACCTCTCATTCTTCTAAACTCCAATGAGTATAGACTCAACCTTTCCTCCTAAGGGGGCAGAGAAGGCTAGCCAGAGTGGGTGAGCAGGATTGGCTTTTCCCTTGACCTGAGTACATCAGACTAGTTAACTTGCTAAGAAAAAACTAGCACCTGTTTGGCTGTAAATGATAACACTGGCTGTTGGGCACTCCATCCAAGGAGGCCAGCTCTCCAGAGTACTTCAATCTGCAGTAATAGATTGGGAGCTTCATCCCCCAACCCTAGCCTAATGGTTTGGGGGGGGGGGGGGGGAAAATGAGCAGCTATCCATTTACACTGAAATTTGCCCTCTTTGCAGACAGACTGTGATAAAGGTTTGTAATTTTCCAGGGCTTCCTCCTACTGAGGCACTCTATCCATAGATGCTTGAATCTTCCAGAATTGGAAGCTCTGGACTTTCATCAACTCAAACTGCACCCTGGCTTTGACCAATATCACCCTTAAATTGGATAGAACTTGACTGCTTGAGATTGCATAGACTCCCTAGAATGATGCAGCACTGAAGGAGGCCATTTGGCCCATTGTGCATGTGCTGGCTCTTTGAAAGAGCTCTCCCATTAGTCCCACTCCCCTGCTTTCCCCACAGCCCTGCAAATTTCTTCCTGCCCCATGTATATCCAACACTTTGGTCTCCAATTTTAAAGTAATTTAAATATCCACTTTTAAGCATCATCTGATCTTGGTGTGACAGTATTGTCCCGTTGGTGACAGTTGCAATTGGTGACTCAGTTAAATGTTGCACGTTTTGATCATTCTCTCACCACACATTCTTTAATTGTGATGCCTCTTATCAGGAGCTGAAGGTTCTTTAAAGTGTCTGTTGCACAAGGAGGTGGTGACCTGGTGGTTCTGCTCTCTGGTGGTGAGGGAGGTGTCAGGATAAACTTCAAACACACTTCAGTAAAGCCCACTGTACAGCTGCAACAAACCAGGAGCCTCTGAGGGAGCTGTGCACAACTGGAATAACTTGAGGTTTGAATTCTACCCTTTGTAGAAAGGGAGCTTAAGAGTTCAACTTTTTCTGAGCTGTCTTCACAGTACAATGCTGTGTTCTCCACAGCACTTTGATGACAAAAATTGTTCAAAATTCCCCGAGTTCAATGTGTCATGACTTTTTTAAACTAACGGGATGAATTTTTTTTCAGAAGTGGCATTAAGCAATTTGTTTTTGGGCTTGGTTAAGGTGAGGATGTACTCTTAAGCTTGGGCTGTGTGAAGCAATGGAACTTCTGGTTTTAAGTTGTGTAGTTTAGCTCCATACTAGAGCAGAGATTTAATGTTAAACACTAGCAAAAAGTCACTTTGTGGGGGGGGGGGGTGCAGTCAAGTACTCACTTGACCAGTAGTATTGAGGTCTTTGGCTTGTTTCAAGTGAGACTTCACATTTAAAGACTGCATCTGCCTGAAGTCGACATGAGTCTTGCATTTCTATAACCCCTTTCACAACCACCAGATGTCTTGCAGCACTTTACAACCAATGAAGTACTTGAAGTGTTGTCACTGTTGTCATGTGGGGAAACATGGCAGCCAATTTGCACACAGCAAGCTCCCACAAACAGCAATGTGATAACCAGAATTTTGTTTTGGTGGTGTTGGTTGCTAGATTCCTTGTCACTGCTTTCTTGTGAACCCCCTCAACCAACCCTACCAGGAACATCAACTCAGCCACTTGTTCTTTGTGGGACCTTGTCTATCATTTCAGCTTTGCAATAGGCAGCTAAAGACCACTGGGATGACTCATTAAAACTCCTTTTAAAAGATGCTTGGAGGACGGAGGGCATCAATGTTTCATGGACCGGATAGCCCAGAAATTTAGCACCAGTTTTCTAAATCTAGCACTGTTAAAATCATGGGTGTTTCAGTTTTTCTCCTAGTGTTGGGTATAGATTCACTACTGAGCAGCTCTGAACATTGCACTCCTCCCTGTGTGCACATGTGCCAGACTATCAACTCTAAACAAACTCTGGAATGTGATCTCTGCACCAAGATCCTGGATTCTGATGTAAGACTGGCTACTTTATTTTTGCGTCAGTCACCTTGGTCTTTCAGGGTTTGGGTGTTTTCAGTTTGTAGGCTGGCACCTGATGAACGATGGAAGGCCAATAGGTCAAAGTGCTCTGTTACTGTGCTATTGGTTATGAAGGAGTAGTCAACTAGAAATTAATAACCCCTTTGAAACCAGCCACTTCATGCATTCCCCCTTTGTTTATCTCCACCCTCTGCACCAAATCTAGAGGCATTGATGGCTAATCAGACTCTTGCAGTTGAAGTGAAGCATTTCTGGGCACCTGTCCCTGGAGGGTGACTTCCAGCTTCCTTCAGTGCAGCTCATTGACATGGCATTGCTTCACTATCTGGGGAGACTGGCTCTTGCCCTTTCCCTGGCCATTTTGGGTTACTGGTGAAACTTGGTTGGGACACTAGCCAGACTTGGGCTCTGAGTGTGACCAGGCTGATATGCAGCCACTGCCCTCCTGAGGTGTATGTCGCCAGAGTAAATTGGGTCCTAACTGGGCTTTGGTGTTCTTGCGTGATTTTGTATTCCTGTTATGTGGATGTTGAGCTACCACTCGGGAGTAACTCCTCCTCACTCCTTCACTTTGTTCTGCTCTTAAATTTCCATCTTCAAGGCATTGCAAAACTCTGGCCTGATCATTTTTAAGACTTCCTGTAGGGTAGTAAATCCTGAATAACTAATTGTAACAGTGGGATGTTTCTAATTTTCAAAAATGTAACTTTTTTTTTAATATTTAACTTTAAACTTGATCAACTGTCTTTAGTTGGCAATTTTCAACTGTCTGAGCAGCTTTTAGGTTAGTATCAACTGTGGCTCTGGGTAGCACATTCACTTCTCGAGTCAGAAGGTTGAGTTCCAATCTCTCTCTCCAGAGGCTTGAGCACAGTCTAGGCTTACACTCCGGTGTTGCACTGTCAGAGGTGCTGTCTTTTGGATGAGATGTTAAACTGAGGCATTGTCTGCTGTTTTAGGACCCAAGATCCCACAGCACTATTTTGAAGAGTAGGGGCATTCTCCCTGGTGTCCTGACCAATATTTATCCCCCAACCGACCTCACTTAAACAGATTATCTGGACATTGCTGTTTGTGGGAGCTTGCTGTGCACAAATTGGCAGCGGTTTCCTACATTAAAACCGTGACTACACTTCAAAAGTACTTTGGATGTAAAGCACTTTGGGATGTCCTGAGGTTGTGAAAGGTGCTATAGAAATGACAAATCTTGTAGGAGAAGTAGATACTAAACTAGTTAAGTTGCAGGAAGAGGAGTGTTGCATTCCTAGCTGAAGAAATGGGTTTATAAGCCAGAAAGTAACGAGTGGGCAGGGTTGGATCACTATTGGGGAAAGTTGTGGGAATCCAACATCTGCACCGGATGCAAGCTCATCTGGTTGGAACCTTTCTGGGAAAAGATGATTTGAGGGTTAGTATCTAATTCACTGGGGAATGGAGTAACTGGAGGTTCTCTGCAATGACCACTCGAGCAGTTGATTGGAATTTCCAGTCCTTGGAACCAGGTAGGTGGGGAGGAAGAGTGGGTGTGCTGTAATGAACCTACTGGTTCCCCTCCAGGAGTTGACAACTGTTGCTGGATGAGATTTTTAGTCCTCCACCTCTTGCCCTGAGCAATTCCTGGGTGCAAACCATTTGTGTGAAGTGGTCCTAGCACTGCTTCCTGCTGGACACTCCTTCCTGCTAGATGAAAATATTCCCATGCCTGTTGTAACCCTCTTTCAATCCATTCTTCTACCTGATGCCACACACCCTGACCTTTGTCCTGTGTCTCGTCTCACCTTATCAATGGTCTTCTGAAAGTCCATGTTTACCAAATCCACTGCATTGCCTTTATCTTTTTTCAAAGAATTCAAATGAGATTAGTTAAACATGACCTTAGCAATCCATGCTGACTAATTCTGTCTAGATGTTTAATCTCTTAGCAAAGGTTCTAGTATGTTTTCTACCGCTGCTAACTAGTCTATAGTTCCCTGCTCAGTCATCTCTAATTTTGAAGAATCAGAAATGACCTCTTGTGCTGGATGAACCTGCAAGTTGTTACTGCAGGGTCATGCACAGTAGTATCTAAATAAGCTTGGCATGCCTCACCAAGACCACGCCCCTTTAACAAAAGGTTAAAGAGCCAACAGCCAGTACTTTTTGCCAACTCGCAGGCTTCTGTTCCATCGGCTGTTGGCTTCCTAAACAGGCAATCAGGAAGTGCGGAGTGACACGACTTTATAGCACTGGATAAACAATCCCAAGATCGTGAGTTCAAATAGTTCTGTGGACAAGTTCTGAAATTGAATTAATATTGGTACCAGGAAATAAGTGACCAGTTAATCTAGCAGCTTTCATGTTGTCCTTTGGGGTGCCCAGATATAGGGGACGTGGACTTTCAGGAAGCCTTTGACACAGTAAGTTTGAAGAATATGGAATTGGAGCAGATAGCAAACGAGTTGAGTCACTTTCTCTGGTTGATGCTGTGTCCCTCTGGACTGCTGATCACTGTCAATGATTTTGTTATAGGCCCTAATCCATGTAGTAAATGAAGGAAGCTGCAAGGGGGATATTGAGATGGTGCAGATGGAATTGTGTCTGAATGTGAGGTGGTATATTTGCCTTAAAGTAGCAAGTCTACTTGTGATGAATGATGCAGTGAACTTTGATCTACAAGATATATTAGAACACCCAGTGGATTGAGGCCATGAAGGGATGCTGGGTTTTCTGGCAGGATATGGAATATAATCTATTCACCAACTCTGGTGTACTATTCAGATTTGGGCTCCGAGTGGATGTTGACTGTATAGCAAGGGTAGAGTGCACTCGCTAGGATGCTGCCTAGTATGAGCAAGTACAAAGACTTTTGTAAAGTTGCCTGTTCTCCAGCACTGGGGTTGTGGGGAGATGTGATGGACAGTAGATGGGCTCGCTTTAGAACAATGGGGCACAGATGAAAGATTAAACTTAAATCTTGTCTTTTTTTTTTAATTGGTTGAGTGGAACAATCTACTAGTTAGTGGGGTAGAAATTTGGGATTTGCCAACTAAAAGCAACTTGTTTATGGGGGAAGAGGAGACCTTTATCTGGAGGAATTGGGAGTGGTCCCCCCTCCCCCTGAAGTGGCGCAAGCCAGTTTCAGGCTGGGTTACATGAGAGAATGTGGGATTGGGGCAACTGCTCATATGTACAATAAACGCCAACATGGACTGGCTGGGCCAAGCAGCCTGCTTCATATCTGCATTCCTTTTGAGGGGGGCGTGCTGAAGTGTGACCCTCCTTGCAGACTCGTGGTGTTCAGTGAGGGCTCATTCCCTGTAGCTTTGTGGTCTCGGACTGCTCCATTCACAGCTGCTTCAGTGAACTGTTGAACTTCCTCAGGGTTGGGCCGCTGTCCCGTTGGAACTTTTTAAATTTGAAACTTTATGGATGTGTAGTACAGCACACCAAGTTAAACTGAAATGACAGATGTGTTGTATGGCCGGGGGGAAATGAGGCATGCACAAGGTTAATCGAGTGTTGGGGTAAGAGGGCACACAGGTTAATCCTGAAGACTGGTGGGATGGCAAGGGGCGCACAGGGTTAATCCTGGAATCAGTGTGCTGGGAGAGGAGGCACACACCAGGTTAATCCTGGAATGAGTGCTGGAGGGATGGGGAGGCACACATGGGGTTAATCCTGGAATGGCAGTGTGCTGGGAGGGGGAGGCACACAGGGTTAATCCTGAGATTTGGCAGTGAGTTGGGAGAAGGCACAGATTAATCCTGGAATGTGTGCTGGGAGGGATGGGAGAGGAGGCACACATGGGGTTAATCCTGGGATTGGCAGTGAGTTGGGAGGGTTGAGGTACCCAAGGGGGTAATCCTGGAATGACAGTGCTGGGAGAGGAGGCACATGGGGTTAATCCTGGGATTTGGTAGTGGGCTGAAGTACACACGGGGTTAATCCTGGAATGACAGTGCTGGGAGGGGGAGGCTGTTCCTGTCTAGATTGCAGCACATTCCACTGAAGCCTCCAGCTGCCAGGATCTGATTGGAAACATCTCCGAGGCCGCAGCAATTCCCCAGCCGGGGGTCAAACTGCAGCTCCACACTTGCACCAGTCAACCTGAGCTCAGTGTCCGCCTCGCTGCTACCAGTTAACACGGGGAATGTGGACCCGACCAGGTGACTCGGTCGGTCAGGCTCGTAAGTTTTCTGAAACTCTCTCTCGACTCTGCTGTGCTCTGGCCGCGATTCATTCGAAGTGTCTGTCGAAGGGCTAGTCGATCAGCTGCGTGCTCCCCTGTCTGGTTTCACAGCCCTGAGTTTTGGAAGTACTTTATATCAAGTGAAACTCGTGTCTGTCCTAGAGTTGTGGGTTGATGGAGCTTGTTTACTACTGTAGCTGGGAGGGGGTGAATGGAAAGACTTCACTGGCTTCTGATGTCGGGCAGGTCTATTACAGAACTGGCATTTGCTGTAAGTTGTCCTGCAGTGTCTGGGAAGCTTTGCAGATTGAAGTGTCAATGTCACGCTCCATTGGTGCTCCTCTTGCCCTGAGCCAGTGGCGTGGCTGCTAATGTACTTCTAGCCACAGGGATGTCATTGAGTGAGTACCTAGTGCCTTTCCAAGGGCCTGGTTTGTGGAAGGAGGGTGCGTTGTAAAAGACTTTCATTTCTACAGTCTTTCTCAACCTCGGGGCATCCCAAAGCACTTTACAGCCAATGAAGTGCTCTTTGCAGTGTAGTCACTGTTGTAATGCAGGAAACGCTGCAGCCAATTTGTGCACAGCAAGCTCCCACAAGCAGCAATGTGAGCATCTGTTTGTTTTGAGGGATAAATATTAGCCCCAGGCCAATGGGAATAACTCCTCCAATACAGTGCCATAGGATCTCTTGCATCCACCCGAGAACAGACAGGGCCTTGGTACTGCCCCTCCGACAGTGCGGCCCTCCCTCGGTGCTGCCCCTCCGACAGTGCGTCGCTTCCCTTGGTACTGCCCAAGTCCCTGGAGTTTGACTTGAACCCATGACGACCTTCTGACTTGGTGTGCTACCCAATGGGAGGTGGTTAGACTAGATGGGGAAATAAATGCCAGCCTTACCAGTACTGACACATGATTAAAATACAGGAAGTGCAATTATCATAGAAATCACTCCTTCACCTCTGGCTGATGGTGATGCTGAATTCTACCGGGCTACATTGGACCTCCCATGGGAGCTGACCATCTTGCTGTGATGGGAGGAGATAGTTTAACTCCTTTCTGGGCACACTTTTTCATTCTTGCATCACTGGCAAGGCTAGTGTTTATTGCTCCACCCTAGTTGCCCCATGTCACCAGACCACTTGAGGGCTGGTTTGAGTTGCACATTGATGTGGGGCAGGAGTCACATATAGGCCCAGACCAGTAAGGGTGGCAGTTTCCTCTTTAAAAGGACATTAGTAAACCCAACAGGTTCACTATTCAGCGAGTCTGACTGCTTCATGCTCACTTTTACTGATGCCAGCTTTTATTTCCAGATTGTGTAACTGAATTCAAATTGTCAAACTGCTATGGTGGGCTTTGAACTCATTCTTGGGGATTTAGTCCTGGCCTATATTGGGGTGCTGAGCTGATGGATGCTCACTAGTCACTGGGTGGGCTGTCTCCTGTGCTGTTCCATTGGAGATGGATGGCACAGGGTCTCCAGACTCTTGGCTTTCCACTAGCCAGGAGCTAGTTATAGACTGAAATTATGTGGCTTTTGTCAAATTTTGTTAGCGTGCCTTGATGTTGAAGAGGTGCCATGACATTGCTGGGCAAGATGATGCTGGGAGTGAAGGGGTGGGGAAGTGAGGTGCACAAGGGATGAGAACCCAAACCATGGCGAAGTGTAGCATCTGCATTGAACGTTCCCATAACTAAAGTGGTATGAATCTGGTCCATGGGCCTTCATTAATCGTGGGTACCCAATCCTCCTGTGCTGTGCATTAAACATGTGAAGCATTTACTTTTTTATACAAGATCCCCCTTTAGCTTGTTGGTAATAACATATTCCATTATTTGGACAATCTAGACACTTGTCCATCAACTGTCACATTCTCTCTCTCTCTGGGAACAGGAGTAGGCTCCTCTGCCTGCTGCACTGTTCAGTTTGATTGTGGCTGATCAGCCCATTTACCTACCTTGGCTCCATTTCCCTTGACTCTAACAAATATCTATCTTTGTCTTGAGACCTTAATTGACCCACAGCCTCTTTTTGGGAGAATTCCAGATTTCCACTACCCTCAATGTGGAAAAGTACTTCTAAATGGCCGAGCTTTAAATTTGAGATTCTGACTTGTTTTGGGTTTCCCTGCCAGAGGAAATGGCTTCTGTATCTATGAAATCCCTTTAGATGTTTCTAATTGATACTTAGCTTGTATTCCTTGGTGTTTATCAATTTAAGTTTATGAACCTCTTGTCATTTAACCCTTTAACTCCTGGGATTGGAGACTTCAGCTGTTCTCTTCTCAAACCCACTCTTCCAGTTGGCATCTGTTTCTAGGTATGAAAGTTGCCCTGGATTGAATGTGTCTAATTGGCAAATCAACTGCTGAGGCAGCTAAGTAAATAGACACTATCCTATTGAGGATTAAGGTACAGGAGATTAAACTGCGTGCAGTTTATGTACTAGTTGTGCTAGGAGTCCAGTTGGAAGCCCTGAAGAATAATTGCCTACAATATAATTCCCAACACAATAAGGAACTTTAATTAATTAGGGTGTAACTTCCCTTTTTTGGAGTGCAACAAAATTTGAATCCAGACCACAAGGAAATGTTTGTGGAAAGTTTGATCACGTTAATGCTATTTATAGTTGGTGCTGCATGTCGATACTAAATTAGACTGAGCAATGACTTCACTCGATCCTAACTGGCTTTCTTTTTCCCCCCCCCCCCCCCCCCCCCCCCCCCCCCACACTGGGACCCCTGATGAGTGGGGGAAATGTCCCATTGTTGCTCCATTTCACTGCGATCAATCATTTTGCTCCCTTAATGCACTTTTTTTTTAAAGTGGTATTTCCCATGTGGTCTTGCCACACTTTGTGACTATATCCCTTCCTCCACATCCATTTACACTCCTTTCTCCCTATGGACACTCCAGCTGTGGCCTGACCAGTGTCCTTGAGGCTTTCATTTTGTACCAATTGGGTTATTTCCCCAAACTCTGCCCTTCATGTTCCTGCAGTTTAGTTTTGGCAAACTGATTCCTGGTGTGCGGTTTCTCCTGAGAAGGTAGTTAAGTGGGAGGGTGAATATATTGATGGGGTGGGAGGAGGATGGGCCTGTTTGTGCTGTTAACTTTGAGTAACATTAATTTGAAACAATATCCACAAAGCACTCTTGTGACTGACGTCCAGATTCAATACTGCAAAGAATGTCTGAACATGGCATGATGCTGAGGAAGGGTTAAATAATCTGTCTGCATGTAAACGTGGCTTAGGATCTTGTCTCTGCAGCAACAGAACAGTTTCAGCTACTTGCTGCAAAAATCCCAGATCCCTCCCCTATTGTTCCTGGGCTCTTGACATCCACCTGTGGGTGTCATTTTTGTCGATCCCTAGTCGCCCTTGAGAAGTTGCAGACCATCTTGATTCCAGTCTGTGGTGACTGTGCTCCCACATTGCTGATGGAGGGAGTTGCAGGATTTGATCCAGTGACTATGAACAGATCTATTTCCAAATCTGGATGGTGTGTAACTTGGAGGTGGTGGTGGTGGTCCCATGTGCCTGCTGCCCTTGTCCTTCAAGGTGCAAGAGGTCGAGGGTTTGGGAGGTGCTGCCGAAGAAGCCTTGGCGAGTTGCATCTTGTAGATGGTACACACACTGCAGCCACGGTACACCGGTGGAGTGAGTGACTATTTGAGGCTAGTAGATGGCTGATCTGGGTAGTGTATTGTGACTTTTGGCCTCCTTGCAAGGGAAACACACAAATCCTGTCCTAAGCACACATTGGTTAATCTCCTACCTGCATTAATACCTCCGTGCGTGACTCTGGTAGGTGTGTGTGAATTCACACCTTTTTTACCAAGGTTTGCAGCATTGCCACAGTTGTAGTGTGCAGTCCTTGTCGGGTCTGGGTTCCAGCCCCATGCTCTAATTTCAGCTGACACACTTTTGCAGTGACCTGCTTGAAATGGGACTTCAAACTGGGGTCCTGTTTCTGCTTCAGGTGAATGTTATGTGCTAACTCCTATGTGGGATTTAACATGAGAATTAGTCGGCTGCTCTGCCATTCAATTAAGATCATGGCTGACCATCGATCTCAACCCCACTTTCCCATCTGATCCCCAGAGTCCCAAAATATATCTCTGCCTTGAATATACTCAACAATTCAGCATCCACCACTCTTTGGGGAAGAGAATTCCAAAATTCACACCCCTGAAGAAATTCCTCCTCCATCTTGGTCTTAAATGGCCAACCCCCCCTTAACATAGTTTTGGTGTCTTGCCCAATATTTTTCCCTTGACCAATATTCTAAAGTAACTAGTCAGTGATCAATATTTGTGGAATCTTGCTGTGAAAACTGTTTGGGGAAATGCATGTCAAGGGTTGAAGTGGTGACACTAATCTGCTTTACATGGGAGTTAATTTTATGGTTTGCCAGCTGCAATGTTGTTCTAGTGCGCTCTCTCTCTCTCTCTCTCTCAATACAATACAAATTGCTTTATTGGCATGATAAGGTACATCTTATGTTGCCAAAGCATCAAAATACATTTATGGTTGAACACATAAACGTGGTTCCATTCATAGTGTATAAACAGGTATATCCCTGAGTTTATAAATATATTTTCGCCTTGTTTATATATACTCTTGTCTCTCTCTCTCTCTCTCTCTCCATTAACATCAATTGAATAAATTAGAAGTAACCTGGCTACTTGTTCAAACATGCTTTTGAGTGAGTTAAGCTTTAATCTTGTTGTGAAAGCATTGAACTGGTGCCCTATTCTTTATCTCCAACTTCAGTTCTGTCAACTTCTGATTTAAATCTCATTGATCTAATCGGCAGCAAAAACAAATGAGAATCAAGGCTCCGTGACCTCAGTCTTGGCATTGACCTCGAATCAAACATTCAGCGATATCTTGTGCTGCATTCCTCCTGGTAATGTTTTGACTCTTGAAGCTAGCCTCCTGATTTGATGCCAGGTTGAGCAAATGTTAAAAGGGACACCGTATTTAAAAACAGTGTCCAAGTTTTTTTGCATAGCTTGTAGTCTCATGGTAACATCTCCAATGCTTCATGTTCTCTTCCCAACTCTCCTCCTGTTCCTGGCGATGGCACTTCACGCGCCAATGATTGGAAACTTGAGTGCTTTAAATGGGGCAGTACATCTGTCCATGGCTGAATTGCCCCTGTATTCTCCTACACATGGCTTGCCCATCACATGCTCTGGCCCACTATGAAACACAAGCCAGTAGCTTTTTTGTCATGAAATAAAAGGCCAGTTAACCTGCTTTGTGAAGTTGGTCAAAGCAATAGATATTTCCTAGGAGCCGAAGAACTCTCTGCTCCTCTGCTGTCATGAAGTCTTGCACCTACCTGTTGTGCCCTGGTCTGATCCCATCTGGAGTGCTGTTCAGTTATGAGCACCATGCCTCAGGATATATTGGCTTTTGAGTGGCTGCAGTGCCAATTCCCCAGGATGTTGAGGCTAGTTGCATAGAATAGGCTTGTATTCCCTGGAGTATAGAATAAAGGTGAATCTTTAGAGGTGTAAATTTGGTCCATGCAATCTACTGGACTTGTTTGCTTGCCGGAGGGGAGGGGGGGGGGGGGGGGGGGGGTCAGGATTAATTTTCCTTTATTGGCCTTGGTTTTTTGCCCCTCCCAGGAGATTGTGTGGGGGTGGGAGAAGAAAGGAGGGGTCCTGGCTCCTCTAACACCATGTCTCAGTCTAGCATCTCATCTGAGACAGTAGCTCAAACAGTGCTACTCTGGTCTGCCTAGATTGTGCTGAAGTCTTGCAGTGGAGTTTGAACCTGTGACTATCACACTGAGCCAAGTGGGCACTTATTGTCTGAACAACTTGATTTGAGATCAAGTCAAAGTGGGCTTCCCCCCCCAACTTTCTTTTTCAAATGCAGCTCAAGTCTAGAGAAGTTTAACCGTCTGCTTTTCAATTCTATCGCACCTTGGTTAGACCACACTTGGAGTGCTGGGAACAGTTCTGGTTTCCATATTATAAAATGTCAAGGCACTGAAGGTGCAAAAGGATCAGCCAAGATTGAAGAGGCTGGGGCTCATTCCTCAGAGCAGATTGAGGTGAGCTGATTGAGATCTTCAAGATTACAACATCATTGAGTAGACTAGGCCTATATTCTAAAGTTCAGAAGAATGAGGTGATCTCATTGAAACATACAAAATTCTTACAGGGCTTGACTGGGTAGATGCAGGGAGGATGCGTTTCCCCCCCCCCCCCCCCCCCCCCCCCCCCCAAACTACTGGAGTCTAGAACCAGGGGTCAGTCTCCAAATAAGGGGTCAGCCATTTAGGACTGATGAGAAATTTCTTCAGAGGGTGGTGAATCTTTGGACTTCTAACCCCGAGAGCTGTGGAGGCTCAGTTCTGTATATTCAAGATGATCAATAGATTTTTGGATATGGGACTAGTGTGGGGAAAGTGAAGTTGAGGTAGATCAGCCATGATCTTGAATGGTGGAGCAGACTCAAGGGGCTGAATGTCCTAATCCCATTTCTTGTGTTGTAACAAACTAGGAGTCAGCCATACTGCCATCAAGCCTGCTCTGTCATTCAATAAGATCATGGCTGATCATCTACCTCCACTCCACTTTCCCACCTGATCTCCTCTCTTTCTCCCCCCCCCCCCCCCCCCACAAAAGTTTGATATGGTAGACTTGACGGATGTTTCCACTTGCAGGGGCGAGATGGTCATGGGATCATCGCAATCAACAGCACAGAAGGAGGCCATTCAGCCCATTGTGTCTGCCAGCCAAAAGCTATCCAGCCTAATCCCACTGTCCAGCTTTTGGTCTGTAGCTTGTAGGTTACAGTTCTTAAAGTGCCCATCCAAGTAAATGAGGGTTTCTGCCTCTACTGCCCTTTCAGACCCCCACCACTGAATTTCTCCAACTCTCTTCTAATCCTTCTATCAATTACTTTAAATCTATGCCCCATGGTTATTGATCTTTAAGGGAAATGGGTCCTTCTATCCACTCTCGGCACCTCAATCAAGTCTCCCCTGTTCCTGAGAAACAACCTCGGTCTTTCCTCATAGCTAAAATTCTCCAGTCCTAGCAACATCCTTAAATCTCTACCCTCTCGTGCAAGCACATCTTTCCTGTAATGTGGTGACCAGAACAGCACGCAGTACTCTAGCTGAGGCCTAACTAGTGTTTTATACAATTGAAGCATAACCTCCCCTGCTCTTGTATTTTATGCCTCTGCTAATGAGTATTCCTTCTACCACCTTAACTACCTTGTCTACCTGTCCTGCTATCTTCAGGGATCTGCGCATGCACTCTAAGATCCCTCTTCCTCTACACTTCTCAGTATCCTACCATTTTATAGTATGCCTTGCTAGCCCTCCCCAAATGCATTACCTCACACTTCTCCAGATTGAATTCCATTTGCCATTTTTCTGACCAGTCCATTGATATCTTCCTGCAGTCTGCAGCTTTCTTCCTCACGATCGACCACACAGCTAATTTTTGTATCATCTGCAAACTTCTGAATCATGCCCCCTACATTGAAGTATAATAAATCAATTGGGGAATTGAGGAAAAATGTCTTGCCCTGTGGTGAGAATGTGGAACTTGCTGCCATAAGGAGTAGTTGAGGCAAATGGCATAGATGCATTTTAAGGGGAAAGTTAGATAAACGGAGGAAAAGGATATGTTTGAGGGGTAGGAGGCTCGTGTGGAGCATAAACTCCAGCACAGACCAGTTGGGCCGAATGGCATGTTTCTGTACTGTAATTTCTATGCCAGTCCTAGTTAAATGTGCAGTATAGCCATTGAATGATCACATTTAGGATCAGGTTTTGTAAACTAAAGACTGCTATTTAAAGTAGACTTGGTTTGTGTCATGCCTTGTCTGTCCAATAGGATCCTGGGCTCTGCACATAATCATCGGCCTGATTTTAGACTCGGTCAGTCTAGACACCAGCTATTCCTTGCTGTAGTCTTTCCAAAAACTACTGATGTTATTTTGGGATTGAACATTTAAGCAACTGGGCTGTGTCTGATATTGTTGCAATAGCCTGGATTACTAATTAAACACTAGTTCTTGAACACAAACAGGCTGTCCATGGGTTCAAGATCCACTCCAAGTCTTCAGTGTAGCACTGTTGGTGTTACTGCCTCATCTGACATTAGAGGTCTGTTTACCTGGTCTGTAGGAACAGGAGGCTGCCATTCAGCCCCTCCAGCTTGTTCCACCACAAAGAAATACTTTCAATTGTATAGTGCCTTTCACAGCCTCCAGGGTGGCCGAGTGCTTTACACCCAATAAAGTACTTTTGAAGTATAGTCACTGTAATGTAGGAAATGTGGTGGCTAATTGTGCACAGCAAGATCCCACAAACAGCATTGTGATGACCAGATAATCTGAAGGATAACTATTGGCCTGGACACCAAGGATAGTGCCCCCTGCTCTTGGAATAAGTACCATAGGATCTTTACATCTACCCAAGAGCAGATGGGTTTGACTTATCTGAAAGATGGCATCTCCAACAGTGCAGCATTCCTCAGCACTGCACTGGAGTGTCAGCCTGGACTTGTGCTCCAGTCTTTGGAGTGTGACTTGAACCCACAACCCTCTGACTTGGGAGATGAGTGCTACCCACTGAGCTGTGGCTGATTGAATTAGACCATGGCTGGGTTTTTATTCATTCACAGGGTGTGGGCATCACTGATATTTGGAGTTTTTTTTAGTAGCAGTGAGGGACTGACATTGGGCCAGATAGCCTCTTGGTCTCTGTTAGGTGTTCCTCTGGGAATAATGAGACTGGATAGTTTTGTGTGCAAAGGTCAAGGTTTGTTACACCACATCACAACTGAACTTTCCCCTGACAAGTTAAATGTCATCAATCACACTTGTATAATAGAGATGGCTATCTCCCCAATAGACTTGACTAGTGTGTGTCCAGGGGAAGATGTGTTTGAACAGAGCTCATAGTCTGATGAGAGAACTGACTTGCTAGGGCTCCTGAAACCAAGGAAGGAGATGGACAACTTGCTGCTCTATCAAGAAATGACTTGTCTTCAATCTCTGCTTTTCTGAAGTGACTCTAGCTCCATTCTCTGGTACTTGTCCAGTTTTGTGTAGTCTGTTAAAGATGTGTATTTATATAGCTCCTTTCACAGCCTCTGGTGCTTTATTGACATGTCATCACTTAATGTAGGAAACCATGGATTAGCATCCTAGCTGACTTCAGATGTCCAGGTGTGTGCACTCCCTGCTGCATTGGATCCTCATTGGGAGTTAGTCCCTTGTGTGAAATTGAATCACAACTTGTGTTGCCCTCAGGGGCTGATTCTCAATCCAAGCAGGATTACAACCTGTGCTGCCCCTAATCTGTAGTGTATTTTCCCCATGAAAGTCAATGCATTCCACTTCAGTAAGATTGAATGGCTTCTTTGAAAGGCTTCTTGTAGAATTCAGCATCCCTGTAACTATACATTTATCACTTGGTCACTTCAACTGCCATTTTAAGTGAAAATTGCCCATTGCCATTTCCAGAGATGAGGGGGTTGGCATATGAGGAAAAGTTGAGTAGGTTGCACCTCTACTCATTGGAATTCAGAAGAATGAGAGGTGATCTTATCGAAACATAAGATTGTGAGGGGGCTTGATCGGGTGGATGCGGTGAGGATGTTTCCACTGATGGGTGAGACTAGAACTAGGGGGCATAGTCTTAGAATAAGGGGCTGCCCTTTCAAAACTGAGATGAGACACTTCACTCAGGGTAGTAAATCTATGGAACCTTACCATCCAATATTGAGCCTCTTGACTGGTTATCTCCAGAGCCATGGACTGTCTGATGCTGAAACATTCTTGCTCAGTGAGGCTGATATTAATGCTGTTCAATGCTTTTCTCCCAGAGCAGTTTAGTATAGACAGAGGGACTTTCCAGCAGTCCCAGAATTGGGAGCTGAAACTGCCTTGAGTTGGCCTGTCCTCACTGATTTTGGGCAGGGCTACAAGGACACATTCAAACTTTTTCAGTGTCACTGGCAAGGCAGTATTTATTGCCCATCCCTAGTTGCCCTTGGAGGTGGTGAGCTGCCTTCTTGAACCGCTGCAGTCCGTGTGGTGAAGGTGCTTCCCACAGTGCTGTTGGGGAGTTCCAGGATTTTGACCCAGTGACTGGAGGAACAGCCAATATATTTCAGTCTGGCTGATGTGACTTGGAGGGGAACTTTGAGGTGATGGTGTTCCATGTGCCTGCTGCCCTTTTCCTTCTAGGTGGTGGGGGAGGTGCTGTCACTAGTTTGAGTTGCTGCAGTGCCTCTTGTAGATGGTACACACACTGCAGCCACAGTGCACTGGTGGTGGCAGTGAATATTTTAAGGTGGTGGATGTGGTGCCAATCAAGGGGATTTGTCCTGGATGGTGTCGAGCTGCTTCCTTCCTGCTCTTCTCCTTGTCCAGCTAATCCTTGTGACTTTCTATTCTCTTGTTCACTAGTGTATGTATGTTGCTGCCAAACAACTTGGGAGTCAGTAGTCTAATTTTAACTACCAGCTGCCCTTCAGTAATCTAAAGCTAGATCAGTGACTGAGATCCAACTGTAATCCAGGGTTTAAATTCAATAAGTGATATGGAGGCTGATTTTTTTTTTTAAGCTGGGATTAGGGCAGTCTGAATAATCTTAAACCGGGAGCTACATAGAGGGGAAAAGGAAACTGAAGCTTTGCTGAATGTAGAAGATGGCTTCATTAGTTTCCATAAGACATTCCAACTTAAACTAGCAAAACTGACCATGTTGCTAAATGGGAAGGCTGTCCTTGACCTCTATGTCCCAAAGCACCTTAGACAATGAAGGACAAAGTGGTCACTTGTAATGTAGGAGAAACAGCTAATTTGCACACCGCAATGAGGAATGAAGCTAAATCTGTTTTGTGATGTTAGTTGAGGTATAAATGTTGGCTAGGATACCACAGAACTCCTGTTTAAATTGTGCCATGGGATTTTTACATCCACCCAAGGCCAATTGGGCCTCTTTGGAGGCACCCCTGACCATGCAGCACTCCCTTGTACTGCACTGGAGTGTCAGTCTAGATTATGTGCTGAAGTCATCTCGAGTGGGGCTTGAATCCACAACCTTGTGCTTCCAGTTTAGAGGGAGTAGTCTCATAGGTGGGTGCCCAATTTGCACCACAAGTCTGCAAAGCCAAAACCACTTGTACCAACTCAGTGTAAATGGCACCTAGACCAGCCCAAACTGTGGGGTGGAGAAAGTACATGAGTGAAGACTGAATCTGGACCAATGGCTGCTTTGGGTCCACACTATTGTCAAACTTGATAAAAATGACTGGACATATTGTGATCCGAGGGGGACTGGAACAAAGACCATTCAGCCCCTCAAGCCTGTTCTGCCATTCAATGAGATCATGGCTGATCTGTGATCTAACTCCATATACCCACCTTTGCCCCATATCACCTTAATACCTTTGGTTAACAAATCTATCAATCTCTGATTTTAAATCTAAATTGATCTAGCATCAGTTGCCATTTGCAGCAGAGTTCCAAACTTCTACCACCCTTTGTGTAGAAGCGTTTCCTAATTTCATTCCTGAAGGGCCTAGTCCTAGACTTCTTTTCTTTCCCCCCCCCCCCCAACCAGTGATTATTTTCTGTACTTGTTCATGACATTTTAATCTGTGCATAGACCCCAAGTCTCTTTGGACCTCCACTGTTTCTAGCTTTGCACTGTTAGAAAGTATCTGTTCTATCCTTGGGGTCCCAAGTGGATGACTTCACATTTGCCTACATTGCAACAGATTTGCCCATTCACTTGATCTATTAACCTCACTTTGTAATTTAATGCTTTCATCTACACTGCTTACAATGCCACCTAATCTTTGTCATTGGCAAACTTGGCTATGTGGCTCTCTATCCTTCTATCTAAGTCGTTCTAGTTGAGCTCCCAAGGCACTCAACACAGATCCCTATGGGATGCCACTAGTCACAATTGACAATTAAGTACTTGCCCATTATCCCTACTCTCTGCCAATCTCCTAACCAGGTCAATAATTTGCCCTCCATTCCATGAGCATCAACTTTAGCTCAGGCTCATGAGATTCCCCATTCCATTAATTTAGTCACCTCTTCAAAAAAAATTATCAATTAATCAAAGCTGGTCAGGCATGACCTACCCTTTACAAATCCATGCTGGCTCTCATCAACTGAATTTAAGGTGTTCAGTCACCCTATCCTTTAACTATAGACTCTAGTAATTGCCTGACAACCAATGTTGAGCTAAATGGTCTATAATTTCCTGGTTTTCCCTCCTTATATAGTGGTGACCAATTTCCAATTTAAAAGTACCAGGTTAATGGTCTGCACATACTGCAATGTGAATGGTTTTAGTTCTACTGTAAAAGCTATTCTTGATCTGACTTGTCAGCTGTTTTTCCTTCACATTCTTATGACCTTCCTTGCTCTCCCAAAGCTGTCTTCCAATCCTGTAACTCCAGAGTCCAGGCTTAACACTGATTTGCTGACATTGACAAGTAGTTGGATCAGGCTGGATAGCAGTGTCTGTGTAAATTGATGCCCTTCATGCCATCAGCTGGTGCCTCCCCAGGGCTCAGTGGCTAGATGCACAATGGGCACAATTCAGTTCCACTCTGGGATTGAGCAGTCATGGAGTGGAGGAGGGAGGGTGGTTTGTGTGGCAGAGGGCAAGTTGGCTGTAAATACTTGGAAACTGACTTGGCTTATTTGTGTAATCCACCCTGGATCAAAGGGATTCTGCTCACAGGCCATCTAGTCTGTTCCTAGTTAATATATAACCATTCTAATAGAGCTGTGTTACTGGGGTAACTAAATTGCAATGGACTTGAACCTTCTGTCTTGCAAGAAATGGTGTTTAGAATCAGTGTGCTGCCCTTTCAAATGCAGCAGATACAATGAAAGTCTCTCTCTATGCCAAGAGTCCTAATGTTGAATGTGCTTCCACATCTTTCTTTCCTACCCCACCCCAACCTCAGGATTGGCCTCATTTTTAAGGTAGAGGAATCGATGGTCAATGTAAGGACCCATGAAGTCTTGCTGCTGATCTGAGCCCCCAGATCTAACCCCACTCTACTTGCTTCCCATGTCCTTTAAATATTCCACTAGCCTCTTTTCCTTTCAATCCCTCCTCAAACAAAATTACAAATGTAAAAACTCAACAGTGGCAGATGTTGATAGAGCAATGTGTCCAACTCGCTAATGACTGGCCCATCCCTCAGCACATCGCTTACTGATGGCTACAAGGTGGTAAGCTGGAGGTGATGGGACCAAATGAATGAGCACTTCCCTGCTGGAAAGGATGTTCAGTGAACACTTGTTTTGCTTTAGCATAGCCCAACCCAATGCTGCTACTGCAGTGCTAGCTCACTGTGCACTACTACCCTCACCCTTTTATTAATGTAGAGAAATGTCCCAAGGTGCTTCAAGTGTAATGAGCCAAATGAACAAGGGAACTGACTTGAATCTGAGGTATTTTTAAAAAGGGTGAGGGGAGGTGGGCTGTTGAGGTTGGCATGCATGTGAAGCCTGACCCATGCCTTTGGATGATGCCATGTGGATGAGACCAAGGGTAGATCCTTTGACTCCAGTGACTGTATAGATACTCTACTGGAGAATAGTATGCATGACAATGTGTGAAATGTCTACTTGCAAGAACTTGTATTCCAGACACATACCTCTTTTAGTGGCTTGGTTTAGACTTCCCATGGGTGTAAAACCTCAGCCCACTAACTTCTTGTTTGACTTAAGTTGCATAGAACGGGCCATTCATCCTAACTGGTCTGCCAGTGTTTATGCTCACAGGTCTCTTCCAACCCTTCACCTCATCAACATCCTATTCCTTTCTCCCTTGTGTTTATCTAGCTTCCCCTTAAATACATCTACTATTCACCTACTACTCTGGTAGCAAGTTCCACATTCTTGCCACTCTTGGTAAAGAAGTTTCTCCTGAATTCCCTATTGGATTTATTAGTGACTATCTTGTATTTATGACCTAGTTTTGAACTCTGGAAACATCATCTACATCTACCCTTGTAGGTCACCCCCTGCCTTTTTCCCCTGGTGAGTTCAATGAGCTATTGCACTGTTTAAAATGCTTCCACACTAGCTCCTGAGCTGGGTTTGACCTGTTCCCTTGTCTAGCACCCTACAGTGGCAACTGATGCTGCTCTAGATGTGACCCACGTGCATTGATTGGGCCACTGGTTTGTGTAATGCTGGCAGGCAAGGAATTGAGGTGTAGGGCTTTGTTTGAGAAGATGGGTTGAGCATACTCATTTCTTCCTCTGCCTCCAACTCTTTTTTTGACTCTAGGGAAATTGAGGGATATGGGGATCAGTCAGGAAAGTGGAGTTGAGGTTAAAAAATCAGCCCATGATATATCCTTACCTAAAGATGGATATACTTGCAATAGAAGGACTAGCATGAAGGTTCACCAGACTGGTTCCTGGGATTGGGGAGGGGGGGTGGAATTGTCCTGAGATTGAGTAGACTAGGCCTATATTCTCGTTTAGAAGAATGAGGGGTGATCTCATTGAAACATACAAAATTCTTACAGGATAGATGCTGGGAGGATGTTCCCCTTAGCTGGGGAGTCTAGAATCAGGGGTCAGTCTCTGAATAAGGGTTGGCCATTTAGGACGGAAATTTCTTCACTCAGGGTTGTGAATCTTTGGAATTCTCTGCCCCAGAGGCTGAGTTGAGTATATGCAAGACCAAGATGGATAGATTTTGGATATCTAGTGATTTATGGGGATCGTGCAGGGAAGTGGAGATATTAAATGGCTTGATATGACCTACTCTGAATTCTTATGCTCTTCCACCACTTTTTTTTCTCTTCACTCACCACCCCCCCCCCCCCCAAAAAAAAATCTCAGTCTCTGGCTGACCATTGCTCTGTTTCTAGGTTCATTGTTCCCAGTCCAAGGGTGTGAATTCAATGGATAACAGTCTCTTGCTGTTTTGTCTCTACCTCCTGTCTATTCAAATTCCCACTTGTTTAAATAGGAATTAATATTCAAGTGCTACAGTAGTGACCAGGCTGGTCCATCACCATTAACATATCTGTTGTGCCATAATTTATCTTCCCTTTGCCACACCCCTGCTTTTTGGTTCCAAGCCAGTAAAATATGGTTCAGATGTACTGTGCCTGAAACATTAAGTCAATTTAGTTATTGAAGTTCATGTAGGGTTTCTAACCAGCTTGGGCTATTCAACACTGGCTGAATAATCTGATACAAGTGAAGTGCTGGGTTGACCATGTCAGTTCAATTTTGCGCCTCATTTAGTGCAAAGAGTTCAGCTTTCTGTAGGAGTTTGTTAGAAGCTAGAATTGGGCAACAGGTCCACTTGGCATCTAGTGTTAATCAGAATAGATGGTTCTCCTCTTGCATGTTGTGGCATCACCTCCGCACTGAAGTGGCCGCAGCTTGGTTTATATAGGTACAGCAATGTTGTAAACTGGAGGCCTTGGCTAATCCAGAGGAATTTAAATCCACTGGCAATTTGAAATCTTGTATTAAATATATATCAATTACCAGTGAAGTGAGCATGAAACTGTTGTAAAAACCCAACTGGTTCACCAATGCCCTTTAGGAAGAGAACCTGCTGTTCTTACCTGGTCTGGGCCAATGACTCCAGTCCCACACTAGAGTAGTTGACCCTTGACATGTCCTCAAGTGGCTTAGCACGACACTCTGTTTTAAATAAAATAAAAGCTGTGCCACCTCTAGGGAAACAAGGAAGTGCAACAGATGCCAGCAATGCCTGCATCCTGATTTTAAAAAATATATAATTTCTTAATGATTCTTTCCTCAAGGGTGACACTCCCAGCTTGGGCCTGAAGTGTGACTCTTGCTTTGTTTTAAGGCGGGCTGTCTTATCTCTCTCCTGCTGTCTGTGCATTTTGCAGCATCCAGTAATCTGGCTGTGTGCTTCTGCTCGTGACTAATGGATGTCCTGAGTTAATGGTTTTTTTAGCTAATCTTTTTTAAAACTCTGGTGGTTTAACCTTTGAACGCAGCCCCAACCTCTTCCACTGCCCCTTGGTCCCGATCTGTGTGTGTCTCTCTGGGTGGCAGAAGCAGGATCGCTGTGCTGGTAAGGGCTTTTTTTAGTTGAATTCTGGTGAGGAAATGGGGTTTTGAATGACTCTAACTCTTTCTTTCTCCCCTGCTCCTCCCTTTCCTCCCCCCCCCCCCCCCCCCCCCCCCCCGGTAACCCTTGGGTACCCCTGTGACCAAAGCCTGGATGCAGAATGCTTGAAGACTATCTGGCTGTGGAGGGTATTACAACTGATCCTGATGCCACCCTTTCCCCCCCCCCCCCCCCCCCCCCCAACTCTGTGCACTGCAAAGTCCCTGGGTAGTGACCTTAGCAAGAGCCCCCTAGTTTTATTTCTTGTGGACTATGAAGCTCTCGGTAGCACAGCAACCCGAGCTGCTGGAGTCCAGGGTGTCATGGGGTTGATCTCTTGATGTTACATGAAATGGGTTGGGGCTTGTATCAGGCACTTGGTCAGACTGCAGGTTTAACTTTTTAAAGTGTAATTGGGGCTATTCCTCACCACCTGGTGATCACAGTTCTTTGTTTTTGAAGTTGTGTGTGGCTGTTGGCTTAACCAGAATGAAAATGTTAAATTGCAAACCTCCAAATATATAGAACTGCTCTTGCAATGCAAGGGCAGGATTGGAGGCCATGGACTTGATTCTAGTTGGTTTGTATCTCAATGCTGAATGGCATTGACTCCCAAGATTACACCTTTTCCAAACTGGCGGCACACTGTTACAGCTTGCCATGAACAGAGGGACAACCAGTAAACTAAGACAAGAGTATATATAAACAAGGCGAAAATATATTTATAAACTCCGGGATATACCTGTTTATACACTATGAATGGAACTGCGTTTATGTGTTCAACCATAAATGTATTTTGATGCTTTGGCAACATAAGATGTACCTTATCATGCCAATAAAGCGATTTGTATTATTATTATTATTATTAGTATTATTGCTGGTGAAGTTTAAGTCTTGCTGGTTGGGAGAAGTTTAGATTAAACAAAGTTGGTCTTGGCCAGCTTCTAGTGAGATGTTTGCAGATCTCTGCAGTCTGTGGTAGAGAAGCCTCCTTTCCTCCATCCACCACTGTTCCATGTCTAGGCGCTGGAGCAGCAGAATGCTGACCCCGTACTAAACCTGGCCAGGCTGGGCTTCCAACTGTGCAATGTTTTGGTCAGATGGCACCTTTTTTTAACTTGTGTCCAGCCCCAGTGGATGGTCACTGGCAGCCGGGCACTGGGTTGGAAGGGAAGGCTGGAGACTGGCTGAGAAATTTGTGGATCTGAATTTGCAGCTATGATTGTTCTAATGTCTGCTCTACAATCTTACTGTAAAGTCCAAGACACTCAATTACATTAAGCTCAGACAGGTGGTGGCAGATTCAAGCAATTTAGCACGAGTCAACTTCACCCACTAGGATTAGTCTTCAGCAGGGGGGGTAGTAATGTATGTGGGGGAAAACCTTAAATGCAGCAAAGGACACTTTGACCCAAATTTGTTCCTGTAATCTAACTGGTGACCCATGTAATTTTCAGCATCTGAATGGCCTAAAGCCAAGGCTGGAGTGTTGATTTAAATGCCAAGACTTTCCATCGGAATCGATACTCCACTCCATGTGCCGGCAAAGTCCACATTCTCCACTCTTGTAATTACAGTTCTGGCAGGCAATACAGGATATTGCCCATCCTGGCACACCCCAGAAATGGGCCACTTGTACCCTACAAACCAGCAGCTTCAGCTTTCTACCCCTGTCGAGACCCTTCGTTTGGCGAGTGTATTGAGTTAGAGCCAATGGAGTCGCAATGCCCATCAGCCATGATCTAATTGAACAGCAGACCAGGCTCAAGGGGCTGAATGGCTTCCTCCTGTTTCCATAGCCTTGACTGCTCTCCCAACTAAGTCACCAGTGCCCACTGTACTCATGAGGAGTGGCTTGGTATCGACACTACTTTGTGCAGCGATCTGATTCTGAATTCAACCGCACTAGCTTGAGAGCAGGTTTATTTAATTCTGCCAGTGATCCTGAAACGAGCAAGGAAGAGTCTGCTGGCTTTAGTGAAGGGGCAGTAGGGCAGCAATTGGGAGGGGGTGGGGTTTGCAAACCATCCAGTGGGAGCAGAGTTGGACTTTGATTCACGGCCTGACTCTCCAGACTTTGTTTACAGACACAAGCCGAAACACAGTGCCCTTTCTAAACACCGCTATTGCTAGGTGCTTTGACGTGGAACAGTCGGGACTTCTGCCGGGTGCAGTCATGCACCAAACTAGTAATTCTCTGTACTGGGCCAGTTAGCATGGTGCGTGAGTTAATGAAATTGCAATTTGTTTCACTTCCATATTCAGGAGGTCTGCCACCTGGTGGTCTATAGACACTAAATTCTAAACTTTCCTTTGAATAGCACCTTTGACATCCTACAGCACTTCAGGCAAGTAATTAGTTTTGTGGAGTGAGTTTGAGCAGGCAAATGTGCAACCAATTTGTGCAGAGGCCCCACAAACTGAAGTGAGCAGTCACTTGTTAACAGTTGACTGTTGGCCAGGGCATGATATCTGTCTGGTGGCATCTTATTCACCTGAACAGATAGACAAGGACTTGGCTTAATCTTTAGCCAGCTTGTCCAACAAAGCAGTGCTCAACCTCAGTGTCCAAGTAGCTTGAGTGGGTTTTAAACCATAGCCACCTGACTTGGGCTAAATCCTAGTTAATCTCCAGTGGTTTATGCTACCAGGCTTAACCTGATCCTCTTCCCACAGGTTGGATTGACATGTCTTGATCGACTCTACCAATTGTAGACCACATTTTTTGAAGTGTTTTTGCCCATAATTTTGGGTTGTGTCCAGATGGCAACCATGTCAGAAACTGTTGAAATCAGCAGCCCCAGCCCCAGCAGTCCCAGCCAATCGGAGACTTCGCCTACAAAGGCATCAAAGAAGGACAAAAAACGAGGTAAGGCAATTAATGGACTAAAGCTTTTCCTACTGACTTGTAGGCCAAGGTGAGTGGGTTAAAATCTACATGGAATTAATATTGAATCTACAGCACACAGGCATCTATGGTATACTCGTGCCCCATCCCATACCCCTCCTGTATATCAAGCCTCCACTTACATGCTTCAACCATTCATGTGGCAAAGTTCTAAATTCTCATCACTTGTAATTGTTCTGCCAGCAAGTGATAGTTGTCACAATCATGCCCAGGTATTTTCCCCCTTGCCCATCCCAGAGAGGCCTCTTGTCCCTGTCAAAGCAGAAGCTTCAACCCTATAGTTTTCTATCCCTGTAGTGACCCCTTGACCTCTCTTCCAATTCTAAATCACTGCCTGCTGTACTTGCCACTTTTATTTGTTCCTGGGATGTGGGTGTCACTGGCAAGGCCCGCATTAATTGAACTGTTGCAGTCCGTGTGGTGAAGGTACTCCCACAGTGCTGTTAGGAGGGAGTTCCAGGATTTTGACCCAGTGACAATGAAGGATCAGCCGATATATTTCTGTCCAGATGGTGTGTAATGTGGTGGTGGTCCCAGAAATCCCCCTCGAGCCTTTGTACAGCACACACCGCCTTGATGCCAAGCTAGTTATACCTCGCACTGACTTGGACTAATTAGGATAGCTAAAGAACAAGCGCAATGGACCGAATGGCCACCTCCACTATTAATTAAAGATTTTATAATTCTCGAACTGCCTTTCCCAGGGTTTAGCGTAGCTAGATGTACGGTTCTCTGCTCCAATGTTAAATATAGTTGCTTTGCACCCACATCTGTGGCTTCTGAGCAAGAATGCAGCTTGTAGGTGGCTGTGTTGGAGGTCTGTCTTTGAAATATAAGCCAGGTTTGAGGGGATAGAACTTTAGCCTAAATTGCCATCATTCAGTATCCTATCTGCATCAATGCTGACATGTCTTCCAATATCTCATTCAATTCCAAGGTTGGTCCAGTATCTTTGCCCTGGATCTAGATGTATTGGCATAACTTTGAGACAATATAAACTAAATGGTGCAATTTTACAGGTGTAAAGGAACAGAGCTGAGGGTGTTTATACCTTTTTTGAGAAAGGTGTTGTAATAAAACCATGGATCTATGCTTTTTCTAGAGGCAGAGTACAAAAGCAAGGGACTTCAGTTATGTGGAGAACATAAATAGGAGCAAAAGTTGGCCATTTGGTCCCTTGAGCCTGCTGCCATTCAATAAGATCATGGCTGATCACTGATCTCGACTCCAAGATTTGATAGAGGTGTTGAAAATTGAGGGGCTTGGAGTAAATAGAGAAATTGTTTCCAATGGCAGGAGGGTTGAGAACCAGAGGACATGGATTTAAAGTGATTGGCAAAAGAACCAGAGGGGAGATGAGTAATTTTCTTTATGCAGTGTCATGATCTGAAATGCACTGTCTGCCAAGGTGGTGGAAGGAGTTGATGCATAATTAAGTGGAAACATTTTCAGCTAAAGGAAAGCAGGGGTGAGTGGGACTAATTGGAGAGCTCTTGCAGAGCTGGCCCAGGCACAATGGGCCAAATGGCAGCCTCCTGTGCTGTATTCTTCTCTGATTCTCTGAACTTGCTGCTGTACCAACCTGGGCCTTTTCTGAAGCCTGTCCACCCCCATTGAATTTTGGTGTCATGGAATGTCCTGCCCTGGGATTCATGAGGAAAATATAATTTAATTTGGGGCTTTAGTGAGTTAAATCTTTCCACATCTTGGGTAAGCCCCAGATAACAATGATCTGTTGGTTCCCAAGTGGAAAAGACTGAGCCAAGATGAAAATTCCCATCTGTTTAAATTGCTTTTCCAAATGGTTAAACTGGCATGTGATTCCAGCAAGCTGATTTGGTGTCTAAGTAAATAGTTTTGCTATAATTTTTATGCTTTGATCAACTGAGACAACCTTGCTAATATAATGGTTACAGCACAGGAGGCCATTCAGCCTGTCTAGCCCGTGCCAGCTCTCCAAGAGCACTTCAGCTCGTCCCACCCTTTCCCTGTAGTCCTGCAAATTTTCTTTTTCAGGTACTTATCCAATTTGCTTGAAAGCCACGATTGAGTCTGCCTCCACCACCCTGTCAGGCAGTGCATTCCTGATACTAACCACCCGCTGCGTAAAAAAAAGATTTTCCTCATGTCGCCTTTGGTTCTTCTGCCAATCACCTTAAATCTGTGTCCTCTGGTTCTTGACCCTTCTGCCAATTGGAACAGTTTCTCTATCTACTGTCTAGACCCCCCCCTTATGATTTTGAACACCTCTTTTGAACACCTCTATCAAATCTCTCCTACCTTCTCTAATAACCCCAGCTTCTCCAGTCTATCCACATACATCAATCTGCACCCTTTAAGGTCTTCCTTCTGTGTGGTGTCCAGAATTGGACACAATACTCCAGTTGAGGCCAAAGCAGTGTTTTATAAAGGTTCATAACATCCTTGCTTTTGTACTCTCTGCCTCTATTTATGAAGTCCAGGATCCTGTGTGCTTTTACTGCTTTCTCAACCTGTCCTTCCACCTTCAGTGATTTGTGCACATGTACCCCCAGGTCTCCCTGTTCGTGCACCCACTTCAGGATTGTATCATTTAGTTTATATTGCCTCCTTCCTACCAAATATCACTTTGCACTTTTCTGTGTTAAACTTCCTCTGCCACGTGTCTGCCCATTCCACCAGCCTGTCTTCCTGAAGTCTCACAACACTCTTCACTTTACTATAATTCCAAGTTTTGTCACCTGCAAATTTTGAAATTGTGCCCTGTAAGTCCAAGTCACTATCAAGAAAAGCAGTAGTCCTAGAACCAACCCCTGGGGAACACCACTGTACCTTCCTCCAGCCCAAAAAACAACCCTTCACTACTGTTTCCTGTCACTTTGTCAATTCTGTATCCATGCTGCCACTATCCCTTTTATTCACTGGGCTTCAACTTTGCTAACAAGCCTATTATGTGGCACTTTGTCAAACTCCTTTTTGGAAGTCCCTGTACACCACATCAACCACATTGCCCTCATCAAAAAAAACCTCATTTGCCTTTAACAAATCCATGCTGGCTTGCCTTGATTGATCCACACTTGTCCCAGTGACAATTTTGTCCCGGATTATTGTTTCTAAAAGCTTCCCCACTACTGAGGTTAAACTGACTGCCCTGTAGTTGCTGGGTTTATCCTTACACCATTGTTCAAAAAAGGGTGCAACATTTGCAGTTCTCCAGTCCTCTGGCACCACCCCGGTATGTAAGGAGAATTGAAAGATTATGGCCAGTACCTCCACAATTTCCACCTTTTACTTCCCTTCGCATCCAAGGATGCATCCCATCCACTCCTGGTGATGTGAAAGATCCAAACTAGTTGACTCTAAATTGCATTCTGTAACCTCATTCTGCCTATTGTGACCAGTCCTATAAGGATTGGGTATTTGGATTGTCACTGACTAGGCTGATGTCAGAACTGAGGTTATGCCTATCTGGGAAAGATTGAACCGGCTTGCGCTCTTTAGAGAAGGCTGATGTCTAATGCAGGAGTTCAATAGGTTAGACAGAAGATATTTTCACTTGTGTGATTCAAAAACTAGGCCATAAATGAGTCATTAATAAATCCAGTAAGGAATTCAGGAGAGACTACTTTACCCTGAGTAATTAGAATCTGGAACTCGCTACCACGGAGTAGTTGAGGCAAATGGCACAGATGCATTTAAGAGGGTGCTCAATAAACACAAGGGTGGGGGAGAAATTAATAGATATTGATGAGGTGTGGGAGGAGCCTCAAGGAGAATAAATGCTGGCAGTTAAGCTGAATGGCCTGTTTTTTGTGCTGTGAATGAAATGTCACATTGTAGTGCTGTGGAGACCCATGGCCACCTAGTGGATGGTGAGGGCTGCAACAAACTTTAACATCACTGACCTAGAGTGTATCTTTGCAAAAAGTGACTTTGGATTCAATGTCATATCTCCAATGCTTTATTGCCTTAAGGTTGAAGGGAAAGAAATTGAGGCTCTTATGCTGATCCCTAATGTGACTAGTTTATATCCAGTAGTCTGGACTGTAGTGGCAGATCACTGCTCAACCAGCTGTCTGCAACCTAAGAGAAGCCTGCTTTGTGTTGCAATGTGTAATCACCGGTCTGTATTGTAAAATAGCCTTAAAGGTCAAATGACCCTGTTCTATTTTGTGGTGGTAAATCACTATAAATCCTTGGAACTTGTGCCAACTGGTGCAATCAGACTTTGGACCAGAGATGTCCCAATTGCAAACTTCAGGTAATACCTTGAGGTTTTTTAATGTATAACTTGGACTTTTTTTTTAAACATGTGAACTTGACTTAAACATCCAGCTAGCATGTGTGTGGCTGATTCAATCAATAATTGAGGAAAATGTTAGGATCATTGGAAGCAGTAGAGTCTATTTAAACTTAGGCTATTCCTAGGTGTCTTTGAAACCAGTTGTACACAGGAACCATGATGCAAAATGAGTTGGGAAGAAGTTACAGGTCTGTAGACTACATGCCTTGGACAGTGAGCACAAATTTCACACAAGATTAGAAGCTTTTGCCACAGGATGGCATATGTAGAACACTTGGTTACTTCTGGCTCCATTTTATTTAAACCCCCCCCCCCCCCCCCCACAAAAATCACTTCAATTTTAGATCTTGAATCCATGATTTGAGGTCCTGCAGGGACTATAAGCAGCTCTGGGCTCTCCTCCCTTCTCTTTCCCACCCCCCCCCCCCCCCTCTGAAATGGCAAATATTTAACTAGCCTTCCTGGGATCCAGTGCTGACGAGGTGGTGGGAAGTTGTACGTGCTGGGATTCAATGCCCTGATGTGTTTCCTAGGTTCCGAGAAGACTGAGGAATTCCTATTGGCGAGGTTCAAGGGCGATGGAATCCGCTACAAGGCCAAGATAATTGGTATTGATGACGTGGCCGATGCCAGAGGAGACCAGATGTGTCAGGATTCCATGATGAAACTTAAGGTAATGCCTTTTGTGTTCGTTCCTCTTGGTGGTAGGGTGAAGTTCATCAGCACCAGCTGTCCTAGTGTGCTGCATCTCTGGACTTCCCGTGAAGTCTAGATCGTGGCTGACCTCCCAGTGGCAGTGTCTGGCTTTTCATGACCCTTCCATCAGTGCAGCAAGATGTGGAATGTCACCATTTCTTATCACTGCACAGCCCAACTTTGCCTATTTGTTAAAGCTTAAATTCTCACTTTGCACAGACTGTCACACTGCAGGGTCAAATCAACTGATTGTTTGAAAAGGGAGATGCTTTAATGATGTAGAGTGGGACATTGGGATAGTTGCCATTGCTAACAATGTTTGAACTAAATGAAGTCCTCTTGCTGCCGAGTTGCATTGTCCAGAGCTTTGACAGTGACCGCAATGGGGCACTCTCTCTGATTCTGGTAGGAAAGTTTTCCAAATGTCCTCGCAATGGGATGTGTGCCAGCTCTTGATGATGATTCTATTTCCATCTGGGTTGATGTAATGAGGCTTGTATTTATATAGCACCTTTCATTACCTTGACATCCCAAAGTGCTTTAGTCAGCAATGTTGCCACTAACTTGCAGTCTAAGTGCACCATCCCTTAACATGCATGATATCTTGCAGCCTGCATGGGAGCTCCCAATTGGTGTGCAGCTCCCTCAAACATTGGTAGTCAGTTGGAATGTAACAGCAGCCAATTTGAGCACTGCAAGGTTCTGCAAACAGCAATGTGATGACCAGAATTTCTGTTGGTTGAGGGATCAATATTGGCCAGTACCCCAGGAGCCTTCCCCTGCTCTTGTAAAAGATCACATGGTACTATTTCATCCACGAGGGCAGATGGGGCTTTATTTTAGCACCTCATCTGAAAGATGGCCGCTCCCTCAGCACTGCCCCTCCGACAGTGCCACGCAGCACTGCAAGTGTCGACCTAGAATGTGTTGTGCATATTGTGTATCTGTTTGAATGTTTAACTGGGAATGCTCTTGTAACTTTCACAGGGTATTGCAATAGCTGCTCGTGCACAGGGGCAGCACAAGCAGAGGATTTGGGTGACCATCTCTCTATCTGGAATCAAGCTAATTGATGAGAAGACTGGAGTGAGTATCTTGGTGGAACCAATATAGAACATGTGCTGAATCTCCTCAATTCCATCCTTCAGGCTTAATCTCAGAGGGCATTAGTTGCACCTCAACTCCACTCTGGCATATTGGGAGCTATCGGTCAGTGCTTGGGTCTTGACTGATGCTGAGATTTGAAGCCTTCCATTTTATGCTGTAAACTGCTGCTTTGTCAAGATGGGCACTAGTGACAATCTGCCTTAACTACCAGGTTCCTGGGACTTGTTGAGAAGGGCTCCTTGCTGCTAGATTTCACTTCCTAGGGGGTAGAAAGAAAAATGCTTGTATCCAATATCTGCTCCCTCGGTCAATGAACAGCAACATTCCAGCTGCTTTGAGATGCAACAAAAACATTCCCCTTGAGTGAAGCTTTGCTTTTTCTAGCACCTCTACCTTGGAACATCCCATAGTTCTTTACAGCCAATGAATTGCTTTAAGGAGTGTGGCGATATCTAGCTGGGGTGACTTGACCATCAATGGGGTCAATGACAGTTGATCTGTTTTGGTGGTTGAAGGATAAAATGTTGACCAAGGTACCAGGAGAACCCTAGTGCCATGGGGTCTCTGACATCGACCTGTTCAGGGAATGTAACATGCTTTTCTGACAATGTAGCTCTCAGTACAACACTTGACATGTTGGCCTAGCTTATGCTTGTGGGGCTTGAACTCATAACTGGGTTGTTGCCAAACTGACACTAGATGTGGTATAATAGGATTAGAGAACCAAATGTCAAGGCATTTAATTTACTTCTAACTAATCCCAAGAAACACAAGTCCTGTGCCTGGTGTTGGTGAGTGTCGCAGACTAACCTTCCTTCCCTTTTTCCCTTCAGGTGATTGAACAGGAGCATACCGTCAACAGGATCTCCTTCATTGCTCGGGATGTCACGGACAACCGTGCATTTGGTTATATTTGTGGTGCAGAGGGCCAGCATCAGTTCTTCGCCATCAAGACTGCCCAGCAGGTAGTGTAACATGGTCCAATAAGTGAAACCAAACTGATGGCCTGGGTCAGTCACCAGCTGTGGTGTGTTGACCATGTCCTGCTTTGGTCACTGCCCTTCAGCAGAACTCTAGCCTGTTTGTTTGGCTAGTGGCAGCCTTCGTGTAAACACCTTTGCTGGTGCCCAACTGGTTAGATTCTTTATCGGCCCTTGGTAACATAGATAGGAGTAGGCCATTTGGCCCCTTGAGCCTGCTCTGCCATTTGGTGAGATCATGGCTGATCATCCAAACTCAGTACCCTGTCCCTGCCTTCTCCCCATATCCCTTTAGCCTTAAATATATCTAACTCCTTGAATATATTCAATGAATTAGCCTTGGTTTTTGCCAGGTGGTTGAAATTAAGCTTTTCCAGACTTCTAGCTGCTTAATGGGACTATCTTCCCCAGCACTGGTCCTCTTCCTCCTTTACCACCCCCCCCCCCCCCCCCCCCCCCCCCCAAACACAAGTCTCTACATTGACCTAGCTCTCCCTGTAAATGGAGGCAAGTTGTGCACTTGTATCCTCCTCCAGTAGTGCACTGAACTTGCAAACAAATTGTAATGCAGCTATTCTGCATCCTGACTGTCTTCTTGCATGTGGGGATAGCAATAGTGAGGCTGTTACTGGACCAGCAATCCAGAGAATGTGATTTCAAATCGGAGAATTTGAATTCAGTTTAAAGATGAAAAGCTGACCGTGAAACTGTCATAAAAGCCCAACTGGTTCACTAATCCTTTTTGGGAAGGAAACCTGCCATCCTTACCCAGTCTGGCCTATGGTTGACTCTTAGCTGCCCTCTAACGGCTCAGCAAGCTAATCCATGTCATCAAACTGCTACAGAATGAGGTATTACATTTTGGTAGGCAGGTCACATCACTTGGCAGATGAGAGTCTAGGTGGGGTCAAGTAACAAAGGGATCGGAGTACAAATCACTAAGTAGCAACACCAGTTAACAAGGCCATAATAAAAGCAAACCAAGCACTCTGGTTTATTTCTACAGGGATTGAATTGAAAAGTAAAGTTATGCTAAACCTGTATCGAACCTTGGTTAGACCACACTTGGCATACTGTGAACAGTTCTGGTCACATTATAAAAAGGATAGAGGCACTGGAGGGTGTAGAGAAGGTTTAAGAGGATACCAGAAATGCAAGGGTATACATATCTGGAAAGGATGAATAGCCTGGGTCTCTGAGGGGAGGGGGGGGGGGGGGGGGGACCTAATAGAGGTCTTTAACATTGAAAGGGTTTTGATCAAGTGGATAGTGTTTCCACTTGTGGGGAAGAGCAAAACTAAGGCCATCAATGAGTCACCAAGAAATCAAATGGGGTAAAGAAGTTTCTTAATTTCCCTGAGAATGTGGAACTTGCTACCACTGAGTGGTTGAGGTGAATATAGATGCTTTTAAGGGGAGGCTGGACAAGTATGAGGGAGAAGGGAATAGAGGGTTATGCTGATAGTTAGATGAGGAAAGACAGGAGGAGGCTCAAGTGGAGCATAAATGCCAGCATGGACTGGTTGGGCCGAATGGCCTGTTTCTGTGCCGTGTATCCTGTGAAACTACAGACCCAGCACTGGGAGCACCTCTGCATGGACTGCAGTGGTTCAAGAAGGTCCACCACCTACTCGGGATGGCAATAAATACCAGCCTTGGCTGTTGTGTTCACATCCAGGAGGGGGGAACCAGCAGCACCCAACAACTTGTGTTTATATAGCACCTTTAACTTAATACATCCCAACAACCCTGACCACCTTTGCAGGATCTGAGATTGGTATCGGATCCTGTTTGCTGCCTTTTGATTGCCGGATAGATTTGTAGAGAACTTTTCTACAATTTCCTGGATATGTTTTCTTGCAATTTCCTGGATGAACTGTAGTTTACCCCATGTGGCATTTGTCTTCTCAGGCTGAGGCACTGGTTGTGGACCTGAAGGACCTTTTCCAATTGATATATGACTTGAAGAAAAAGGAGGAAGCGGAGAATCGGGCTAAGGTAATTGGTGGGCTAACTGGGACTGAACTTGAACACCATGATCTAGGAGGCTAATCGCTGGTGCGAATGTGGAACTTGCTGCCACGTGGGAGTGGTTGAAGTGGAGAACATTGACTCATTAATCAGAAGGCAAAGAAGGGCAGGGTGGGAAGAGTTGCAGGAGGTTTGTGTGGCGATGGGCCAAATGGCCTGTTGGTGCTGTAGATTTTATGCAATTTAATTCAATGGATCTGTTCTCTGGCATGGGCCACTGATGTAGGGGAGGGGTTACAAAATGCCCATCTTTCTATTCAATTGTTTTGGCCCTGTTCAGAATTTTATTTGGGGGGGTATGGCAGTGGTGGGGGAAAAGAGTTGAAAGATGTGGCACTAAATCTGGCATAAGCCTTGAACTCTTCCACAATTAATGCAAACCACAATGTGGGAATTTGGAACGGGCACCTGGCTGTGTTGGTGCGTAGCCTTGCTCTAGTTTCAAGAATCCAGCTTTTGTTCAAATCTCTGGTTCCTGGTTAGTTTAGGGGAGGAAGTTAAAGTTGTCATTCCTCCTGAAGGCAGCTGGGTGAATGTTCAGATGACTTGATGCTGGGCCTTTGCTGACTTGACACGTGACCTCAAATAAAGGAACAGTTTGTAATAAGCTGGCCTGTGGAGAGGCCGAGTTTGGGTTTATGCAGCATCACTGGCAAAGCATTGCTGGTTCCAGCACACTTTAGATGAAGGAAAAAAATCAAGCTTTTTTGTTAAACTTGAAGAATTGATTTCCCCTTCAAAAAAAATGCAGGCAAGGGACTAATGGAAGTCTCAATTGTGCCACAGAATTGCATCAAGTAAGCACACAAGCCAGTCAGCCCCTCTACTTCATGCCAGTTTTATGCTCCGTCTCCTCTTGCTCCTCATCTTAACCCCTATTCCCCTCAGCATATCCATTCTTTACCCCCTCATACTTATCTAGCTGCATTTAATGCAGCTATGCTATGTGCCTCAACTACTCTGTGGCAAGGTCCACAGTCTCAAGAATTACTCAGAGTAAAGAGGGGTCAAGATGTCACTAATAAATCCAAAGTCTGTCTACCCCATCAAACCCCCTTCATAATTCTAAAGACCTTGATTGGGTCACCCCTGAGCTGCCTCTCCTGAGGAGGCTTGGCCTGTTCAGTCTCTCCTGATGGTTATAATAGCCACATGATACCAGCTTGGTTCTAGTGCCAAATTCAGGAAGAGATCTGCTTTTAACCAATCTACGCTCAAATTGGCTTCACTGTCTCTACTCATCAGCCCCTGTCCACTGAGTTGCTTTGCCTTTTTAGGATGAACTTGGATGTGTGGCTATTGTTGCCTCCATTTTTCCCTGCAGCACTCGATAGGCACAGGAGGCCATTCAGCCCCTTGAACCTGTTCTACCATTCAGTTAGATCATGGCTGATCTGTATCTACCTACCTTTTTTTTTCCTTGATACCTTTGCTAACTAAGGTTCAATTGTCCACTTGCTGATTTTACTCCTGGATGACCTAGCTCTAATATTTGCCCCCCCCCCCCCCCCCCTTCACTGATCACCACTCAAACTTCTAAAGCCAATTCAATGCAGCCACTCCTAATTTAACCCAGAAGGTCATTTTGCTCACTGGTCCATCAGTACACTAACTAAACTCTTCTTCCTCTTTTCAGGATGATGGCAAACCCACTGAGGTAAGATCAATATTCAATGGTGCTGCCTAAAATCTCTTCCCAGGTTAATAAACTTTATTGTATGGCTTCCCACTGGAAATGAAGAATGTTTGGGGTACTTTATGCTTGACTTCCTATGCACTGCCTTCCTGATGCCCTGCTCCTGCCACTGGGCTGCATATCCAGAGAAATCGATTCCTGGGCCTGAATCTAAGCCGCACCAAGGGGCAGAAAACATTGGTAGAAGTTGTCTATAAGCCTCAGTAGTGGTAATGTAAGGGATGGCATCAAACAGGAAATTAGAGATGCATTTAACAAGGGTACTACAGTAATCATGGATGACTTTAATCTACATATTGCTAGTTTGGTTTGGCTAGTCTATAATACTAGTAGAGGATGAATTCCTGGAGTGTACAAGATGGTTTTTAGACCAGTACATGAGGAGCCAACTAGAACAGGCTATCCTAGATTGGGTATTGTGCAATGAGAAGGTTAATTAATCTTGTTCAGGGTCCTTTAGGGAAGAGTGACCATAACATGGAATTCTTAAGATGGCAAGTGAAGTCCAATCTGAAACTAGGGTCCTAAATCTAAAAAACTATAGGTATGAGGAGTGAGTTGGCTATGATGGATTGGGGAGCTTTATTAAAAGACATGACTGGATAGGCAATGGCTAACATTTAAGGAATGCAGGAATTAAGGAATGCATGAATTGCAACAGTTATACATTCCTTTCTGGTGCAAAAACACAAGGAAAAGTGGCCCAACCATGGCTAACAGAAATTAAGGATAGTATTAGATCCAAAGAAGTTGTAAAGTTGCCAGAAAAAGTAGCAAGCCTGAGGATTGGGAGCAGGTTAGAGTTCAGCAAGAAAGGACCAAGAGATTGATTTTAAGAGGGGGGGTGGAATAGTGAGTAAGCTTGCAAGGAACATAAGCAGACTGGAAGCTACTACAAGTATGTTTATATTAAAAAAAAAAAAAAAAATTGAAGGTAAATGTAGGTCCCTTACAGTCAAACAGGAGAATTTATAATGGGGAACAAGGAAATGGGGGAGCAATTAAACAAATACTTTGGTTCTGTCTTCACAGACACAACTTCCCAGAAATGCTAGGGAACCAAGGGTCCAGTGAGGAGGAATTAAAGGAAAATGGTGCTGGAGAAATTAATGGGACTGAAAGCTAATAAATCCCCTGGACCTGATGATCTGCATTCCAGAGCACTAAGTGGTAGCCATGGAAATAGTGGATGCATTGGTTGTCGTCATCCATAATCTATAGAATTTTGGAACAGTTCCTGCAGATTGGAGGGTGGCAAATGGCACCCCACTATTTAAAAATGGAGGGAGAGAAAATGGGGAACTGCAGACTGGTTAGCCTAACATCAGTAGTAGGGGAAAATGCTAGTCTATTATAAAGGATGTGATAACAGGATACTTAGAAAATATCAACAGGATTAGACAATCAACATGGACTTATGAAAGGAAATAGTTTGACAAACCTACTGGAGTTTGAGGATGTAACTAGTAGAATAGATAAGGGGGAACCAGTGGATGTGGTGTATTTGGATTTTCAGAAGGCCTTTGATAAAGTCCCATAAGAGGTTAGTGTGCAAAATTAAAGCACATGGGGTTGGAGGTAATATACTGGCATGGATTGAAAATTGGTTAACTAGCAGGAAAGAGTAGGAATAAATGGGTCTTTTTTGGGGTGGCAGGTGGTGACCAGTGGGGTACTGCAGGGATCAGTGCTTGGGCCCCAGCTATTCACTATATACAATTTGGATGAGGGAACCAAATGTAATATTTCCAAGTTTGCTGACAACACAAAACTAAGTGGGATTGTGAGTTGAGGAAGCAAAGATGCTTCAAGGTGATTTAGACAAGTTTGGTGTGGGTCAATGCAGTATAATGTGGATAAATGTGAAGTTATGCACTTCAGTAGGAAACAAAAGCAGAATTTAAATGGCGATAGATTGGGAAATGATGTACAAAGGGACCTGGGTGTCCTTGTACACCAGTCACTGAAAGCAAACATGCAGGTGCAGCAGGCAGTTAAGGCAAATGGTATGTTGGCCTTCATTGCAAGAGGATTTGAGTACAAGAGCAAGGATGTCTTAGTTGTACAGGGCCTTGGTGAGACCACACCTGGAGTACTGTGTGCAGTTTTGGTCTCCTTACCTAAGCAAAGGATATACTTTCCATAGAGGGAGTGCAGTAAAGGTTCACCAGACTGATTCCTGGGATGGCAGGACTGTCATGAGGAGATTGGGTCGACTAGGCCTGTATTCTTTAGAAGAATGAGGGGAGCTCCTTGAAACGTGTGAAATTCTGACCGGGCTAGACAGACTGGATGCAGGGAGGATGTTTCCCCTGGCTGGGGGGGTCTAGAACAAGGAGTCGGTCTCAGTATACGAGGTAGGACATTTAGGACTGAGAAATTTCTTCACTCGGGGTGGTGAACCTGTGGAATTCTTTACCACAGTAGGCTGTGGAGGACAAGTTGCTGAATATATTTAGAGGTTTCTAGATGCAAGGGGTATGGGGAGAGCAGGAATATGGTATTGAGGATCAGCCATGATCTTGAATGGTGAAGCAGGCTCAAGGCTGAATGGCCTACTCCTGCTCCTATTTTTGTTTCTATGAACTACAGGACAAGATGACAGCTGAGGATGAGCCTGAGCCATTCAGCCCATCAGTGCACTCTGCTATCCAACTTCCTCCCCAAAGCATCTTCTTTGGGTTTGATGGTCAAGCCTCCTAATTACTTGCTAGAGGGGGAGGTATAGCATCTATCTTGCAATTCACCTAGGGCTTTATGTAACCCCTACATGACCAGATTCAAATAGTTTGTCCACCCACTGCTTTTTTTTTCCATATTAATTATACCAAAACAAATGAGATTTGGTCTTGTCAGGAGCAAGACTTCTCTAATGAAGAGATTTAGTTTTAATTTTCTAGTGCTGTGGTTCTATCTTACCTAATGCTCTTTGTTTTTCCTCTACAGAACGGTAGTCCATTGCTGAATTTTGATGACCAGGTGTCCCAAGTTAAAGTAAGTCCTTTGTGGGAGGCTCAAACTAGAAATGCTGCTTTGGGTGGCTGCATATGGAACTGGATGGACTGTATTTGGTTGAATGTATGATCACAATGTAAATGAGGAGGTCCAAAGTCCTCTAAAGGATCAATGATTTCCCAAAGCTGCACCACTGGGTTTTTTAACACTCAATGTCTGGGTCTGTTCGAGACTAACTGACTTAGATTGATTTGCTAAGTCAACAATGCCATATTGTATCCTGCAACTACTGGGATGGTAGAAGAACCGTCTCATTGTCTAGCAATTTCTAAGAGCTGGGATGCCATTCTGGGGGAGAAGCCTCTAGTTGTGAAAACTTGAGCAATCCGAACATTCAACCAGCAGTTGCTTGTGTCGGCCCATTGCACTAATGGGACCTTCAATGTGGAGGGTGCTTGCTGAAAGTGAATGAGATGCAGCAGGCCACCTACTTGTGTCAGTTGGTGAAGCTACAATCTTTGACCAGCTGGGCTAAAGCCTTCTGCTTGTGTCCCTAGAGTTGCCTATCTAGTTCCACGTCAACATTAATGGGTTTTATAGGTGCACTTAAGAACTTGCATTTCATGATCTCCAGACATTCCAAAGCACTTCACAGCCAATGAAGTACCTTTCCAGGTTGTGTCACTATGTAAAACTTGGCAGCCAATTTGTACACCGCAAGCTCCCACAAACTGGCAATGACCAGAATCTCTAATGTTGGTTGAGGGATAAATATTGGCCAGGACACCAGGGACAATGCCCCTGCTTTTCAAATGGTGTGTGGCATCTTGCACATCCAGAAGGCAGACTTTTCAAACATCTCATCTGAAAGATAGCACCTCTGACAGTGCAGAACTAGAGACTACTGGTTGGCTGAATGGCCTGTTTCTGTGCTGTGTCCACCTAGATTGAGTTCTAGTCTCTGCAGTGGAACTTGACCCCACAACCTTCTGATTCTGGTGAAGATTTAGGAAGGGTTATGGGTACTGAGTGGGAGCATGGGATAGCACTGCTGCTTGTGAATAAACCCCAACACTGGTTGGGCTGAAGTGTTTCCATTTGTATCCAGGTTCTATGATAAATTTGGACAATCCCTTGAAGCAGGCAAATGATCCTCTTAATTGGCATTCTTCTGAAAAGGTTTCTCTTGTTTTAACAGGACATTGATCAGCTGCAGCTGTTTGGAGACATGTCCACTCCACCTGATATCCATTCCCCAGCGGTAAGATAAACAACAGTGACTGGCCAATCAGATTGGTTGGGTAGTGCTCAGTCTTGACTGGCTTTCCTTGTAATCTGTTCTTAAAAGAATAGAAATTTAACTTTGACATGACTGCTCCTGACCCTTTATTATTGGGATGCTTTTTTTGAACTTTCAAATGCTAAGGACTGTTGCCTACCTGGATTGATCTACAATTCATGTGGTAAAGTAGCCCAATTGCTGATGGTTTATGTATCCACCTGTGATCTTGCTCATGGGCCTACTTCAAATGCTGGTGAGATTTGTGTACAGTTCTGATCACATTGGAAAGATGTGATTGTACTAGAGGGTACAGAGGATTTGAGTGTTGCCAGGACTGGAGAATTTTAGCTGAAGATTGATTGGATCGGCTGGGGTTTTCTTTGGAACTGAGGAGGCTGAGAGGAGACTTGATTGAGGTGTATAAAATTGAGGTGCCTAGGTAGGTATTTCCCCCCCCTGCAGCAGAGTGGTCAATAACCAGGGCATAGATTTAAAGTAATTGGTAGAAAGATTAGAGGGCAGTTGAGAACTTTATTCACCCAGACTGGTGGGGGCCTGGAACTCACTGCCTGAAAGGGTGGTCGAGGCAGAAACCCTCATCACATTTAAAAAGTACTTGGATATTCACTTGAAGTGCCGTAACCTGCAGGGCTACGGACCAAGAGCTGGAAAGTGGGATTAGGCTGGCGCGGACACGATGGGCTGAATGGCCTCCTGTGCTGTAAATTTGAGATGACTCCAGGACTTGGTGTGAATGGGCTTAACATTAAATGAAAATGAGTAGTTCTGGGAACTTGGTAACTTTCTCCAAGGGAGTCTTGGGGAAATTGGTGTACAGCTGGCCAGCAGAGGTCTCTCTCCTCTTGACTGTCTTTGGACTTCATTGTAGGTCACTTTGTTTCTCCCTTTTATCATTCTGCATAATCAGTATTGTGGGATCTAGGTAAATGTCTCTAGGAATGATACTTTACTAGTACTGAAGTTGTGTTGGACTTTCTGAACTGTACGCCAAAGGTTGGATGACTATTTTAAAATGGGAATATCTCAAACATTCCAGGATGTTGTGTTCTGTTGTTTACACTCCAGTGGTGAGTAGTCATGAACTTTGCTGTTGGCTCTTGCCCAGCCCAACATTGTGGGAAGCACTAAATAATTAACTGAAACTGTCTCCCTGCCTCCTCCTCCCTGGTTTCAGCTTGGTTTAGTTTTGCACTCTATGCAGCCAGCAGTGGTCTGAAGGATCTTTATCTAAACACCAACTCCTCCTCCTAGTTCTTTTGCATCTTCAGGAAATGGTGACTTGTCTACAAGCCTTCAAGATGAGTCAGATGGAGCAGACAAAGCAAACTGGGATTCTGGCTCATGTGGCAAGGCAGAATTTGTAGCTGGTGTTGGGCTAAAGTATTGGGTGCAGTTCTGGGCTTCCTATGGATCTGCAGTGTTCAGTGAAGATTCACCAGAATGCCAGGAATTACTTTCTAGTTTGTAAAGGTTTGGCTTGTTGTCTCAAACCTAAGTGAAGGGAGGGCTGGTGAGATTGGTGCCACTACTTGACAGATCAGTAATTGGGAGCATATGCTCTAGGTGGTTGCCAGAAACAAAGTATTTTACACGTGGTTACCACATGGAATTCTCCAGCCCAAGTGGTGGCAGAAGCACATTTCTCATTCCACAGGAATTGGTTAAGAAATAACTTGGTATTTGTCTAGCAACTTTCAGAAGTCAATTTTGCCACTTATGTGGGCAAATGTGGCAGCCAATTTGTGCTTCGCAAGCCCCCACAAATGGCTTTTTAGATGAATATTGGCTCGGGCATCAGAAGCTCCCCAGCACTTCTAGTGTCTTGGTAAAATTGGCCTGTTTTAATCAGACCCTCTGCTCTCAGCCAAATCACTTTCTCATTAAGTCTGTGGGTGTGAACTGTCCTATTTTTTTTTAAAAAAAGTGCTGTACTTTGTCATCCTGTTCTGTGCTAGAGATTAAGACAACTAGGGAAATAACTTCTAGTTTTAGGGTGTCCTGTCACATTTCTTTATGCTTGATAGTTGAGGAATTCCTCAATCATGGTTTCAACCCTTCATGAATGAAGCACATGTAATGAATTCATCTGCACTGGTATTTTCCAGATAACTGACCAGGTCCCAGATTGGTTTTCTTTAACTTCATCTTGGGCAAGGTATTAATTTCCATTAACTGAATCCATGTCCCCTGCCCTGTAAATGGGACATTAACTGTAGCTGTCCAGTGGACAGTAGTCTTGCTCATTGGCTTCCTGGGTTGGGTTTTTGGAGTTGCCCAGTGGAGTGTTGGAAGTGGTGACCTGGTCCATGGGCTGGAGCAGAGAAATACCTCCAGAAAATTATGTTCCAAGTACTGGACTGACTAGTTTAAATAAAGTTAACCAAACTCTGAGGGAGGGCATGAAATGGGTCTGGTCCATAGCTAGGCTTGCAGTCATGGGGTTAAATTCTCCATTTAATGAACTAGGCCCATCTGATTTCAGTTTATTGCAAAATTTAACAGCAGGCCTGGAAACTGAGGCTGTTGTGCTCTTAGCAGTGAAGTATGATTCAATGGAGGGGGAATAGTTATTGGAATAATTGAATGGCATCATTGCCCAAATACTCATCACTGTTCAAAAAGCCTTGTGAAGGCCCATGACACAACTAGTGCAGAGTTGCATGATTTTTTGATTCTGATCAGTATTTACTCATGGGGACTGAAGTAGTTAAAACTAGATATTTACACAACTTCAGGTCACTTCATTGATGTGGTAACTTTTTTACTGGAAGCCCAGTTAATGTGTTCCACAGCTCATGGGAACTGAAATGTTGAGCAAATGTAAAAACAAACTGCTGGCTTTGCCCTTTTCCCAGTCACATGTCACTAGACTTATTTTGTAAAGTTTTTTATAAATGAGAGGAGCTCTGGTTCTGAACAGCAGCCAAGTGTTGGGGGACCTCATTGTGTCTACAGCAACTTCCCAGTAACTGTGTCCTGTGGCCATTCAGCCCCTTGGGCCTGTTCTGCCATTCAATTAGATCATGGCTGATCTGTATCGTAACTCCATTTACCCACCTTGGTTCCATTGCCCATACCTATCACTCTGTTTTGAAATTTTCGACTGACCCTCGGCCTTAACTGCTTTTTGGGGAGTTCCAGATTTCTACCACCCTTTGTTTGAAGTGCTTCCTGACATCACCCCTGAATGGCCTGGCTCTAATGTTAAGGTTATGCCCCCTTGTTCTGGACTCTTTCTGCACCCCCCCCCCCTTTCCACCAGAGGAATAGTTTTATTGATGGCTGGCCGACTAAATTTGTTTTTGATCTGTAGTTGGCTGTTACTGAAGGTCATGGGTCCTTGCTGGGAAGGTTGGCCTTTATTTCTTGGAACCAAGATTTTGATTAAGTGACAGTGCTACTGTAGGTGGTTTTATAAATGAGCATAGGTTTATTTAATCCACCCTAGAAGCTCAGTCCATGAAACATTCCAATTTAGCAACATTTTCTCTGCCCAATGAACTGGGAGTTCAGATGTTAATCACTTGGCTCTGCCAGCTTTATCCCATATACTGACTGACATTTCAAGATGTCCCACATTTATTCAGATAAGAGACCCGTAGTGTAACTGAGCCTCCAACCAGTAACTCTCCTTGAGTTGGTCAGTCTTCACCCTAAGGCAGTTGGAGGTTGCTTGCAGGCACTGGTAAGTAGCTAGAGCAGAACATTCAGTGTGGTGGAGGGGAGAAATTGGGTGTTCCATCACCAACATCTGCTGAAACGCATGAGAACAATTGTGGATAAATAGCTGCACGGCCAATATCGGCTTGAAAGCGCTAGTACCGCTTTTGTCACGGTGGCACAGTACTAGTGATAATTGGGTTTGCTTTGAATGTTCTGCTCCAGCTGCCAACACCTTGGGAGGGCCAAGTGAGACTGAAGGAAAATATTTGGGTGATCTGATGGCAAGTGTCCTACTTTAGCTGATATCTCCATTAACACGTGACCCCATTTCACTTGGCTCATTCACTGGGTAAATGAGGATGTAAATAGTGGCTTTATTGAAGGGTCAGCTTGTGGTAGAACTTCCTGTGGGAGTGTAATCTGAAGGTTCAGCACACTTTGCCAATGTCTTTGCATCCAAATTTTCTTCTGATTTCATTAGCATCTGCCAGAATGTAAAACTAGCAGGGATCAGTGTGAACCATTGGTACCTGAAGAGCACCAAAATTGCATCATCTCACCATTCATGCATGTTGGGCACTGAATGTTCTTCAACATGCTATCATGGAAGCTTACATAGAGCAGGAGTAGGCCATACAGCCCCTCGAGCCTGCCATTCAATAAGATCATGGCTGATCTTTGACCTCCATTCCACTTTCCTGCCTGATTTCCCCAGATCCTTAGTGCCCAAAAATCTCTCGGCCTTGAATATATTCAATGATTCAGCATCCACAGCCCTTTGGGGCAGAGAATTCCAAAAGATTCACATTCCTTGGTGAAGGAATTCCTCCTCAGTGACCAACCACTTATCCTGCAACCATGGCTCCCTGGTTCTAGACTCTCTCTAGCCAGAGAAAACAACCCCTCAGCATTTTGCTCTTTAATACAACTTGTACTGATGCCATAAACCAAAGAAATCAAATGGTGCAGGTCTTGGTGGATAAATTAAAAAAAAAAACTGATGTTTCCTACTGCACCTAAAAATTTTCTGCTTAATTTTGCACCCATTTTGAAAGTGATGAATAAATGCAGGAAATTTGTTTGTGGCTGGACTAGTGCAGGGATCAATCAATAGGCATCAAAGATTGAGGTAATTTGGGCATGGCATAAACTGCCTGAATTTCCTCAATCGCTTGCCTTGCAAAATCAGTTTTGTACCAAGGTTTCACCAGGCACTGATGCACAAGAAATTCCACCCCATAGCTTGTATTCACATGAGCAGAATGTGTAAATTGTTTGATGAAGGAACAGCTATTCAGAAAGGTAAGGATTGCCTTGCACTCATGTCTTTCCATGAAGCTTCTTGGAATGATTTGTAGTTTTTTTGGTAGCTTGTGTTGGTCCTGTGACTCTTAAATCTTGACTATTTTTTCTATCAATGATTAGGAAAGTAATGAAGGTTCTTCTGGTTACTTGCTGGACTTGTCCTCTCCTGAAATGGACCCCTTGAACACCTGTGTGAAAGGCAATCCTTTTCGTGATGAGACCACAGCTTCCTCACTCAACTTCTTTCCTGCACCTGATCCCAATCCCTTTGGGAATGATCCTTTTTCTGAAATTAATCATTCAGCACCTTCTCATTCAGTTGATTCTGTAAAACCTTCCAATCAGAGAGATGGAGTTCGTCATCCTTCCCTAGGTGATCCATCTCTCAATGGTGCGCAGAGCAGCAATCACCTTGGTCATGATGACTTTGACCAGATTTCTAGCCGGATTGTCACAAGCCCAAAAGTTGACTCCTCATCCTGGGCAGTGAATGGATTACTAGGGCAAGAGCCAGTTGATTTGGCTAGCAAATCCACACCCAACCCCTTTGCTGAAATCTTGGGTGTTGTACCACCAGCACACAACAGGTTAAAACCAGACACACACAGTGCTGCCAACAAGCAAATGGATTCCTTCCTGATGCAGAGCCTTGACTCCATTACATTGTCCCCTCCGCCACAGAGCACAAAAGGAGGACGAGGCAGGCGGAATGTTCAGGTGAAGAAAGAAATCCTCTAACCATTTTTAAAATTACTAACTTATTTTGCTCTTAACACCGCCATTACTACCAGCTTTCGGTGACTGGTCCCAGACAAGACTCGCTCATAGATTCCAGATTCCCTTTCCCTTCAACCTTGAAGAAAATTTGGGAGGAACAGAAGTTGCTGCAACATGCTTAAACTAACACTGCACACATGCTTGATTGTTCAGATTCAGCATGCAAGATGAGAGATGATTTTAGTTACTCCTGTTCCAAGATTCCTGTTGAATCTTTTCCTGGTGTTGTGATGCTCCAGGTTGCATTTAGGGTAGATCTTTGGGATGGATTTATTCTAGAATTCTATAACCAACAGTCTGGGGTGGAGCACCAACTTTCTGCTAATGGGAGAACATCATGGGTTCAGGTCTTCCTTGTAGTTTCCTCAACAGGGTAAAGAGCAGAAGCTTGTGCAAGTGAAACTGATTGCTCAAGGGGGACAGTAGCAGAGACCTGGGAGTGGGCTTGGCTCTCGGTAGAAGTACAAATCCATATTGGACCAGCACCCACTTCCTGATGCTTCTGAATTGAGCAATTGGGGTAAAATTGTGTAATTGCTGCCTGAAGGTTTGAATGATATTTGGATGTGATGAGCACAATTGTTTGCATCTTTCTCTTGTAGACAAGTGACGACTTTGGATCCAGTCCATTTGTTTTGGCAACAACTCCGCCTCCAGCCCAGTCAAGTCACGGTTATCCTCTGGATCTATTCAATGTGCCGGCCTCTACATCTCCACGGGCCAGCCCAGGTAGGACCTTTTGTGTTCTAGGAGTAACCCAGTCCTTGTAAGTGGAACATTTGCAACCAGTTGGAGTGTTGAACTGGCTTGAGTCAGTTTGCACTTACCCAGTAACTCGGGATGGCTTTGGTCTTTACACGGCAGTGTCTGCCTGAGCTTTTGCCCCTGTCTCCTTGCCCCCTCTGATCCAAGAGTTCCCTCCTAAGGGGGGAAACTCTGATCTAAACCCATGTTCTATCTGTAGTGTCTTTTTTTAAAAATTGGTGCTTTGATTATGGGGTAGCCAATAATGGTGGAGAATAAGCTGTAAGCCAAACTAGAGGTAATATGCTCTTTTTTTATCTTTCTAGGTTTGCCTGGACCTCCCCAGGCTACACCATGGGGACAGCAGCCTCCAGTACTTGCCCAACCTGGCTCCATGCCTCCAATGCCAATGCTTGGTACACAACCTCCCTTTGGACAACCCAATGTCTTTGTTAGTCAGCCGACCGCAGTCTGGAGCCCACCTGCCCCATTTGGAGCCATGCCTGCACCCTCCACTTGGGGGCAACCAATCTTGGCACCACCTAGTGTCTGGGGTCAGCCAATTCCTCCAGTCAACCCCTTTGGATCTAATCCATTTGCATCTTCACTTCCAATGGTGCAGCCCATTTTAGGTCTGGCATCTCCTGTGATCTCGTTGTCCCCACCTCAACCGCCACCAAGACCTGCTCCTCAGGCCAGCCCACAGCCACCAAGCAATGCCTTCACCGACTTGGACCCACTGGGAGACAGAGAGAAGAAGAGCGTCAAAGAGATGTTTAGAGACTTCCAGATTGCCAAACCCCCAGCTGTCCCTGCTCGGAGGGGTGAGCAGCCTGCAGTCCCTGGGGCGTCTGGAGCCTTTGCCCAGTATTTCACTAGTAAAGTGGGTGTTGCCCAAGAAACTGCTGATCATGATGACTTTGACATCAATCAAATCTCAACTGCAGCAACAAGCGGTAATGGCCTTGGCTAATGTTTTTGTATTGAGGCTTAATAATCTAGAGTGCACAGGAGTTGCCTGCCCTGGAGTTTAGTACTTTATCAAATGGGATGCTTCTACTGATCGAATCCAAAATCCCAGCCACCTACAGATGTTTTGCTTTCATTTGACTCTTGTCTCTAGTTTGCTTCCTTTACTAAAGTAGTGCAGAACAGGTGAATGTAGACTTGGATCTCTAGTCACAAGTAGAGAATGTTAATAGCAAGTTAAATGTTGCTCTTTCAGAAGGAGGACCGGTCCTGGGAAGCGGTGTCGACTCATGGCCAGTTATTTCCTTGGTCACAGAAGCTCGGGACCAGTTCCTCCTTGGAGTTGCCCTGTGCTGTTGCTGCCTGTGACTTTCTGTGGTAGCTGAAAGGAGCTGTGAAGAGTCTTTTGGGGGAGGGGAAAATGGTGAGGAATAACAAGTAGTTGGAAATGAAGGGCAATAGCACAGTATCGGTTTGGCTTTTGAGGGCAAGGGATGAGCAGTAATCTAGAGGGATGGTGGTGCAGATTGGGATGTCTAGCTGGTGAAGATTTTCTCAAGTGAAATGAGTGGATGGGTTTAAGGACCAGTTTGTTTAAAATCCCCATAGCTTTAAGAAACAAACATAGAAGATAGAAGCAGGAGTAGGCCATTCGGCCCCTCGAGCCTGCTCTGCCATTTAATGATCATGGCTGATCATCCAAACTCGGTACCCTGTCCCTGCCTTCTCCCCATATCCCTTGATCCTTTAGCCTTAAATATATCTAACTCCTCCTTGAATATATTTAATGAATTGGCCTCAACTGCCTTCTGTGGTAGAGAATTCCACAGGTTCACCACTAGGGCAGCACGGTGGCAGTGGTTAGCACTGTTGCCTCACGGCGCCAGGGACCCAGGTTCGAGTCTGGCCTCGGGTGACTGGAGTTTGCACATTCTCCCCGTATTTGCGTGGGTTTGCTCCGGTTTCCTCCCACAGTCCAAAGATGTGCGGGTTAGGTTGATTGGCTATGATAAATTGACCCTTAGTGTTAGGGGGATTAAATACGTGGGGTTGCGGGGATAGGGTGGGATATGTCTGTGCAGGCTCGATGGGCCGAAATGGCCTCTATCTGCACTGGATTCTGTGATTTCTGTGGGTGAAGAAATTCCTCCTCATTTCTGTCCTAAATGGCTTACTCCTTAGACTGTGACCCCCCTGGTTCTGGACTCCTTGACCATCAGGAACATCCTGCATCTAGTCTTGTTAGAATTTTATAGGTGTCCTGATGCTTGTAGTTTGCAAAGAGTGGAGAGTTTGAGAAACTATATCCTTAATGGGAGCTCTAGCCAGGAGTCATTGCAGTAAAGGAAGGGACGTAAGTGGTTGATGATTCATTTGCTGAAGGATCCAAAGTTTAATGCTCCACTTGGCTGGGTTTTTATGCTGAGATCTGCCAAAATCTGGGCCTGCTTCATGCACCATATCCTGCAAATTTTAACTCTGCTGTTTCTCTACTTTTAGAAGTCCCAGTAGCACCTCCTGGACAGACTGTGCCAACGCCAAATCTGTTTGACACTATTGGAGATCCGTTTGCTGCCCCTCCAACGACCCCTGTGAGTACAAGTTGTGGGTTTTGACATGGAAGTGACACCATCTTTTATTCAGTCATTCAAAGTCTTGAGGAATGGGATTAAAAAATTGAAACTTGTCACTCAATAGAAGCACCAGACATGTGGTGGCACTGGAGAACTTCCTTCTCTCTGCTCCTTGGCAATAGATTGCTCTTCCTGAAGTGAAAGATTGCCTCATTGTGGCCAGAGATGACCTGATTCTAAGCATTGTCATGAGAGCTTATCTTGTGACACCTGTGTCTCAACCCAATGGTTCACTCTAACCAAAACCATGTACCTTCCCTAGCCATAGACTCATCCCTCTTCCTGGCCACTCTTGGGCTCAACCAGACTGTTTGCCACATTGGTGTCCTATTTAACCCAGAACTCAGCATCTGACCACATCTCCATTGCTGAGATAGCCCACTCCCATCTCCACCCCCTGCTTCAGCCCATCTGCTGTTGAAACACTCATCCATGCTGGTGCCTCCAAAGGTTAGTCATAGTTATACAGCACGGATAGAGGCCCTTTGGCCCATCGTGTCCACACCAGCCATCAAGCCCTGTCTAATCTAATCCCATATTCCAGCATTTGGTCCGTAGCCTTGTATGCTGTGGCATTTCAAGTGCTCGTCCAAATGCTTAAATGTTGAGGGTTCCTGCCTCCACAACCCTTTCAGGCAGTGAGTTCCAGACTCCAACCACCCTTTCAATCTCCTGGCTGCATCCCACCCTGCATCCTTCATAAACTTGGTCATCCAAAGCTCAGCTGCCTGTGTCCTAACCCATCACCCTTGTGACCTACACTGGCAACATCTCAATTTAAAATAAATGAAAACCAGGGTGAGAATTATTTTTAAATTCCCTCCATGGCCTCGCTGCTTGCTATTAACCTCCTCCAGTGCTCCAGCTCTGGCCTCTTGTGCATCTGATTTTCTTCACTCCACCTTTGGCGGCTGTGCCTTCAGCTGATTAGGTCCTAAACTCTGGAATTCCCCCCTAAATCCCACCTCTAAGACATTACTTAGAACCTACCCCTTTGAATCAGCTTTTAATACAAGAACATTGTGGTAAGATGTTAGTAGACATGGCATTTAAACTAATGTGGGGGGGGCACTGTGGGAGGATTCAGGAAGAGCTTATTTAAAAGTGGCTAGAGCAATGTCGACGCTTGAGTAGAGATTTGGGTAAAAATAAGCAGTGGGTCAGGATGGGACAGTAACAAACTTGAGACCATTTGCTTGCTGTACCTGCAGGTTAACTTGGTGTCCTTGTACACAAATCACCAAGTCCCTCAACACCAACATTTCCCAATCTCTCCATTTTAAAAAAGATACTTTTTTCCTACCAAAGATAGCTTCACATTTCTCCATTTGCCATGTTCTCTTACCACCATTTGGTCACCTGTCTTAATACCTCAGAGTAGCTGTCAGTCTGTGATCTTAAGCACCTTATGATGTTTTACTACATTAAAGTTGTTCTACGCTTGCCTCTTGAGGCCGTGCAGTGCAGCAAGTTAACACTGTGCCCCCCTCTTCAGCCCAGTGAATTCCTAATCCCTGGTTGCAAGGGCTTTTAATGAAGAATGGAATTAAAAATCTCAGTACTCTTACCAAAGGGGTCCCTAAGTTACCCTAAACCCAGCCAATGTGTGGAGGTCCTGTAGGAGATGGTCTCCACCAGAATCTGACCATCTGCCTGTGACTGACCTGTGGAGACTATTGTAGATCAAACGCTGCACCCCACCAAAACCAGGTTCTGTTCTTGCTGGCTTGACCCAAACCCAGATTAAAAACCAAATAAAGTTAGATACCAATCTTTACATGGGATATACAGTACAGACAGGCCATTCGGCCCAACCAGTCCATGCCGGTGTTTATGCTCCACTCGAGGCCTCCTCCCATCTTGCTGTATCTAACTCTATCAGCATAACCCTCTATTCCCTTCTCCCTCATACTTGTCTAGCCTCCTTAAATGCATCAATAATATTCACTTCAACCACTCCCTGTAGTGTTTCACATTCTCGCCACTGGGTAAAGAAGTTTCTCCTAAATTCCCTATTGGATTTCTTGGTGACTATCTTATATTGATGGCCTCTAGTTTTTGCTCTTCCCCACAAGTTGAAACACTGTCCTGTCAACTTTTTCATAATTTTAAAGACCTCTATTGGGTCACCCCTCAGCCTCTTCCTCCCTCCTTCTCTCATCTCACTTTCTCCCCCCCCCCCCCCCCCCCCCCCCCACCTCCTGGGAAGAGACCCAGCCTTTCCTGATAGGTATAACCTAATTTCTGGTAGCATCCTTGTTTTGTTTTTTAAAAAAAAAAAAAAAAAAAATTTGCACCCCCTCCAGTGTGCCAGAATTATACAGTCCTCAGTGTGGCCTAACCAAGGTTCAATACAAGCTTGGCATAACTTTGCTACTTTTTAATTCAATCCTTCTAGAAATAAACCCTAGTGCCTGGTTTGTGTTTCTTATGGCCTTGTTGACTGGTGTTGCTACCTTCAGTGATTTGTACTCTGATCACTTTGCTTTTCTAGCCAATTCAGATTTGTATTTTCCAAGTAACGTGACCTTTTTTCTTGCCAAAATGTATTGCCTCATTTATCTGTGAAATTAATTTGCCACTTCAGTAGCAACAGTTGTTTGGATACAAGTTTTCTTGATTTGATGTAACCAATAGTCATTGTTTTATTTAGGCTGCCCCTGCTCAACCATCTTCTGATCCATTTGGCGATCCCTTTGGAAATCCATTTGCATAACTTCCTATACAGATTGTAAGTATGTCTAACTCTTCAGGACTGATACCACTGCTCCTGATTGTTAGATTGAAGATGTTTAGTTAGAAGTGACCCTTTTTAGCAACCAGTAAATGCTTGCACCATGACCAGAGTGAATTGGCCACATGTTCCTAATAGTAAAAAAAACACAGGCAGAGTATTTCCTAAATGGTAAGATTAGGGAATGCAGATGTTCAAAGGGACCTGGATGTCCTTGTAGATGTGTCAGTGACTGTGCAGCAAGCCATTAGGAAGGCAAATGGTATGCTGGCCTTCATTACAAGAGGATTTGAGTACAAGAGTAAAGAAGTCTTACTCCAATTATATAGGGCCTTGGTGAGACCACACCTGGAGTACTGTGTACAATTTGGTCTCTAGGAAGGATATACTTGCCATAGAGGGAGTGCAACAAAGGTTCACGAGATTGATTCCTGGGATGGCGGGACTGTCTTATGAGGAGATTGAGTAAACTAGGCCTGTATGCCCTTGAATTCAGAGGAATGAGGGGATCTCATTGAAGCATACAATTATTACAGGGCCTGATAGGGTAGATGCTGGGAGCATGTTTCCCTTGGCTGAAGAGTCTAGAACCAGGGGCCACAGCCTCAGGATAAATGGTAGGCCATTAGGACTGAGATGAAGACATTTCTTCAGAGGGTGGTGAATCTGTGGAATTCTCTACCCCAGAGGGCTGTGGAGGCTCAGTCATTGGGTATATTCAAAACAGAGGTTGATAGATTTCTGACTAACAGCATCCAGGGATATGGTGATGGGGCCGGTGAATGGAGTTGAAGCAGAGCCGCCATGATCTCATTGCATGGCCGAGCAGGCTCGAAGGGCCAAATGGCCTACTCCTGCTCATTTCTTATCCCAGTGACTTGCTGGACTAATTCTCCCATCGCGACAGGTATTTAACCAGTCCGATACAATCTGACATCTTAAGCAAGCAATACCTGACTCGCTGATTGCATCACCGGTTTGAATCCAGTGCAAACACTTGGTAACTTGTGCAAAGCTGATGCACTGCAGCCACTGCCTGAAACTAATGGCCACAGGAGTTGGGTTATCTTCACTGGCCATTGAACTCTTGCTATACATTTGGCAATGTGTAAAATAGTCGATCAATTAGCTTCAGCCTTGTAATGTAACTTTGGGGGAAGGAAAGGCTCCATCCATCTGGGCCCCATCTACAGTGCAAATGGTCCTAAATTGGCACATCTGAAGCTGCAAGGATGACTAGGAGAGATGAGTGCAGTTGAGGCCGCTGACTGCTTTTTAGCTAACCTGAGGATGCTTAATGCAGTCATTGGATGGTTTCAGATGAGATGTTAAACCAAGGCCCTGTCTGCACTCTGATGTAAAAGTTCCCATGGTGCTATTTTGAAGAGCAGGAGTTCTTTCCAGTGTCCTGGGGCCAATATTGATCCCTCAATCAACCTCACTAAAAACTGATTCTGGCCATTATCACTGGTGTTTATGGGAGCTTGCTGTGCAAAATGGCAGCTGCATTTCCCACTAACAGTGACTACACTTCAAAGTTCTTGATTGGCTGTAAAGTGCTTTGGGATGTCCTGAGGTTATGAAAGGTGCTGTATCAATGCAATCTCTTTGCTTGAAATTGTGCTAACATCCCTTTTTTTGGCATGAAATTCACAAATCTCCACCTTGACTAGATGTGCTGTCAGTTCTCCTGAGGAAGGAGACAAATTCCCAGACCTGTGCAAAGGCTCTTGGTCATCAGTCTTGAACAGCTGAGGTATTTGGTGAGAAGGGCCCAGACCTTGGTTAAGTTGCAGTGGGTATGAACAATGTTTAAAGCTGAGGATTAGTGGAGATGGCTGTCCCACTAGTGGTCATTTGTTGTACCTGAATGTCGATAAATGAGTTTTAAGAAACTAATCCTTGCTTTTAATGTGGTGATTAACCTTTGCCTTCTCTCCCCAGGCACCCTAAATTTGATCCTCTGGATTTTTTTTGACTACCGGAACAGCCTTTGCACAGAACAGAAGGGTTGACTAGTGAATCTGGTTTCCTGCAGAACAAATGATGGAAATGACTGTCTTCTTTACCTGAAGGCTTGCTGTAGACTGTCAATTGACTAATGCTGGCTTACCAATGTCGAGGAAGAAGAATCTCTGCTGCCCAGTAACATTGCTCCTTTTATATTGTTAAAAGGTATATGTTGTGTTTCTGATTTGCAAGCCACAATCCTTTTTGGCTTGAAGCCAATCAGAGTAGCCTCCTGGGTAATGATTGGTTTGTTGGGAAGAGGGTAACTCCTGTTGCCAGTCTTGCTATTGTAACGGTCTTGCATTTTAAACACACCTTTTTTTGATTCTGTGGATCTGCCTGGTTTGTTTTGGCTTTGCAAGCGAGGTGCCTGAAGGTGGTGGCCACTATTGAGATGTAGAACTTCAGTGCCTTAATTGAGCAGTATCTGCTGTCACACCTACACTGGAGGATTGCAGGTCCATTTGAAAGGGTGTCCTAAACCTGATAATTGGGGCAAGGGGAAGTCTCTCTCTCCAATTGTAAATGTTGCAGATATTTGAGCTCCCATCCTGACATTGACACAAGGTGCATGCTGTTGCTACAGTTGTGTAGCATGGGGCCTCTGACATGGCAGCAGGTTGGAGTATCTTCAAATGTGCCAACGCATTCTAGAAATGCAATGCTTGAACAATTGGAAATGGGGATTTTTGGGGAGAGCCTAGCCTCTGAAACCAATAAATGCTAATTTTGCACATTTTTGTATTTTTAAACTTGAGCCTTGCTTTCAAATGGAGAATTTGGCACCATGAGAACCAGAACCTTTCTAAGCCAAATGAATTCTTCCCTTCTGGACTTTTTTAAAGGGAATGTCCTAAATACTCAACATTGTATCAATCCTCGCTACCATCGTAACTGGGATTCCCTATTGGTTCTTGCAAAGTCATCTCCATACCACAAGATTCTGTTCAATACTTGAGTGGGAACAATATTGCTGCTGTGCCACTTGAGTATCCTTCCAAATACACTTGACCACACTTCACGTGACCAGATCAGCCACTAGTGTGATGTAGACTGACTGCACTAAATGTTCTTTATAATTCACATTTGACCATGCCCCTAACACTTAACTACATATTGCTGTCAGCTCCTACAATGACTAGTCTTGTCCCTGCACCTGGTGGCCTTAAACCCAAGTGTGCCCCCTCACTCTAGCCTGACCATTCACCTAAATGGGAGGCAGCACCGCCATCCACATACAGGCATTGGTGCATTGCACACGTATTGTCCCCACTGACCTGAACATCTCCAGTCTGTCCAATTGTTTTGTAAGGTGTAGATTTGTTAATACTGATTTCAGGATTACCTCAATCATTTGCATGACCTCCTTTTCCTTGTCCATGAATTCAGCAAAACATTGGCAGCTACTGCAGGTCATCCACCTGTTCCTTGCCAGTCCCCTTAGTGTCTCTGTGCCCATACAAATATCTTGAAACTTGTAGTTCAATAAACTGGAAATGTAGATTGTTTATATATAGCTGTGACTATTACAAATGTAATCTAAATCTGTAATGTCTTTTATTAAATGTATTAATGCATCATTCAAACTTGTGTTTTTTTAATTCAATCTAATCACTTGAACAGTCCCTTTTTGGACACTGGGTTCAGTCTCTTGAATTTACACTGTTGGAGCTGCTGAGTGAAGGTGGCAGGGGTGGTAAGAGGAACAGTCATGGGATCGATCAGTCTGTACTGGTACACCTGATTGAGGTGAAATATGGAGACTTACCTGGAAGAGGTGAATGCAAAACTGCCCCTGGCTGGTAGGAGATCCCCTTGAACAGGTGGACAAAGGCGCAGCGCGATACTTGTTTCAATTTTGATCAAAGAAATTAGTGGCAGTGAAAGCTGCTGATTTCTGCAGTGCTGGTTAATCAGAATGCTGTAAGTATACTCAACAGGTCAGGCAGCATCTGTAGAGTGAGCTAATGTGTCCAGACAGTGACCTTGCATCTCCAACCTTTTCCAGTTCTGATGCAACAGTCTTGGTACAAAGGGGGAGGAAACAATTTGTTTTTATATAGCACCTTTAACATAGTAAAACATCCCAAGGCACTTCAGTGAGACAAAACATTTGGTACTGAGCAACATGAGAAATTAGGGCAGGTGACAACTTGGTCAAAAGTAGGTTTTAAGGAGTGTCTTAAAGGAGGAAAGTGGTTTAGGCAGGGAATTCCTGAGCTTGGGGCCCAGGCAACAGGAGCACGGCTGCCAATGGTGAAGCGATTATAATCGGGGATGCTCAAGGACAGAATGAGAAGGGGGAAGAAAGGACAGTCTGCAATAGGATGGAAGGCAGGAGCGGTTAAGTGACGTGGGAGGATGGTACATGGCAAAGGGCTGGTAATGGGACCAGAAACAAGATGGGTCTAGAGGAGCTGTAAATGGCAACAGCAGAACCAGTAACAGCCCTTGCTGTCTGGAATAAACTGGAGCGGTGATTATGATCTGAAATTGTTGAATTCATTGAAAGGCTGTAAAGTGCCCAGACCCAATCAAAAGATGAGGTGCTGTTCCTCAAGCTTCATTGGAATAGTGAGGCAGAAGTCAGTGGGATGTAGAATTAAAAAGGCAAGCGACCAGAAGCTCCGGGTCACTTGAGGGGTTCAGCAAAGTGATTGCCTGATCTGCATTCTGTCTCCTCCCCATGTAGAGGAGACCACATCGTGAGCAGTGAATACCATCTACTAAATAGTACAAGTAAATTGCTGTTTTTGCCTGGAAGAAGCATTTGGAGCCTTGGAAGGTGTCACAGGTCAGGTGGTGTCTCCTGCACCTCTGCAGGGAGGGGTGGGGAGTGAATGGTCCCTTCAGGATGCTGGGAGCCAAAGCTGTGTTTAGTGGTGGCATCACTGGAAATAGCAGATCAGTTGAATGGCTTTTTGCTCCTAATTCCCCCTTTCTCCTGTTCCTTTCTCCTCCCCACTGTCCAGGGCCCCAAACACCTTCCAGGTTAGTGATTGATTTGAACTTTCAATTTAGTATACTGTATTCGCTACTCATGATTCAGTCTCCTCTACATTGGGGAGACCAAACCTCGATTGGGTTATCACTTTGAACACCTCCATTCAGTCCGCAAGCGTGACCCTGAGCTTCCGGCCATTCTAATTCTCCGTCCCACTCCCACTCCGGCCTCGTGCACTGTTCCAATGAGGCTCAACGGGAGCTCGAACAGCACCTCTGTCAAATAGGCACATTACAGCACCTCAGTTCAACAATTTTCAGGTTTCTGTTGAATCTGGCCTGTCCCATCTAAGGCTGCAGCATACTGTGCAGGAAGTGCGGCAAATGGTGAAGTCACTCGGGGCTAATTACTGAGGCAGGTTCTCTGTTGGCAGCTTCCAGTAAATCCTGGCGTTCTCCTTGGAGACGCTGGTCAGACGAGTGGCCATTTCCTATTTTTGGGTTCTTCAGTTTCGATTCAATTTTATTTGTCATATGCAGCAGACGTGTGTACTGCACAATGAAATGTTGATTTTTACGAGTCCTCCCAACATTGGAATAAATATGGCATAACAATGATAAAAATACTAATAGAAATACTAACAAATTTTTAAAAATAAGTTGAGCTTTCTGAACCCTTGCGCACTTTACTCCACATGTAGATGGGGGTTTGTTTCAGTCTTGTGATGCACGAGGGCTAGGGTTTTTTAATTCATTGATGGGATGTGGGCATCGCTGGCTAGGCCTGCATTTAGTGCCCATCCCTAAATGCCCTTGAGAAGATGGTGGTGAGCTGCCACCTTGAACTGCTGCAGTCCATATGGTGTAGGTACACCCACAATGCTGTTAGGAAGGGAGTTCCAGGATTTTGGCCCAGCGACAGTGAAGGAACGGCAATACAGGTCCAAGTCAGGATGGTGTGTGTGGCTTGGAGGGGAACTTGTAGGTGGTGATGTTCCCATGCGTCTGCTGCCCTTGTCCTTCTAAGTGGTAGAGGTCGCAGGTTTGGAATGTGCTATTGAAGGAGCTTTGGCGAGTTGCTGCAGTGCATCTTGTAGATGGTACACACTGCAGCCACAGTGCACCGGTGGTGGAGGGAGTGAATGTTGAAGGTGGTTGATGGAGTGCTAATCAAGCGGGCTACTTTGTCCTGGATGGTGTCGAGCTTCTTGTGTTGGAGCTGCACTCATCCAGGCAAGTGGAGAGTATTCCATCACACTCCTGACTTGTGCCTTGTAGATGGTGGAAAGGCTTTGGGGAGTCAGGAGGTGAGACACTCGCCGCAGAATTCCCAGCCTCTGGCCTGCTCTTGTAGCCACAGTATTTATATGGCTGGTTCAGTTTCTGATCAATAGTAACCCCTAGGATGTTGATAGTGGGGGATTCAGCGATGGTAATGCCATTGAATGTCAAGGGGAGATGGTTAGAGTCTCGCTTGTTGGAGATGGTCATTGCCTGGCACTTGTGTGGTGCGAATGTTACTTGCCAGCCCAAGTCTGAATGTTGTCCAGGTCTTGTTGCATATGGACACGGACTGCGTCAGTATCTGACAAGTCTCGAATGGTGCTAAACAGTGTGCGAACATCCCCACTTCTGACCTTATGATGGAGGGAAGGTCATTGATGAAACAGCTGAAGATGGTTGGGCCTAGGACACTGCCGTGAAGAACTCCTGCAGTGATGTCATGTGATTGAGATGAATGACCTCCAACAACCACAGCCAACTTCCTTTATGCTAGGTATGACTCCAACCAATGGAGGGTTTTCCCCTTGATTCCCATTGACTTCAGTTTTGCTAGGGCTCCTTGATGCCACACTCGATCAAATGCTGCCTTGATGTCAAGGGTAGTCACACTCACCTCACCTCTTGAGTTCAGCTCTTTTGTCCATGTTTGGACCAAGGCTGTAATGAGGTCAGGAGCTGAGTGGCCCTGGCGGAACCCAAACTGGGCGTCAGTTAGCAGGTTGTTGCTGAGTAAGTGCCGCTTGTTAGCACTGTTGACGACACCTTCCATCACTTTGCTGATGATTGAGTGTAGACTGATGGGACGGTAATTGGCCGGGTTGGATTTGTCTTGCTTTTTGTAGATAGGACATACTTGGGCAATTTTCCACATTGCCGGGTAGATGCCAGTGTTGTAGCTGTACTGGAACAGCTTGGCTAGGGGCGCAGCTAGTTCTGGAGCACAAGTCTTCAGTACTATTGCCGGAATGTTGTCCGGGCCCATAGCCTTTGCAGTATCCAGTGTCTTCAGCCGTTTCTTGACATCACGTGGAGTGAATTGAATGGGTTGAAGACTGGCATCTGTGATGCTGGGGATCTCAGGAGGAGGCTGAGATGGATCATCCACTCGGCACTTCTGGCTGAAGATAGTTGCAAATGCTTCAGCCTTGTCTTTTGCACTCACGTGCTGGGCTCCACCATCATTGAGGATGGGGATATTTTTGGAGCCTCCTCCTGTTAACTGTTTAATTGTCCACCACCACTCACGACTGGATGTGGCAGGACTGCAGAGCTTTGATTTGATCCGATGGTTGAGAGATCGCTTAGCTCTGTCTATCGCATGTTGCTTCCGTTGTTTGGCATGCAAGTAGTCCTGTGTTGTAGCCTCACCAGGTTGACACCACATTTTTTCAGTATGCCTGGTGCTGTTCCCGGCATGCTCTCCTGCACTCTTCGTTAAACCAGGGTTGATCTCCCGGCTTGATGGTAATGGTAGAGTGAGGGATATGCCAGGCAATGAGGTTACAGATTGTGGTTGAATACAATTCTGCTGCTGCTGATGGCCCACAGCGCCTCATGGATGCCCAGTTTGGAGTTGCCAGATCTGTTTGAAATCTGTCCCATTTAGCACGGTGGAGGGTATCCTCAACATGAAGACGGGACTTTGTCTCCACAAGGACTGTGCGGTGGTCACTTCCACCAATACTGTCATGGACAGATGCATCTGCAACAGGTAGATTGGTGAGGACGAGATCAAGTAGGTTTTTCCCTCTTGTTGGTTCCCTCGCCACCTGTCGCAGACCCAGTCTGGCAGCTATGTCCTTTGGGGCTTGGTCAGTTGTGGTGCTACTGAGCCACTCTTGGTGATGGACGTTGAAGTCCCCCACCCAGAGGACATTTTGTGCCCTTGCTACTCTCAGTGCTTCTTCCAATTGGTGTTCAACATGGAGTACTGATTCATCAGCTGAGGGAGGGCGGTAGGTGGTACATAGAAACATAGAAGGCAGGTGTAGGCCATTCGGCCCTTCGAGCCTGCTCCGCCATTCAATGAGATCATGGCTAATCATCCAAATTCAGTACCCTGTCGCTGCCTTTTCCCCATATCCCTTGATCCCTTCAGCCTCAAGAAACATATCCAACTCTTGAATATATTTAATGAACTGGCCTCCACCGCCCTCTGTGGCAGAGAATTCCACAAGTTCACCACTCTCTGGGTGAAGAAATTCCTCCTCATTTCAGTCCTAAATGGCTTACCCCTTATCCTTAGACTATGACCCCTGGTTCTGGACTCCCCGGCCATCAGAAACATCCTTCCTGCATCTAGTCTGTCCAGACCTGACAGAATTTTATAGGTTTCGATGAGATCCCCTCTCAATCTTCTAAACTCCAGTGAGTATAAGCCCAATCAACACAATCTCTCCTCATACGTCATTCCTGCCATCCCAGGTATCAGCCTGGTGAACCTTCGCTGCACTCCCTCCATGGCAAGAACGTCCTTCCTCAGGTATGGTGACGAAAACTGCACACAATACTCAAGGTGCGGCCTCACCAAGGCCCTGTGCAACTGTAGCAAGACATCCTTGTTCCTGTACTCGAACCCTCTTGCTACGAAGGCCAACATACCATTTGCCTTCTTAACCGCCTGCTGCACCTGCATGCTTGCCTTCAGCGACTGGTGCACAAGGACACCCAGGTCTCTTTGCACTTCCTCTTCTCCCAATCTATTGCCATTCAAATAATCTGCCTTCCTGTTTTTGCCACCAAAGTGGATAATCTCACATTTATCCACATTATAGCACATTTGCCATGTTTCTGCCCAATCACCCAACCTGTCCAAATCGTACTGGAGTTTCCCGACATCCTCCTCACAGCTTACCCTCCCACCCAACTTTGGGTCGTCTGCAAATTTGGAGATATTACATCCAATTCCCTCGTCCAGATCATTAATATATCTTGTGAACAGCTGGGGTCCTAGGACCGATCCTTGCGGTACCCCACTAGTCACTGCCTGCCACTCGGAAAACGACCCGTTTATTCCAACTCTTTGCTTTCTGTCTGCCAACCAGTTCTCTATCCAAGTCAATATCTTGCCCCCAATCCCATGTGCCTTAACTTTACATGCTAATCTCTTATGTGGGACCTTATCGAAAGCCTTCTGAAAGTCCAAATACACCACATCCACTGGTTCTCCCTTATCTATTTTACCAGTTACATCCTCTCAAAATTCCAGTAGATTAGTCAAGCATGATTTACCTTTTGTAAATCCATGTTGACTTTGTCCGATCCTGTCACTGCTTACCAAGTGCTCTGCTATTACATCTTTTATAATAGACTCTAGCATTTTCCCCACGTCAGGCTTACCGGTCTATAATTCCCCGCTTTTTCTCTACCACCTTTTTTGAATAGTGGGGTAACATTAGCTACCCTCCAATCCATGGGTACCGTTCCAGAGTCTATCGAGTTCTGGAAGATGATCAGTAATGCATCTACTATCTCTAGGGCCACTTCCTTAAGTACCCTGGGATGTAGACCATCAGGCCCTGGGGATTTATCGGCATTCAGTCCCATCAATTTTCCTAACACCATTTTCCTACAAATACTGATTTCTTTCAGTTCCTCGCTTTCATCAGACCCTATGTTCCCCGGCATCTCTGGGAGGTTATTTGTGTCCTCCTTTGTGAAGACAGAACCAAAGTATGCATTTAGTTGGTCTGCCATTTCCTTGTTTCCCATTATAAATTCCCCTGATTCTGACTGTAAGGGACCTACGCTTGACTTCACTAATCTTTTTCTCTTCACATATCTAAAAAAGCTTTTACAGTCAGTTTTTATGTTCCCTGCAAGCTTACTCTCATTCTATTTTCCCTTTCTTAATGAGTCCCTTTGTCCTCCTTTGTTGACTCCTAAACTGCTCCCAATCCTCAGGATTGTTGCTTGTTCTAGCCAATTTATATGTCCTCTCCTTGGATCTTATGCTATCCCTAATTTCCCTTGTTAGCCACGGTTGAGTCACCTTTTTTGTTTTATTTTTACGCCAAACTGGGATGAACAAATTCTGTAGCTCATCCATTCGGTCTTTGAATGTTTGCCATTGCCTATCCACCATGAACCCTTTGAGCGCCATTCCCCACTCAATCCTACCCAACTCGCTCCTCAGACCATCGTAGTTTCCTTTATTTAAATTGAGGATGCTTGTCTCTGAATCAACTACTTCATTCTCCATCTTAATGAAGAATTCGATCATATTATGATCGCTCCGACCCAAGGGGCCTCGTACAACAAGATTGCTAATTAATCCTTTCTCGTTGCATAATACCCAGTCTAAGATGGCCTGATCTGGTTGGTTCCTCGACATATTGGTCCAGGAAACCATCCCGTAAACACTCCAGGCATTCCTCCTCCACAGTATTGTTACCAATTTGGTTGGCCCAATCTATCTGTAGGTTAAAGTCACCCATGATGACTGCTGTGCCCTTATTGCACGCTTCTTTAATTCCCTTTTAATGCCATCCCCAACCTCCACCTTACTGTTTGGAGGTCTATATACCACTTCCACTAATGTTTTTTTCCCCTTAGTATTTCTCAATTCTACCCATACAGATTCCACATCATCAGAGCTAATATCCTTCATTAGCTCTGTGTGTGTATCCTTCATTAGCCTTCATTAGCATTGTCTGTGTGGAGTTTGCACATTCTCCCCGTGTTTGCGTGGGTTTCCTCCGGGTGCTCCGGTTTCTTCCCACAGTCCAAAGATGTGCAGGTTAGGTTGATTGGCCATGATAAATTGACCCTTAGTGTTAGGGGAATTAAATACGTGGGGTTACGGGGATAGGGTGGGATATGTGTTGGCGTAGGGGTTACGGGGATCGGGTGGGATATGTGTCGGTGCAGGCTCGATGGGCCGAAATGGCCTCTATCTGCACTGTGGGGTTTCTGTGATTCTGTGATTACAATTGTGTTAATCCCTTCTTTAACCAGTAATGCTACCCCACCTCCCTTTCCTTTTTGCCTATCTTTCCTGAATATCGAATACCCCTGGCTGTTGAGTTCCCAGTCTTGGCCATCCTTGAGCCACGTTTCTGTAATCCCAACCAAATCGTATTCGTTTACCTCTATTTGCGCAGCCAATTCATCCACCTTATTACAAATGCTCCTCGCATTAAGACACAAAGCCTTCAGGCTTGTTTTTTTAACGCTCTTAGACCTATTAGAATTATTATTTACTGTGGCCACGTTTGGTTTAAACCGTTGATTTCTCTGACTGCCAGTTTTGTTTTTCTCCTTCCTATCTTTTGCTTTTATCCCTGTTTTCCTTTCCTCTGTCTTCCCTGCTCAGGTTCCCAACCCCCTGCCATTTTAATTTAAACCCCCCCCCCCCTCCCCCCCCGAACGGTGCTAGCAAACCTCCCCGCAAGGATATTTATCCCACTCTGGTTCAGGTGCAACCCATCCGACTTGTACAAGTCCCACCTTTCCCAGAAGCAGGCCCAGTGATCCAGGAAACTAAAGCCCTCCCTCCTGCACCAACTCTTTAGCCATGCATTCATCTGCTCTATCCACAGCAGGAGGTTTCTTTGCCCATGTTTGACTTGATGCCATGAGACCTCATGGGGTTCAGAGTCAATGTTGAGGACTCCCAGGGCTACTCCTTCCCGACTGTATACCATGGTGCCACCACCTCTGGTGGGTCTGTCCTGCCGGTGGGACAGGACATACCCAGGGATGGTGATGGTGGTGTCTGGGACATTGGTTGTAAGGAATGATTCGGTAATTATGACTGTCAGGCTGTTGCTTGACTAGTCTGTGGGACAGCTCTCCCAATTTTGGCACAAGCCCCCAGATGTTGGTAAGGAGGACTTTGCAGTGTCGACAGGGCTGGGTTTGCCATGGTCGTTGTCGGTGCCGAGGTGGTCCATCCGGTTTTATTCTTGTTTTTCGTAGCAGTTGTTTACAACTGAGTGGCTTGCTGGGCCATTTCAGAGGGCATTAAGAGTCAACCACATTGCTGTGGGTCTGGAGTCACATGTAGGCCAGACCAGGTAAGGACAGCAGATTTCCTTCCCTAAAGGACATTAGTGAACCAGATGGGTTTTTGCAACAATCGACAATGGTATCATGGTCGCCATTACTAAGACTAACATTTAATTCCAGAATTAAATTGAATTGAATTTAAATTCCACCAGCTGCCGTGGTGGGATTTGAACCCATATTCTCAGAGCATTTGACTGAGCCTCTGGCTTACTAGTCTAGTGACATAACCACTACGCCCAAGGCATCTCCTACCCTCCGATATCCCTGTTATAGTCGATTAAATTTCATATGCTGGGTGTGGTGTTAATCAAATGATGTCACCAAGAGCTTTGGAGAGGGAATAAGACTAGTGAAGCTGGGGTTGTCTTGATAGAATCTTAGAATGGCAACCTCCTGTGCTGTAACCATTCAGCCCATCGAGCCCATGCCAGCGCTCTGCGAGCACTTCAGCTTGTCCCACTCCTCATGCTGCCTTTGCTTCTTCTGCCAATCACCTTAAATCTGTGTCCTCTGGTTCTCGACCCTTCTGCCAATGGAAACCGTTTAATAATAATAATAATTCAACTTTATTGTCATTGTACAATGCACAAACAACAAAATGTGATCTTGCAAGCTCCCATGAGTCCAGTACAAATAACATTAAACGTAAATAGCACCGTCCTGGGAGAAGCAAAGCCGCTGCGTCTGTGCGCGCCACCATTCCATTTCCGCCATTCCTCCTGTCCAACAATCTTCAGCCCAACGCCCGGGCCTGCTCACCAGCCGCCCCTCCCGGGGCTCCTTCCATGACCTTCTCACCAACCGACCCTCCTCGGGGCTCCTTCCGTGACCTTCTGCACCTGGTCTTCCCTGATGGTCACCCCTCCAGGTACTAACCAGGCCTGGCTCTGCTATAGCTTCACAAGCCTTGCCAGTGACCCTGTCCCTAGTCCCCTCATGATTTTGAACACCTCTATCAAATCTCCTCTCAACTGCTCTAAGGAGAACAACCCCAGCTTCTCCAGTCTATCCACATAACTGAAGTCCCTCATCCCTGGAACCATTCTCGTAAATCTTTTCTGCACCCTCCCTAAGGCCTTCACATCCTTCCTAAAGTGTGGAGTCCAGAATTGGACACTACTCCAGTTGAGGCTGAACCAGTGTTTTATAAAGGTTCATCATAACTTCCTTGCTTTTGTACTCTATACCTCCATTTATGAAGCCCAGGATCCTGTATGCTTTAACTGCTTATTCAACCTGTCCTGCCACCTTTTAATGATTTGTGCACATATACCCCCAGTTCTCTCTTCATGCACCCCCCTTTAGGATTGCCTCCTCATTCTTCACCAATGTATCACTTTGCACTTTTCTGCGTTTAAATACTCTCCACTTGCCTGGATGAGTGCAGCTCCAACAACACTTGAAGCTCGACACCATCCAAGACAAAGCAGCCCGTTTGATTGGCACCCCATCCACCACCTTAAACATTCACTCCCTCCACCACCGGCGTACCGTGGCTGCAGTGTGTACCATCTACAAGATGCACTGCAGCAACTCGCCAAGGCTTCTTCGGCAGCACCTCCCAAACCCGCAACCTCTTCCACCTAGAAGGACAAGGGCAGCAGGTGCATGGGAACACCATCGCCTCCAAGTCACGTACCATCCTGACTTAGAAATATATCGGCCGTTCCTTCATCGTCGCCGTGTCAAAATCCTGGAACTCCCGAACAGCACTGTGGGAGCTCTCTCTCCCCGCTCCTTAACTCCTCGGTCTCTGCACTCAGTCTCCACCCAGGGCCGCGCTCGCTGCTGCCGCCAGTGTCTGGGCCGCTCTCTCTCGCTCCCCACTCTTTAACTCCTCGGTCTCCGTGCTCAGTCTCCACCAGGGCTGCTCTCGCTGCTGCTGTATCTTACTCTAGTGCTATCTGTCTCTCCCAATCCTTTGCAGGTGTTTAAAATCATGAAGGGTTTAGATAGTTCTGTTTCCAAAGGCTGAAGGACTGATAGCTAGAGGACAGATTTAAGGTGATCAGCAAAAGAACCAGAGGCGACAGGAGGAAACGAGTGGTTAGTGTAGTGTATGTGCCTTTAAGACAGAACTACTTTTACAGCTCCTGTATACTGTAGTACCGGCAGTGACCACAACTGTATATAAGCCTTGCGCATGCCTCTGTACCCCAGTCTTGAGACTACCCTCCTCCAGTAAATACCTGTTTATTAAGTTACAGCATCCGTGTGGTTATTGAAAAACAGCATACTCTCAGAATCACGGATCTAACAGTGGCGACGAGTGTCGATTCGAATCTACCTGCAACTAAAAAAAAAAAGTCGAGACCAGGAACACAGGCGTCGACCACGAGCAACCGCCTGTAATGATATCAGCAAATAGAGATGGTATTTGCCTGTTTGATTATGATGCCTTAACAGCATGTTTGCATGTATTGATTGCTTGTGACTGACCAGCAGAGGGCATGTGACCGAGACAAGCAAGGCAGTTTAGTTTGGTCTCAGTTTCGTTCTAGATGAATCACAAGCATCGTGTCTCCTGTAAAAGCTGTATAAAAGAGTTGAACAAGCTTTAGATTAAAAGTCATTCTCTTTCATAAATGTCTCGTCATTGAACCCACAAAGAAATTAATACATGGTGTCAGAAGTGGCTGAAAGAGATGAAGAGGAAAAATCTGAAGTTAAATCAGCTCTCCACAGATTAGCAAGCCAAAAGAGAACATCGTTACTTACCATTGGAGAATAGCTAACGAAGTGAAAAAATGGAAGGTTTACACCCACCGGCGACACTTCAGTTGACAGGTAATGTGGCTGAAAATTGGAGGAGATTCAAACAACTTGTGGGGTTGTATTTATCAGCAATCGGAGCTGACGAGAAAAGTAATAAAAAGAAATCGTCACTGTTCTTACATGTCGTGGGTGATGAAGCGCTGGAGGTGTATAATAACTTCACATTCGCTGCTGATGGAGACAAAATGAAGCTAGATAAAATAATGGAACAGTTTGAGGCCTACTGCATACCTAAACGTAACGTGACGTTTGAGAGGCACAGATTTTTCACGTGTTCAGAAAACGGGTGAGACTATTGATCAGTATGTGACTGAACTGAGAAACAGAAGCAAATCATGTGAATTTGGGGGACTGACAGACTCGCTGATAAAAGACAGACTGGTCTGTGGTATTCCAGATATTGGCCTAAGGGAAAGACTGCTAAGAGAGCAAGATCTAGACCTGGGAAAAGCCATAGCACTGTGTAAGGCTACAGAGACTGTGAAGTTGCAGGCAAAGGAGCTGTTCAGTGACAATAGCTGCAACGTGGATGCAGTGAGAAAGAACGGATACAAACCGTTTAACAAAAAGAGCGCCAATGTGAAAAAAGAGGCGTGGCCAGCGAACGAAAATGAAAGGGACAATCGAAAGATATGTAGTCGATGCGGTACACAGCATCTACCAAGAAAGTGTCCAGCATATAGTAAAACATGCAATAGTTGCAACAAGAACAACCATTATGCCCGTTGCTGTAAGAACCAAATGCAACAAAGCAAGGCCCATGCAGTAGATGAAAGCGACATAGAGGAGTTCTATGTAGATGTTGTGTCTGAAAACAAAAAAGAAGAAAGAGACTGGATGTTGACACTAAAAGTGAATGACATACACATTCCGTTTAAATTGGATACTGGAGCACAAGTTAATGTGATATCAGAGACTGATTTTAAGAAAATTAGACCCAGACCAAAGATACATGGAATAAAAGTGAAAGTGACAGGATACTCAGGTACTGATATACCAGTGAAAGGAAGATGCATTGTCAAAGTAACACACAAGGACAGAGAGCACACGCTAGCATTAATCGTGGTGCCAAAGGATGTGCAAGCCATACTAGGTTTAAAAGCCTGTGAGAGACTGAACCTGGTAAAGAGAGTCCTCATTGTGGAAAGCGAAGGAGAGACAGTCTATGATGAACTGAATGTTGCATACACACCGGGTAAGCTGATGTATACAGCAGACACGTTGTCCAGAGCTGTTGACCCAGGAGAGCCCGCAAACACAGTGAAAAGACTGATGTACAAGGCAAAAGACAGTGGAACTGACTTCTACCAGAGCATGCTTGTATGCCGCTCGAGTGTGGTAAGTCACCAGCCCAACTCCTTATGGGACGTCGGCTAAGGTCAAACCTACCCATCCCGGAGAACCTCCTGAAAACAAAAGAGGGGGAGAAAGTGAGGAAGTTCAAAGAGCAACAGAAAGAAAAGCAAAAGTATTACTATGACAGAGGAACACAAAACCTACCTGAACTCCACACTGGTGACCAAGTAAGGTTCAAAGACAAAACAAACACATGGAGTCAGAAGGGAACTGTCTTGAGTGAAGTTCAACTAAGATCATACACCATTCAGACAGATGAGGGTGCTGTTCTGAGAAGAAATCGTCGAGATCTTCTCATGGGACCAGCCACAGCAGGTCAAGAGACTGATACTGTTGAACAACCTGATCACACAGCTGAGAACCAATCATCTGAGGCAACAACTCAGATTCAAGGACAATCAATCAGAAAATCCTCATCACAAGAAGCAGCCGCAAGGGGCGCTGCAGAGATACAACGGAGACCGCAAGAATATGGCACCAATGAAATGCCCTATGGAACAGGGAAGTGCTATCGCTGCGGCAGAACAACACATGGCCAGAAGGATTGTTGGTTCAAGGACCAAGTGTGCAGACAGTGTGGAAAAGCAGGACACATAGCAAGAGTCTGCAGGTCTGGGAAGAAAACCAACAGTAAGAAATCTCCACAGGAGAAGTACAAAAAGGTACACCAGGTGATGGACAGTGGTTCAGACGAACAGAAAAGTGACACAGACTCCGGAAACAAGGAGCTGGGTTGTCTGAAACTACATAAGGTAACAAAAATGGAGGATCACCAGACTATCTGGGTTACACTCAAAATAGACGGAGTCCAAGTGAAAATGGAATTGGACACAGGATCAGCCCTAACGGTCATAAACCAAAGGGACTACAAGCGGCTATTTTCACATATACCCTTGAAAGCTACAGAGATTGTCTTGAAGACGTATACGGGGCAAAAAGTCTACCCCAAAGGAAAAATAAGTGTGAAAGTGATATATAAAGGCCAGGAAATACCTAAAATGGATATATATGTATTGCCAGATGGAGGACCACCACTGCTAGGATGTGAATGGATCCGGAAGATACAATTGGATTGGCATTCCATACAGGCACTGAAGGTTGAGGCCAAAAATGATGACTACGTCACACCTGGACGACTGTCAAAAATGCTAACTGACACAAAAGAAGTGTTCCAGGAGGGACTAGGAACACTAAAAGGCATAACAGCAACGATTAAAATAGAGGAAAATGCAAGCCCAAAGGTTCTTAATGCCAGACCAGTGCCTTATGCGATCAGACCAGCTGTTGAAGCAGAGCTGGAAGGGTTGGAACGTTCAGGAGTACTGTCCAAAGTGGACTGGAGCGAGTGGGCCACACCCATCGTTCCTGTAATGTAGAGGTCATTGAGTAATACGCCTGGGGAACCAAAGAACGTCCGCATCTGTGGGGATTTTAAGGTGACAGTGAACCCAGTCCTTCACACGGTACAATATCCGCTTCCACGAATTGAGGATATTTTCGCCTCACTATCTGGAGGTAAACGCTTCACCAAAATTGATCTAGCCCAGGCGTACTTGCAAATGGAGGTAGAAGAAGCGTCGAAACAATACCTTACGATTAAAACTCATAAAGGTCTCTATCAATACAACCGGCTGGTGTTCGGAGTAGCCTCGGCTCCGGCTATCTGGCAAAGGACAATGGATCAAGTCCTGCAAGGGATTCCAGGGACCCAGTGTTATTTGGATGACATCTTGGTCGCGGGCGAAAATGACAGTGATCACCTCGCCAACTTGGAGAAGGTGCTCACCAGATTAAAGGAGTATGGGCTACGAGCTAATCGCCACAAGTGCGAGTTTTTCCAGAAACAGATCTCGTATTGTGGCCACGTCATCGATGAAGAGGGGTTACATAAGTCCCCTGAAAAGATAGAGTCAGTAGTCAAGGCTCGGGCTGGTAAACTACTACCACAAGTTCTTACCAAATTTGTCCACAGTATTACACCCACTGAACACCCTACTGCAAACAGGGGTACCATGGAAGTGGGATGACGAACGTAGACGAGCTTTCCAGAAGTGTAAAGAATTGATCACATCAAAAGAGGTGTTGGCCCATTTCAACCCAGCACTACCAATTCGTTTGGCATGTGATGCATCACCCTATGGTATTGGAGCGGTGCTGTCGCACAAATTCCCAGACGGGTTAGAGAGGCCAGTAGCCTTTGCGTCTCGGTCACTAACCTCAGCCATGCGCAACTACGCCCAGATTGACAGGGAGGCCCTCAGCCTAGTATGGGGAGTAAAAAAATTCAACCACTATCTGCATGGGCAGAAGTTCACCTTGCTGACTGACCACCAACCACTTGTCTCCATCTTTAATCCTAAGAAGGGCGTTCCAGTGATGACTGCACAACGGTTACAAAGATGGTCCCTGTTTTTAGGGGCGAATTAATATGAAATAGAATATAAAGGCACGAAACAGCATGGGAACGCTGATGGGCTATCGCGCCTGCCACTGCCTACTGTGGAGGAAGCACCAGCAGTGGACCCTATCGAGATATTTTATTCGCCAATAATTGAACGATTGCCAGTAACGAACGCGGATATAGAGAAGGAGACCCGCAATGATCCGACGCTGTCTCGGGTATATGATTTGACGGTGAGGGGATGGCCAACACATGGCGACTCACTGTTGCCAGCATTCTCATCCAGAAGAGAACAGCTGTCCGTATGCCAGGGGACAGTGATGTGTGGATCCAGAGTGGTGATTCCACCCAAGTTAAAGGAGAGAGTGCTAAATGAGCTACATGAAGGTCATCTGGGGGGGAGTGAAAATGAAAAGCCTTGCTAGGGCTTATGTGTGGTGGCCGGGAATCGATCAACAAATCGAAGACCTAACTAAGAGCTGCTTAAGATGCCAGAAGGTCCAAAATGCACCACCACATGCCCCTCTACACCCATGGGAGTGGCCCTCCTCTCCATGGCAACGGGTGCATATTGATTTCGCTGGTCCATTCATGGACTCAATGTTCTTAATAGCAGTGGATGCTCATTCAAAGTGGCCTGAGGTGATAAAAATGTCTTCAACCACTACAGAGAAAATGATTGCAGTCCTACGGACCATATTTGCCAGAAACGGTTTGCCAGAGCAGATTTGCTCTGATAATGGACCACAGTTTGTGTCCGAAGAGTTTCAAAAATTTATGAGAAGGATTGGAGTAAGGCATTACACATCCGCCCCGTATCATCCAGCCACAAATGGATTGACTGAGAGGTTCGTACAAACCTTTAAGAAGGCGATAAAGGCCATGTGCGACGATGAAATTCCACTACAGCATAAGATGGACAATTTCTTATTAGCCTACCGAAACGCGACACATGCAGTTACCAACCAGACCCCGGCCATGATGTTCTTTAACCGAAGGTTGAGATCTCGTCTGGACTTGCTTCGACCAAATGTGCGAAGAAATGTTGAGGACAAACAATTCCAGCACATCAATGAGAAGCCGACAAGGAGCTTCAATGTAGGACAACCAGTCTTGGCCCATGACTATCGAACAGAGAAATGGCAACCCAGAATGATATGCACAAGGCAGGGGCCATTAATGTACACAGTGGATGTCGGGGAGAACATTGTGAGATGCCACGTCGATCAGATCTTAGCGTCACAGGAACGCGTCAACCCCATGTCTCGAGTACCTGGGGATGAACCTGACATACTGGTAGCATCTACCTCAGAACCAGTAGCAGTGGAACCCGATGAACTACCCGATGAAAAGGGGTCAGAATCGCCTCTGCAACAAGAACCTCCGGAAGGCGCTATCCCGAAAGGGTCAAGAAGCCGCCCCAAAGACTGAATCTATAAATGGACTATTGTTGTTTAATATACATGTTAAAGTGTTAATTGTTATTTGAATATTAGGGGTACTACTAATCTAAAAGGGGAGGAATTGTAGTGTATGTGCCTTTAAGACAGAACTACTTTTACAGCTCCTGTATACTGTAGTACCGGCAGTGACCACACCTGTATATAAGCCTTGCGCATGCCTCTGTACCCCCAGTCTCGAGACTACCCTCCTCCAGCAAATACCTGTTTATTGTTAAGTTACAGCATCCGTGTGGTTATTGAAAAACAGCATACTCTCAGAATCACGAATCTAAGTTAGTATTTGGAATGCGCTGCCTGATAGGGCGGTGGATACAGATTCAACAGTAGCCTTCACAAGGGAATTGGATAAATACTTGAAGGAGAAAAAATTGCAGGGATATGGGGAAAGAGCGGGGGAGTGGGACTGACTGGATTGAACTTCGAAAGAGCCGGTGCTGACTCGATGGGCCGAATGGCCGCCTCCTGTGCTGCACTATTGAGTTAATTTGCTCACCCTGGCAGCTCAGCTAATGTCTCGCCTGGAGCCAGAGTATTTCTAACATTGAGGATACTGTGGCGAGAATCTCCTCGTCTCCTTTCTCTGCTCCTCCCCCTCCCCTGAACAGTCCGAGCCCTAACCTGAGCTTCACGGGTCAGACTTTAAATATTTTGCCTAGGTTGACTGATACCAAAGGTAAACATTGCAATCAAGGCTTTAACTGATAAAACATTGAGTAAATATTTAACCGAATTGTTTCTGGAAAGATGAAACCTTAGTCTGCATTTTCAATAAATAGCAGCGTGGTTTGTTAATAACTGAACTGGCAATTGGATTAGTTTAAGTAATAAAGGAAGACTTGCATTTCTATAGCGCCTTTCACAACAACTAGATGCCTCAAAGCGCTTTACAGCCAATGAAGTACTTTTTGAAGTGTAGTCACTGTTGTAATGTGGGAAACGCGGCAGCCAATTTGCGCACAGCAAGCTCCCACACACAGCAATGTGATAATGACCAGATAATCTGTTTTAGTGATGTTGGTTGAGGGATAAATTTTGGCCCCAGGACACCAGGGAGAACTCCCCAGCTTTTCTTCAAAATAGTGCCATGGGATCTTTTACACCCACCTGAGAGCAGACGGGGCCTCGGTTTAATGTTTCATCCGAAAGACGGCACCTCTGACAGTGCAGCACTCCCTCACTACTGCACTGGAGTGTCAGCCAAGACTTTTGTGCTCAATTCTCTGGAGTAGGACTTGAATCCACGACCTGCTGACTCAGAGGCGAGTATGCTACCCACTGAGACACAGCTGACAAATAGAAGGAAGTAGATAAGGTAATGGTCTAAGTAGCTGCCCATGTACAGGGGAAAGGCCCCCAAATGTCCACTGCTATGAGATGGGCCAATGTCTCCTTGTGTTAGTTTAACCAAACCCTGAAATATAAACAGAAAATGCTGGAAATACTCCGGTCAGGCAGCCTCTGTGGAGATAGAAACAGTTTTAATGTTTCGGGTCGATGACCTGTCATCGTGTGGTGTTGGTGGGGAAGTGATGAGAGCAGATGAATGATGGACGACACCCAGGCTTCACTTCTGAAAAAAACTGAATATGGCATTATTGATGGGGGAGCGGGAAGAGAAGGTCGAGGGGTGCAGGGATTCGTGGTTTTAGGATTCTAAAGGGAGTAGATAATGTTGACCGGGACAAGCTGTCTCACCATGTCCAGAACAGTAGAACCAGAGGGCATAGCCTGCGCTTGAAGGGGGTAAATTCAAAACTAATCTGCAGAAATAATATTTGTGAGCGAGAGGCCAATCTATGGAACAGGCTCCCTCGGGAGACGGTCGAAGCGGTTAGTATTGATTCATTCCAATACGATTTAGACAGATTTCTTTCAGAAAATAACACTTTGGGATAAAGTATATGAGTAATTGGAGACGTGAGGTGTGGTGAGTGTAGCGAGCTCGGGAGGAACAGGCGACTTTGGACCTCTGGCTCTCAAAGCTCTCCAACACTGGGGGTTTTCCTCGCATCCTGTCTGGATCTGTTGTAGACTCACTGATAGAGATTGATGGCTGTGATTGGTCAACAACTCCATTATCGTTACATCATGCAACCACCAGGATGGTAAAAGGCCAACTGGATGGGCCTTGGCCTTGTCTAGGAGGGAATAAGTTTGAGTTGGATGCATTCGGAAAGAATGACCAAGTATGGGATGTTGTGTTGGCTCTTGGTCTTAGCGTAGTGAGAAGGTGGAAGGGTGTCCAGGACGGGCTACTTGGAGGTTAGGAGCAGCCGGGCTCAGCAGCGCCAATTTAAAATGGAAATCGCAAATTGGGTCAAGAGCCATGTGGCTCGGGCTGGACCTTGGGCTCAGCAGCTTTTGGCAGGTCAGTCTTGCTATTTTCTGCAGTTTCCCACAGTATGCCTCATGCAGAGCGACAGGGTTCCTCGGCAGCAGCAAGTATCCTAGAGGCTATTGCACTGACAGTGATGTAAAGGTTAACATACTTTAGCCAGTTCTTAATTGAGAATCTAAATGTCAATAAGTGAAAAACAATGTGGACCACTTTCACCACCCCCCCCCCCCACCCCCTCAGTCATTGAGTATATTCAAGACAGAGATCGATAGATTTTTGGATATTAAGGGATATGGGGATAGTGCAGGGAAGTGGAGATGAGGTCGAAGATCAGCCATGATCTTATTGAATGGCGGAGCAGGGTCGAGGGGCCGAATGGCCTAATCATGCTCCTATTTCTTATGTTCTATCTAATATCTTTGGACTAAGAGGACCTATGATGCAATGTCGGGTAGATCAGGTGCCATGAGTGCATTGTGTCCGTGAGGTGGTGCCCACATCCAACCCTGCAAACAGGTGAAAGTGCTTAGTTTATTCAGTGCTGGCGGAGATTTTATTTACTCGCTTATGGAATGTGGGCGTCGCTGGCAAAGCCAGCATTTATTGCCCATGCCTAGTTGCCCTTGAGAAGGTGGTGGTGAGCCTTGAACCGCTGCAGTCCGTGTGGTGAAGGTGCTCCCACAGTGCTGTTGGGGAGGGAGTTCCAGGATTTTGACCCAGCGACGATGAAGGATCGGCCGATATATTTCTAAGTCAGGATGGTGTGTGACTTGGAGGGGAACTTGGAGGTGGCGGTGTTCCCATGCGCCTGCTGCCCTTGTCCTTCTAGGTGGAAGAGGTCGCGGGTTTGGGAGGTGCTGCCGAAGAAGCCTTGGCGAGTTGCTGCAGTGCATCTTGTAGATGGTACACACTGCAGCCACGGTGCGCCGGTGGTGGAGGGAGTGAATGTTTAAGGTGGTGGATGGGGTGCCAATCAAGCGGGCTGCTTTGTCCTGGATGCTGTCGAGCTTGTTGAGTGTTGTTGGAGCTGCACTCATCCAGGCAAGTGGAGAGTGTCCATGTCCTGAAGGGAAGTGCGATAACAGACCTGATGTTATTACAGATATGGGAATGCTGAGCTAGCCAGATGTGCTGCTTTCGAAACCTCAATCATGGATTATGCTTTCAGTGACCCTCTAAGAGGTGCTAAAGTCGAGTACCTGATTGGCTGCAGCTGCCAAGATGCCACTGACCATTTTTGCAAGTCTTGGCCACTGACAACATATATAGACCCATAAGGCCATTAAAAAAAAAGCAAACCAAGCACTCGGGTTTATTTCTACAGGGATTGAATTGAAAAGTAGTGAAGTTATGCTAAACCTGTATCGAACCTTGGTTAGACCACACTTGGAGCACTGCGTACAGTTCTGGTCACCATATTATAAAAAGGGTATAGAGGCACTGGAGAGGGTGCAGAGAAGATTTACAAGGATGATACCAGAAATGCGAAGGTATACCTATCAGGAAAGAATGAACAGGCTGGGTCTTGAAAAGAAAAGGCTGAGAGGTGGCCTAATAGTTTTTTTTAAAATTATGTAAAGTTTTGATAGAGACAGTGTGTTTCTACTTATGGGGAAGAGCGAAACTAGAGGCCATCAATATAAGATAGTCACCAAGAAATCCAATAAGGAATTCAGGAGAAACTTCTTTACCCAAAGAGTGGTGAGAATGTGGAACTCACTACCACACGGAGTGGTTGAGGTGAATAGTATAGATGTATTTAAGGGGAGGCTGGACAAGCATATGAGGGAGAAGGGAATAGAGGGTTATGCTGATAGTTAGATGAGGAAAGACGGGAGGAGGCTCGAGTGGAGCATAAACACCGGCACGGACTGGTTGGGCCGAATGGCCTGTCTCTGTGCCGTATATCCGATGTAATCCTATTTAACATAGAAAAGCATCCCCAGGGGCTTCAACGAGGTGTGAGAAACAAACCGTGAGGTAATTGGGAGGGGTATCCTGAACCTTGTTCAGTGAGGTGGGTTTTAAGGGGGGTGAGGGAGTCTGGTTTTGGGAGTAATTTCAGTGTGGGACCCTAGGTGGCAAAAGGCATAGCCTTCAGTAATGGGGTAGGGAGGGGAAGAGCGGAGATTCACAAGGCCAGAGGAGTGGAGATTTTTGGGGAAGGGATGGGTAGGAAGAGGTGTCACTGGAGGGGGATTTAGGAATGGAAAGGGGCGAGGCCCTAGGGGATATAAAGATAAGAATTTCAAATTTAGGGGACTGTAGGTCGGTAAGGACAAGTGTAATAAAAGAAAGACTTGCATTTATACAGCGCCTTTCACGACCACGGGACATCCCAACTGCAGCGAATGAAGTACTTTTTGACGTGTAGTCACTGTTGAAATGTCGGAAACGCAGCAGCCAATTTGCGCACAAATATGATAATGACCAGATCATCTGTTTTAGCGATGTTGATTGAGGGATAAATATAGGCCAGGACACCGGGGAGAACTCCCCTGCTCTTCTTAGAAATAGTTCCGTGGGATCTTTTGCATCCACCTGAGAGAGCAGACAGGGCATCCGAAAGACAGCACCTCAGACAGTGCGGCACTCCCTCAGCACTGCACTGGAGTGTAAGCCTGGATTTTTGTGCTCAAGTCTTTGGAGGGGGACTCTGAACCCACAACCTTCTGACTCAGAGGAGAGTGCTGCCCACTGAGCCACGGCCGACACTGATAGGCGAGCGGACATTTTGTGGGATAGATGTAGGCAACAGAGTTCTGGGTGCACAAGAGCTTTGCAGGAGCTGAAGGATGAGGCCAATCTGAATTGAATGGAGTAGTCACGTCTGGAGGGGAATGGAGTAGTCAAGTCTGGAGGGGAATGGAGTAGTCAAGTCTGGAGGGAATGGAGTAGTGAAGTCTGGAGGGAATGGAGTAGTCAAGTCTGGAGGGAATGGAGTAGTCAAGTCTGGAGGGGAATGGAGTAGTCAAATCTGGAGGGGAATGGAGTAGTCAAGTCTGGAGGGGAATGGAGTAGTCAAGTCTGGAGGGAATGGAGTAGTCAAGTCTGGAGGGGAATGGAGCAGTCAAGTCTGGAGGGAATGGAGTAGTCAAGTCTGGAGGGAATGGAGTAGTCAAGTCTGGAGGGAATGGAGTAGTCAAGTCTGGAGGGGAATGGAGTAGTGAAGTCTGGAGGGAATGGAGTAGTCAAGTCTGGAGGGAATGGAGTAGTCAAGTCTGGAGGGAATGGAGTAGTCAAGTCTGGTGGGGAATGGAGTAGTCAAGTCTGGAGGGAATGGAGTAGGCAAGTCTGGAGGGGAAAGGAGTAGTCAGGTCTGGAGGGAATGGAGTAGTCAAGTCTGGAGGGGAATGGAGTAGTCACGTCTGGAGGGGAATGGAGTAGCCAAGTCTGGAGGGAATGGAATAGTCAAGTCTGGAGGGAATGGAGTAGTCAAGTCTGGAGGGAATGGAGTAGTCAAGTCTGGAGGGGAATGGAGTAGTCAAGTCTGGAGGGGATGGAGTAGTCAGGTCTGGAGGGGAATGGAGCAGTCAAGTCTGGAGCGGAAAGGAGTAGTCAAGTCTGCAGGGGAATGGAGTAATCATGTCTGGAGGGGAATGGAGTAGTCACGTCTGGAGGGGAATGGAGTCGTCAAGTCTGGAGGGGAATGGAGGAGTCAAGTCTGGAGGGAATGGAGTAGTCAAGTCTGGAGGGAATGGAGTAGTCAAGTCTGGAGGGGAATGGATTAGTCAAGTCTGGAGGGGAATGGAGTAGGCAAGTCTGGAGGGGAATGGAGTAGTCAAGTCTGGAGGGGAATGGAGTAGTCTAGTCTGGAGGGGAATGGAGTAGTCAAGTCTGGAGGGGAATGGAGTAGTCAAGTCAGGAGGGGAAAGGAGTAGTCAAGTTTGGAGGGCAATGGAGTAGTCAAGTCTGGAGGGAATGGAGTAGTCAAGCCTGGAGGGAATGGAGTAGTCAAGTCTGGAGGGGAATGGAGTAGTCAAGTCTGGAGGGGAATGGAGTAGTCAAGTCTGGAGGGGAATGGAGTAGTCAAGTCTGGAAGGGAATGGAGTAGTCACGTCTGGATGGAATGGAGCAGTCAAGTCCGGAGGGGAATGGAGTAGGCACGTCTGGAGGGGAATGGAGTAGTCAAGTCTGGAGGGGAATGGAGTGGTCAAGTCTGGAGGGGAATGGAGTAGTCAAGTCTGGAGGGGAATGGAGTAGTCAAGTCTGGAGGGAATGGAGTAGTCAAGCCTGGAGGGGAGTGGAGTAGTCAAGTCTGGAGGGGAATGGAGTAGTCAAGTCTGGAGGGTAATGGAGTCGTCAAATCTGGAGGAGAATGGAGGAGTCAAGTCTGGAAGAAATGGAGTAGTCAAGTTTGGAGGGAATGGAGTAGTCAAGTCTGGAGCGAATGGACTAGTCAAGTCTGGAGGGGAATGGAGTAGTCAAGTCTGGAGGGAATGGAGTATTCAAGTCTGGAGGGGAATGGAGTAGTCAAGTCTGGAGGGGAATGGAGTAGTCAAGTCTGGAGGGGAATGGAGTAGTCAAGTCTGGAGGGGAATGGAGCTGTCAAGTCTGGAGGGGAATGGAGCAGTCAAGTCTGGAGGGGAATGGAGTAGTCAAGTCTGGAGGGAATGGAGTAGTCAAGTCTGGAGGGGAATGGAGTAGTCAAGTCTGGAGGGAATGGAGTAGTCAAGCCTGGAGGGGAATGGAGTAGTCAAGTCTGGAGGGGAATGGAGTAGTCAAGTCTGGAGGGGACTGGAGCAGTCAAGTCTGGAGGGAATGGAGTAGTCAAGTCTGGAGGGGAATGGAGTAGTCAAGTCCGGAGGGGAATGGAGTAGTCACGTCTGGAGGGGAATAGAGTAGTCAAGTCCGGAGTGGAATGGAGTAGTCAAGTCCGGAGGGGAATGGAGTAGTCAAGTCTGGAGGTGAATGGAGTAGTCAAGTCTGGAGGGAATGGAGTAGTCAAGTCTGGAGGGGAATGGAGTAGTCAAGTCAGGAGGGGAATGGAGTAGTCAAGTCAGGAGGGGAAAGGAGTAGTCAAGTCTGGAGGGCAATGGAGTAGTCAAGTCTGGAGGGAATGGAGTAGTCAAGCCTGGAGGGAATGGAGTAGTCAAATCTGGAGGGGAATGGAGTAGTCAGGTCTGGAGGGAATGGAGTAGTCAAGTCTGGAGAGGAATGGAGCAGTCAAGTCTGGAGGTGAATGGAGTAGTCAAGTCCGGAGGGAATGGAGTAGTCAAGACTGGTGGGGAATGGAGTCGTCAAGTCTGGAGGGGAATAGAGTAGTCAAATCTGGAGGGAATGGAGTAGTCAAGTCTGGAGGGGAATGGAGTTGTCAAGTCTGGAGGGGAATGGAGTAGTCAAGTCTGGAGGGGAATGGAGTAGTCAAGTCTGGAGGGGAATGGAGTAGTCAAGTCTGGACGGGAATGGAGACGTCAAGTCTGGAGGGGAATGGAGTAGACAAGTCTGGAGGGGAATGGAGTAGTCAAGTCTGGTGGGGAATGGAGTAGTCAAGTCTGGAGGGGAATGGAGTAGTCAAGTCTGGAGGGAATGGAGTAGTCACGTCTGGAGGGGATGGAGTAGTCAATTCTGGAGGGAATGGAGTAGTCAGATCTGGAGGGGAATGGAGTAGTCAAGTCTGGAGGGGAAAGGAGTAGCCATGTCTGAAGGGGAATGGAGTAGTCAAGTCTGGAGGGGAATGGAGTCGTCAAGTCTGCTGGGGAATGGAGCAGTCAAGTCTGGACGGAATGGAGTAGTCACGTCTGGAGGGGATGGAGTAGCCAAGTCCGGAGCGGAATGGAGTAGTCACGTCTGGATGCGATGGAGTAGTCAAGTCTGGAGGGGAATGGAGTAGTCAAGTCTGGAGGGGAATGGAGTAGTCAAGTCTGCAGGGAATGGAGTAGTCACGTCTGGAGGGGATGGAGTATTCAAGTCTGGAGGGAATGGAGTAGTCAAGTCTGGAGGGGAATGGAGTCGTCAAGTCTGGAGGGGAATGGAGTAGTCAAGTCTGGTGGGGAATGGAGTCGTCAAGTCTGGAGGGAATGGAGTAGTCAAGTCTGGAGGGGAATGGAGTAGTCAAGTCTGGAGGGGAATGGAGTAGTCAAGTCTGGAGGGGAATGGAGTAGTCAAGTCTGGAGGGGATGGAGTAGTCAGGTCTGGATGCGAATGGAGTGGTCAAGTCTGGAGGGAATGGAGTAGTCAAGTCTAGAGGGGAATGGACTCGTCATGTCTGGAGGGAATGGAGTCGTCATGTCTGGAGGGAATGGAGTAGTCAAGGCTGGAGGGGAATGGAGTCGTCAAGTCTGGTGGGAATGGAGTAGTCAAGTCTGGAGGGGAATGGAGTAGTCATGTCTGGAGGGGAATGGAGTAGTCAAGTCTGGAGGGGAATGGAGTAGTCAAGTCTGGAGGGGAATGGAGTAGTCAAGTCTGGAGGGAATGGAGTAGTCACGTCTGGAGGGAATGGAGTAGTCAAGACTGGAGGGAATGGAGTAGTCAAGTCTGGAGGGGAATGGAGTAGTCAAGTCTGAAGAGGAATGGAGTCGTCAGGTCTGGAGGGGAATGGAGTCGTCATGTATGGAGGGGAATGGAGTAGTCAAGTCTGGAGGGAATGGAGTAGTCACGTCTGGAGGGGATGGAGCAGTCAAGTCTGGAGGGGAATGGAGTAGTCAGATCTGGAGTGGAATGGAGTAGTCACGTCTGGAGGGGATGGAGTAGTCAAGTCTGGAGGGGAATGGAGTAGTCAAGTCTGGAGGGGAATGGAGTAGTCACGTCTGGAGGGGATGGAGTAGTCAAGTCTGGAGGGGAATGGAGTAGTCAAGTCTGGAGGGGAATGGAGTAGTCAAGTCTGGAGGGGAATGGAGTAGTCAAGTCTGGAGGGGATTGGAGTAGTCAAGTCTGGAGTGAATGGAGTCGTCAAGTCTGGAGGGGAATGGAGCAGTCAAGTCTGGAGGGGAATGGAGTAGTCAAGTCTGGAGGGGAATGGAGTAGTCAAGTCTGGAGGGGAATGGAGTAGTCAAGTCTGGAGGGGAATGGAGTAGTCAAGTCTGGAGGGGAATGGAGTAGTCAAGTCTGGAGGGGAATGGAGTAGTCAAGTCTGGAGGGGAATGGAGTAGTCAAGTCTGGAGGGGAATGGAGTAGTCAAGTCTGGAGGGGAATGGAGGAGTCAAGTCTGGAGGGAATGGAGTAGTCAAGTCTGGAGGGAATGGAGTAGTCAAGTCTGGAGGGAATGGAGTAGTGAAGTCTGGAGGGGAATGGAGTAGTCAAGTCTGGAGGGGAATGGAGTAGTCAAGTCTGGAGGGGAATGGAGTAGTCAAGTCTGGAGGGGAATGGAGTAGTCAAGTCTGGAGGGGAATGGAGTAGTCAAGTCTGGAGGGGACTGGAGCAGTCAAGTCTGGAGGGAATGGAGTAGTCAAGTCTGGAGGGGAATGGAGTAGTCAAGTCCGGAGGGGAATGGAGTAGTCACGTCTGGAGGGGAATGGAGTAGTCAAGTCCGGAGTGGAATGGAGTAGTCAAGTCCGGAGGGGAATGGAGTAGTCAAGTCTGGAGGTGAATGGAGTAGTCAAGTCTGGAGGGAATGGAGTAGTCAAGTCTGGAGGGGAATGGAGTAGTCAAGTCAGGAGGGGAAAGGAGTAGTCAAGTCTGGAGGGCAATGGAGTAGTCAAGTCTGGAGGGAATGGAGTAGTCAAGCCTGGAGGGAATGGAGTAGTCAAATCTGGAGGGGAATGGAGTAGTCAGGTCTGGAGGGAATGGAGTAGTCAAGTCTGGAGGGGTAGGGAGTAGTCAAGTCCGGAGGGGAATGTAGTAGTCAAGTCTGGAGAGGAATGGAGTAGTCAAGTCTGGAGGTGAATGGAGTAGTCAAGTCCGGAGGGAATGGAGTAGTCAAGACTGGTGGGGAATGGAGTCGTCAAGTCTGGAGGGGAATAGAGCAGTCAAATCTGGAGGGAATGGAGTAGTCAAGTCTGGAGGGGAATGGAGTTGTCAAGTCTAGAGGGAATGGAGGAGTCATGTCTGGAGGGGAATGGAGTAGTCAAGTCTGGAGGGGAATGGAGTAGTCAAGTCTGGAGGGGAATGGAGTAGTCAAGTCTGGAGGGGAATGGAGTAGTCAAGTCTGGAGGGGAATGCAGACGTCAAGTCTGGAGGGGAATGGAGCAGTCAAGTCTGGAGGGGAATGGAGTAGTCAAGTCTGGTGGGGAATGGTGTAGTCAAGTCTGGAGGGGAATGGAGTCGTCAAGTCTGGAGGGAATGGAGTAGTCACGTCTGGAGGGGATGGAGTAGTCAATTCTGGAGGGAATGAAGTATTCAGATCTGGAGGGGAATGGAGTCGTCAAGTCTGGAGGGGAAAGGAGTAGCCATGTCTGAAGGGGAATGGAGTAGACAAGTCTGGAGGGGAATGGAGTCGTCAATTCTGGTGGGGAATGGAGTAGTCAAGTCTGGACGGAATGGAGTAGTCACGTCTGGAGGGGATGGAGTAGTCAAGTCTGGAGCGGAATGCAGTAGTCACGTCTGGATGGGATGGAGTAGTCAAGTCTGGAGGGGAATGGAGTAGTCACGTCTGCAGGGAATGGAGTAGTCAAGTCTGCAGGGAATGGAGCAGTCACGTCTGGAGGGAATGGAGTAGTCAAGTCTGGAGGGGAATGGAGTAGTCACGTCTGGAGGGAATAGAGTAGTCAAGTCTGCAGGGAATGGAGTAGTCACGTCTGGAGGGAATGGAGTAGTCAAGTCTGGAGGGGAATGGAGTCGTCAAGTCTGGAGGGGAATGGAGTATTCAAGTCTGGAGGGAATGGAGAAGTCAAGTCTGGAGGGAAATGGAGTCGTCAAGTCTGGAGGGGAATGGAGTAGTCAAGTCTGGTGGGGAATGGAGTCGTCAAGTCTGGAGGGAATGGAGTAGTCAAGTCTGGAGGGGAATGGAGTACTCAAGTCTGGAGGGGAATGGAGTAGTCAAGTCTGGAGGGGAATGGAGTAGTCAAGTCTGGAGGGGATGGCGTAGTCAAGTCTGGAGGGGAATGGAGTCGTCACGTCTGCAGGGAATGGAGTAGTCAAGCCTGCAGGGAATGGAGTAGTCACGTCTGGAGGGAATGGAGTAGTCAAGTCTGGAGGGGAATGGAGTAGTCACGTCTGGAGGGAATGGAGTAGTCAAGTCTGCAGGGAATGGAGTAGTCACGTCTGGAGGGAATGGAGTAGTCAAGTCTGGAGGGGAATGGAGTCGTCAAGTCTGGAGGGGAATGGAGTATTCAAGTCTGGAGGGAATGGAGAAGTCAAGTCTGGAGGGGAATGGAGTCGTCAAGTCTGGAGGGGAATGGAGTAGTCAAGTCTGGTGGGGAATGGAGTCGTCAAGTCTGGAGGGAATGGAGTAGTCAAGTCTGGAGGGGAATGGAGTAGTCAAGTCTGGAGGGGAATGGAGTAGTCAAGTCTGGAGGGGATGGAGTAGTCAGGTCTGGATGCGAATGGAGTAGTCAAGTCTGGAGGGAATGGAGTAGTTAAGTCTGGAGGGGAATGGAGTCGTCATGTCTGGAGGGAATGGAGTCGTCATGTCTGGAGGGAATGGAGTAGTCAAGGCTGGAGGGGAATGGAGTCGTCAAGTCTGGAGGAAACGGAGTAGTCAAGTCTGGAGGGGAATGGAGTAGTGAAGTCTGGAGGGGAATGGAGTAGTCAAGTCTGGAGGGAATGGAGTAGTCACGTCTGGAGGGAATGGAGTAGTCAAGACTGGAGGGAATGGAGTAGTCAAGTCTGGAGGGGAATGGAGTAGTCAAGTCTGGAGGGGAATGGAGTCGTCAAGTCTGAAGAGGAATGGTGTCGTCAAGTCTGGAGGGGAATGGAGTAGTCAAGTCTGGAGGGAATGGAGTAGTCACGTCTGGAGGGGATGGAGCAGTCAAGTCTCGAGGGGAATGGAGTAGTCAGGTCTGGAGTGGAATGGAGTAGTCACGTCTGGAGGGGATGGAGTAGTCAAGTCTGGAGGGGAATGGAGTAGTCATGTCTGGAGGGGAATGGAGTAGTCATGTCTGGAGGGGATGGAGTAGTCAAGTCTGGAGGGGAATGGAGTAGTCAAGTCTGGAGGGGAATGGAGCAGTCAAGTCTGGAGGGGATTGGAGTAGTCAAGTCTGGAGTGAATGGAGTCGTCAAGTCTGGAGGGGAATGGAGCAGTCAAGTCTGGAGGGGAATGGAGTAGTCAAGTCTGGAGGGGAATGGAGTAGTCAAGTCTGGAGGGGAATGGAGTAGTCAAGTCTATGGGGAATGGAGTAGTCAAGTCTGGAGGGGAATGGAGTAGTCAAGTCTGGAGGGGAATGGACTAGTCAAGTCTGGAGGGGAATGGAGTAGTCAAGTCTGGAGGGGAATGGAGTAGTCAAGTCTGGAGGGGAATGGAGTAGTCAAGTCTGGAGGGGAATGGAGGAGTCAAGTCTGGAGGGAATGGAGTAGTCAAGTCTGGAGGGAATGGAGTAGTCAAGTCTGGAGCAAATGGACTCGTCAAGTCTGGAGGGGAATGGAGTAGTCAAGTCTGGAGGGGAATGGAGTAGTCAAGTCTGGAGGGGAATGGAGTAGTCAAGTTTGGAGCGGAATGGAGTAGTCAAGTCTGGAGGGGAATGGAGTAGTCAAGACTGGAGGGAATGGAGTAGTCAAGTCTGGAGGGGATGGAGTAGTCAAGTCTGGAGGGGAATGGAGTAGTCAAGTCTGGAGGGGAATGAAGTAGTCAAGTCTGGAGGGGAATGGAGTAGTCAAGTCTGGAGGGGAATGGAGTAGTCACGTCTGGAGGGGAATGGAGTAGCCAAGTCTGGAGGGGAATGGAGTAGCCAAGTCTGGAGGGAATGGAGTAGTCAAGTCTGGAGGGGAATGGAGTAGTCAAGTCTGGAGGGAATGGAGTAGTCAAGTCTGGAGGGAATGGAGTCGTCAAGTCTGGAGGGGAATGGAGCAGTCAAGTCTGGAGGGAATGGATTCGTCAAGTCTGGAAGTGAATGGAGTCGTCAAGTCTGGAACGGAATGGAGTAGTCAAGTCTGGAGGGAATGGAGTAGTCAAGTCTGGAGGGAATGGAGTAGGCAAGTCTGGTGGGGAATGGAGTAGTCAAGTCTGGAGGGGATGGAGTAGTCAAATCTGGAGGGAATGGAGTAGGCAAGTCTGGAGGGGAATGGAGTAGTCAGGTCTGGAGGGAATGGAGTAGTCACGTCTGGAGGGGAATGGAGTAGCCAAGTCTGGAGGGAATGGAATAGTCAAGTCTGGAGGGAATGGAGTCGTCAAGTCTGGAGGGAATGGAGTAGTCAAATCTGGAGGGGAATGGAGTTGTCAAGTCTGGAGGGAATGGAGTAGTCAAGTCTGGAGGGGAATGGAGTAGTCAAGTCTGGAGGGAATGGAGTCGTCAAGTCTGGAGGGGAATGGAGTAGTTAAGTCTGGAGGGAATGGATTTGTCAAGTCTGGAGGTGAATGGAATCGTCAAGTCTGGAGGGAATGGAGTAGTCAAGTCTGGAGGGAATGGAGTATTCAAGTCTGGAGGGGAATGGAGTAGTCAAGTCTGGAGGGAATGGAGTAGTCAAGTCTGGAGGGAATGGAGTAGTCAAGTCTGCAGGGGAATGGAGTAGTCAGGTCTGGAGGGGAATGGAGTAGTCAAGTCTGGAGGGGAATGGAGTAGTCAATTCTGGAGGGGAATGGAGTAGTCTAGTCTGGAGGGGAATGGAGTAGTCAAGTCTGGAGCGGAACGGAGCAGTCAAGTCTGGAGGGGAATGGAGTAGTCAAGACTGGAGGGAATGGAGTAGTCAAGTCTGGAGAGGATGGAATAGTCAAGTCTGGAGGGGAATGGAGTAGTCAAGTCTGGAGGGAATGGAGTATTCACCTCTGGAGGGGAATGGAGTAGTCAACTCTGGAGGGGAATGGAGTAGTCAAGTCTGGAGCGGAAAGGAGTAGTCAAGTCTGCAGGGGAATGGAGTAATCAAGTCTGGAGGGGAATGGAGCAGTCACGTCTGGAGGGGAATGGAGTAGTCAAGTCTGGAGGGGAATGGAGTAATCAAGTCTGGAGGGGAATGGAGTAGTCAAGTCTGGAGCGGAATGGAGTAGGCAAGTCTGGAGGGGAATGGAGTAGTCAAGTCTGGAGGGGTATGGAGTAGTCAAGTCTGGAGGGGAATGGAGTAGGCAAGTCTGGAGGGGAATGGAGTAGTCAAGTCTGGAGGGGAATGGAGTAGTCAAGTCTGGAGGGAATGGAGCAGTCAAGTCTGGAGGGGAATGGAGTAGTCAAGTCTGGAGGGGAATGGAGTAGTCAAGTCTGGAGGGGAATGGAGTAGTCAAGTCAGCAGGGGAAAGGAATAGTCAAGTCTGGAGGGCAATGGAGTAGTCAAGTCTGGAGGGAATGGAGCAGTCAAGTCTGGAGGGAAATGGAATCGTCAAGTCTGGAGGGGAATGGAGGAGTCAAGTCTGGAGGGAATGGAGTCGTCAAGTCTGGAGGGAATGGCGTAGTCAAGTCTGGAGCGAATGGACTATTCAAGTCTGGAGGGGAATGGAGTAGTCAAGTCTGGAGGGGAATGGTGTAGTCAAGTCTGGAGGGGAATGGAGTAGTCAAGTCTGGAGGGGAATGGAGGAGTCAAGTCTGGAGGGAATGGAGTAGTCAAGTCTGAAGGGAATGGAGTAGTCAAGTCTGGAGCGAATGGACTAGTCAAGTCTGGAGGGGAATGGAGGAGTCATGTCTGGAGGGGAATGGAGTAGTCAAGTCTGGAGCGGAATGGAGTAGTCAAGTCTGGAGGGGAATGGAGTAGTCAAGTCTGGAGGGGAATGGAGTAGTCAAGTCTGGAGGGGAATGGAGTAGTCACGTCTGGATGGAATGGAGTAGTCAAGTCTGGAGGGGAATGGAGTAGGCACGTCTGGAGGGGAATGGAGTAGTCAGGTCTGGAGGGAATGGAGTAGTCAAGTCTGGAGGGAATGGAGTAGTGAAGTGTGGAGGGGAATGGAGTAGTCAAGTCTGGAGGGGAATGGAGTAGTCAAGTCTGGAGAGGAATGGAGTAGTCAAGTCTGGAGGGAATGGAGTCGTCAAGCCTGGAGGGGAATGGAGTAGTCAAGTCTGGAGGGGACTGGAGCAGTCAAGTCTGGAGGGAATGGAGTAGTCAAGTCTGGAGGGGAATGGAGTAGTCAAGTCCGGAGGGGAATGGAGTAGTCACGTCTGGAGGTGAATGGAGTAGTCAAGTCCGGAGTGGAATGGAGTAGTCAAGTCTGGAGGGGAATGGAGTAGTCAAGTCTGGAGGTGAATGGAGTCGTCAAGTCTGGAGGGAATGAAGTAGTCAAGTCTGGAGGGGAATGGAGTAGTCAAGTCAGGAGGGGAAAGGAGTAGTCAAGTCTGGAGGGCAATGGAGTAGTCAAGTCTGGAGGGAATGGAGTAGTCAAGCCTGGAGGGAATGGAGTAGTCAAATCTGGAGGGGAATGGAGTAGTCAGGTCTGGAGGGAATGGAGTAGTCAAGTCTGGAGGGGAATGGAGTAGTCAAGTCCGGAGGGGAATGTAGTCGTCAAGTCTGGAGGTGAATGGAGTAGTCAAGTCCGGAGGGAATGGAGTAGTCAAGACTGGAGGGGAATGGAGTAGTCAAGTCTGGAGGGGAATGGAGTTGTCAAGTCTGGAGGGAATGGAGGAGTCAAGTCTGGAGGGGAATGGAGCAGTCAAGTCTGGAGGGGAATGGAGTAGTCAAGTCTGGAGGGGAATGGAGTAGTCAAGTCTGGAGGGGAATGGAGTAGTCAAGTCTGGAGGGGAATGGAGACGTCAAGTCTGGAGGGGAATGGAGTAGTCGAGTCTGGAGGGGAATGGAGTAGTCAAGTCTGGTGGGGAATGGAGTAGTCAAGTCTGGAGGGGAATGGAGTCGTCAAGTCTGGAGGGGAATGGAGTAGTCAAGTCTGGAGGGAATGGAGTAGTCACGTCTGGAGGGGATGGAGTAGTCAATTCTGGAGGGAATGGAGTAGTCAGATCTGGAGGGGAATGGAGTAGTCAAGTCTGGAGGGGAAAGGAGTAGCCATGTCTGAAGGGGAATGGAGTAGTCAAGTCTGGAGGGGAATGGAGTCATCAAGTCTGGAGGGGATGGAGTAGTCAAGTCTGGAGGGGAATGGAGTCGTCAAGTCTGGTGGGGAATGGAGTAGTCAAGTCTGGACGGAATGGAGTAGTCACGTCTGGAGGGGATGGAGTAGTCAAGTCTGCAGGGAATGGAGTAGTCATGTCTGGAGGGGAATGGAGTCGTCAAGTCTGGAGGGGAATGGAGTAGTCAAGTCTGGAGGGGAATGGAGTAGTCAAGTCTGATGGGGAATGGAGTAGTCAAGTCTGGAGCGGAATGGAGTAGTCACGTCTGGATGGGATGGAGTAGTCAAGTCTGGAGGGGAATGGAGTAGTCAAGTCTGGAGGGGAATGGAGTAGTCAAGTCAGCAGGGGAAAGGAGTAGTCAAGTCTGGAGGGCAATGGAGTCGTCAAGTCTGGAGGGAGTGGAGCAGTCAAGTCTGGAGGGAAATGGAATCGTCAAGTCTGGAGGGAATGGAGTAGTCAAATCTGGAGGGGAATGGAGTAGACAGGTCTGGAGGGAATGGAGTAGTCAAGTCTGGAGGGAATGGAGTAGTGAAGTGTGGAGGGGAATGGAGTAGTCAAGTCTGGAGGGGAATGGAGTAGTCAAGACTGGACAGGAATGAAGTAGTCAAGTCTGGAGGGGAATGGAGTAGTCAAGTCTGGAGGGGAATGGAGTAGTCAAGTCTGGAGGGAATGGAGTAGTCAAGCCTGGAGGGGAATGGAGTAGTCAAGTCTGGAGGGGAATGGAGTCGTCAAGTCTGGAGGGGAATGGAGTAGTCAAGTCTGGAGGGGACTGGAGCAGTCAAGTCTGGAGGGAATGGAGTAGTCAAGTCTGGAGGGGAATGGAGTAGTCAAGTCTGATGGGGAATGGAGTAGTCAAGTCTGGAGGGGAATGGAGTAGTCAAGTCTGATGGGGAATGGAGTAGTCAAGTCTGGAGCGGAATGGAGTAGTCACGTCTGGATGGGATGGAGTAGTCAAGTCTGGAGGGGAATGGAGTAGTCAAGTCTGGAGGGGAATGGAGTAGTCAAGTCAGCAGGGGAAAGGAGTAGTCAAGTCTGGAGGGCAATGGAGTCGTCAAGTCTGGAGGGAGTGGAGCAGTCAAGTCTGGAGGGAAATGGAATCGTCAAGTCTGGAGGGAATGGAGTAGTCAAATCTGGAGGGGAATGGAGTAGACAGGTCTGGAGGGAATGGAGTAGTCAAGTCTGGAGGGAATGGAGTAGTGAAGTGTGGAGGGGAATGGAGTAGTCAAGTCTGGAGGGGAATGGAGTAGTCAAGTCTGGACAGGAATGAAGTAGTCAAGTCTGGAGGGGAATGGAGTAGTCAAGTCTGGAGGGGAATGGAGTAGTCAAGTCTGGAGGGAATGGAGTAGTCAAGCCTGGAGGGGAATGGAGTAGTCAAGTCTGGAGGGGAATGGAGTCGTCAAGTCTGGAGGGGAATGGAGTAGTCAAGTCTGGAGGGGACTGGAGCAGTCAAGTCTGGAGGGAATGGAGTAGTCAAGTCTGGAGGGGAATGGAGTAGTCAAGTCCGGAGGGGAATGGAGTAGTCACGTCTGGAGGGGAATGGAGTAGTCAAGTCCGGAGTGGAATGGAGTAGTCAAGTCTGGAGGGGAATGGAGTAGTCAAGTCTGGAGGGAATGGAGTAGTCAAGTCTGGAGGGGAATGGAGTAGTCAAGTCAGGAGGGGAAAGGAGTAGTCAAGTCTGGAGGGCAATGGAGTAGTCAAATCTGGAGGGAATGGAGTAGTCAAGCCTGGTGGGAATGGAGTAGTCAAATCTGGAGGGGAATGGAGTAGTCAGGTCTGGAGGGAATGGAGTAGTCAAGTCTGGAGGGGAATGGAGTAGTCAAGTCCGGAGGGGAATGTAGTAGTCAAGTCTGGAGGTGAATGGAGTAGTCAAGTCCGGAGGGAATGGAGTAGTCAAGACTGGAGGGGAATGGAGTCGTCAAGTCTGGAGGGGAATGGAGTTGGCAAGTCTGGAGGGGAATGGAGTAGTCAAGTCTGGAGGGGAAGGGTGTAGTCAAGTCTGGAGGGAATGGAGCAGTCAAGTCTGGAGGGGAATGGAGTAGTCAAGTCTGGAGGGGATTGGAGTAGTCAAGTCTGGAGGGGAATGGAGTAGTCAAGTCAGGAGGGGAAAGGAGTAGTCAAGTCTGGAGGGCAATGGAGTCGTCAAGTCTGGAGGGAATGGAGCAGTCAAGTCTGGAGGGAAATGGAATCGTCAAGTCTGGAGGGGAATGGAGGAGTCAAGTCTGGAGGGAATGGAGTAGTCAAGTCTGGAGCGAATGGACTAGTCAGGTCTGGAGGGGAATGGAGTAGTCAAGTCTGGAGGGGAATGGTATCGTCAAGTCTGGAGGGGAATGGAGTAGTCAAGTCTGGAGGGGAATGGAGGAGTCAAGTCTGGAGGGAATGGAGTAGTCAAGTCTGCAGGGAATGGAGTAGTCAAGTCTGGAGCGAATGGACTAGTCAAGTCTGGAGGGGAATGGAGGAGTCAAGTCTGGAGGGGAATGGAGTAGTCAATTCTGGAGGTGAATGGAGTAGTCAAGTCTGGAGGGGAATGGAGTAGTCAAGTCTGGAGGGGAATGGAGTAGTCAAGTCTGGAGGGGAATGGAGTAGTCACGTCTGGATGGAATGGAGTAGTCAAGTCTGGAGGGGAATGGAGTAGGCACGTCTGGAGGGGAATGGAGCAGTCAAGTCTGGAGGGGAATGGAGCAGTCAAGTCTGGAGGGGAATGGAGTAGTCAAGTCTGGAGGGGAATGGAGTAGTCAAGTCTGGAGGGAATGGAGTAGTCAAGCCTGGAGGGGAATGGAGTAGTCAAGTCTGGAGGGGAATGGAGTCGTCAAGTCTGGAGGGGAATGGAGTAGTCAAGTCTGGAGGGGACTGGAGCAGTCAAGTCTGGAGGGAATGGAGTAGTCAAATCTGGAGGGGAATGGAGTAGTCAGGTCTGGAGGGAATGGAGTAGTCAAGTCTGGAGGGAATGGAGTAGTGAAGTGTGGAGGGGAAAGAAGTAGTCAAGTCTGGAGGGGAATGGAGTAGTCAGGTCTGGAGAGGAATGGAGTAGTCAAGTCTGGAGGGGAATGGATAGTCAAGTCTGGAGGGGAATGGAGTAGTCAAGTCTGGAGGGAATGGAGTAGTCAAGCCTGGAGGGGAATGGAGCAGTCAAGTCTGGAGGGGAATGGAGTCATCAAGTCTGGAGGGGAATGGAGTAGTCACGTCTGGAGGGGACTGGAGCAGTCAAGTCTGGAGGGAATGGAGTAGTCAAGTCTGGAGGGGAATGGAGTAGTCAAGTCCGGAGGGGAATGGAGTAGTCACGTCTGGAGGGGAATGGAGTAGTCAAGTCCGGAGTGGAATGGAGTAGTCAAGTCTGGAGGTGAATGGAGTCGTCAAGTCTGGAGGGAATGGAGTAGTCAAGTCTGGAGGGGAATGGAGTAGTCAAGTCCGGAGGGGAATGTAGTAGTCAAGTCTGGAGGGGAATGGAGACGTCAAGTCTGGAGGGGAATGGAGTAGTCAAGTCTGGAGGGGAATGGAGTAGTCAAGTCTGGTGGGGAATGGAGTAGTCAAGTCTGGAGGGGAATGGAGTCGTCAAGTCTGGAGGGGAATGGAGTAGTCAAGTCTGGAGGGAATGGAGTAGTCACGTCTGGAGGGGATGGAGTAGTCAATTCTGGAGGGAATGGAGTAGTCAGATCTGGAGGGGAATGGAGTAGTCAAGTCTGGAGGGGAAAGGAGTAGCCATGTCTGAAGGGGAATGGAGTAGTCAAGTCTGGAGGGGAATGGAGTCATCAAGTCTGGAGGGGATGGAGTAGTCAAGTCTGGAGGGGAATGGAGTCGTCAAGTCTGGTGGGGAATGGAGCAGTCAAGTCTGGACGGAATGGAGTAGTCACGTCTGGAGGGGATGGAGTAGTCAAGTCTGCAGGGAATGGAGTAGTCAAGTCTGGAGGGGAATGGAGTCGTCAAGTCTGGAGGGGAATGGAGTAGTCAAGTCTGGAGGGGAATGGAGTAGTCAAGTCTGATGGGGAATGGAGTAGTAAAGTCTGGAGCGGAATGGAGTAGTCACGTCTGGATGGGATGGAGTAGTCAAGTCTGGAGGGGAATGGAGTAGTCAAGTCTGGAGGGGAATGGAGTAGTCATGTCTGGAGGGAATGGAGTAGTCAAGTCTGCAGGGAATGGAGTAGTCACGTCTGGAGGGAATGGAGTAGTCAAGTCTGGAGGGGAATGGGTTAGTCAGGTTTGGAGGGGAATGAAGTAGTCAAGTTTGGAGTGGAATGGAGTAGTCAAGTCTGGAGGGGAATGGAGTCGTCAAGTCTGGAGGGGAATGGAGTATTCAAGTCTGGAGGGAATGGAGTCGTCAAGTCTGGAGGGGAATGGAGTCGTCAAGTCTGGAGGGGAATGGAGTAGTCAAGTCTGGAGGGGAATGGAGTCGTGAAGTCTGGAGGGAATGGAGTAGTCAAGTCTGGAGGGGAATGGAGTAGTCAAGTCTGGAGGGGAATGGAGTAGTCAAGTCTGGAGGTGAATGGAGTAGTCAAGTCTGGAGGGGAATGGAGCAGTCAAGTCTGGAGGGAATGGAGTAATCAAGACTGGAGGGGAATGGAGTAGTCAAGTCTGGAGGGGAATGGAGTAGTCAAGGCTGGAGGGGAATGGAGTAGTCAAGTCTGGAGGGGAATGGAGTCATCAAGTCTGGAGGGGAATGGAATAGTCAAGCCTGGAGGGGAATGGAGTTGTCAAGTCTGAAGGGGAATGGAGTCGTCAAGTCTGGAGGGAATGGAGTAGTCAAGTCTGAAGGGGATGGAATAGTCAAGTCTGGAGGGGAATGGAGTAGTCAAGTCTGGATGGGAATGGAGTCCTCAAGTCTGAAGAGGAATGGAATCGTCAAGTCTGGAGGGGAATGAAGTCGTCAAGTCTGGAGGGGAATGGAGCCGTCAAGTCTGGAGGGGAATGGAATAGTCACGTCTGGAGGGGAATGGAGTAGTCAAGTCTGGAGGGAATGGAGTAGTCAAGTCTGGAGGGGAATGGAGTCGTCATGTCTGGAGGGAATGGAGTAGTCAAGGCTGGAGGGGAATGGAGTCGTCAAGTCTGGAGGGAATGGAGTCGTCAAGTCTGGAGGGAATGGAGTAGTCAAGTCTGGAGATGAATGGAGTAGTCAAGTCTGGAGGGGAATGGAGTAGTCAAGTCTGGAGGGGAATGGAGTAGTCAAGTCTGGAGGGGAATGGAGTCGTCAAGTCTGGAGGGGAATGGAGTAGTCAAGTCTGGAGGGGAATGGGGTCGTCAAGTCTCGAGGGAATGGAGTAGTCAAGTCTGGAGGGGAATGGAGTAATCAAGTCTGGAGGGAATGGAGTAATCAAGTCTGGAGGGGAATGGAGTAGTCAAGTCTGGAGGGGAATGCACTAGTCAAGTCTGGAGGGGAATGGAGTAGTCAAGTCTGGAGGGAATGGAGTAGTCACGTCTGGAGGGAATGGAGTAGTCAAGACTGGAGGGGAATGGAGTCGTCAAGTCTGAAGAGGAATGGAGTCGTCAAGTCTGGAGGGGAATGGAGTAGTCAAGTCTGGAGGGAATGGAGTAGTCACGTCTGGAGGGGATGGAGCAGTCAAGTCTGGAGGGGAATGGAGTTGTCAAGTCTGGAGGGGAATGGAGCAGTCAAGTCTGGAGGGGATTGGAGTAGTCAAGTCTGGAGGGGAATGGAGTAGTCAAGTCTGGAGGGAATGGAGCAGTCAAGTCTGGAGGGGAATGGAGTCGTCAAGTCTGGAGGGAATGGAGTAGTCAAGTCTGGAGGGAATGGAGTAGTCAAGTCTGGAGGGAATGGAGTTGTCAAGTCTGGAGGGGAATGGAGTAGTCAAGTCTGGAGGGAATGGATTCGTCAAGTCTGGAAGTGAATGGAGTCGTCAAGCCTGGAGCGGAATGGAGCAGTCAAGTCTGGAGGGGAATGGAGTCGTCAAGTCTGGAGGGAATGGAGTAGTCAAGTCTGGAGGGAATGGAGTAGTCAAATCTGGAGGGGAATGGAGTAATCAAGTCTGGAGGGGAATGGAGTAGTCAAGTCTGGAGGGAATGGAGTAGTCAAGTCTGGAGGGAATGGAGTAGGGAAGTCTGGTGGGGAATGGAGTAGTCAGGTCTGGAGGGAATGGAGTAGTCAAGTCTGGAGGGGAATGGAGTAGTCACGTCTGGAGGGGAATGGAGTAACCAAGTCTGGAGGGAATGGAATAGTCAAGTCTGGAGGGAATGGAGTAGTCAAGTCTGGAGGGAATGGAGTAGTCAAGTCTGGAGGGAATGGAGTCGTCAAGTCTGGAGGGGAATGGAGTAGTCAAGTCTGGAGGGAATGGATTTGTCAAGTCTGGAGGTGAATGGAGTCGTCAAGTCTGGAGCGGAATGGAGTAGTCAAGTCTGGAGGGGAATGGAGTCGTCAAGTCTGGAGGGAATGGAGCAGTCAAATCTGGAGGGAATGGAGTAGTCAAGTCTGGAGGGGAAAGGAGCAGTCAAGTCTGGAGGGAATGGAGCAGTCAAGTCTGGTGGAGAATGGAGTAGTCAAGTCTGGAGGGAATGGAGTAGTCAAGTCAGGAGGGGAATGGAGTAGTCAAGTCTGGAGGGAATGGAGTAGTCAAGTCTGGAGGGAATGGAGTAGTCAGGGCTGGAGAGGAATGGAGTAGTCAAGTCTGGAGGGGAATGGAGTAGTCAAGTCAGGAGGGAATGGAGTAGTCAAGTCTGCAGGGGAATGGAGTAGTCAAGTCTGATGGGGAATGGAGTAGTCAAGTCTGGAGCGGAATGGAGTAGTCACGTCTGGATGGGATGGAGTAGTCAAGTCTGGAGGGGAATGGAGTAGTCAAGTCTGGAGGGGAATGGAGTAGTCAAGTCAGCAGGGGAAAGGAGTAGTCAAGTCTGGAGGGCAATGGAGTCGTCAAGTCTGGAGGGAGTGGAGCAGTCAAGTCTGGAGGGAAATGGAATCGTCAAGTCTGGAGGGAATGGAGTAGTCAAATCTGGAGGGGAATGGAGTAGACAGGTCTGGAGGGAATGGAGTAGTCAAGTCTGGAGGGAATGGAGTAGTGAAGTGTGGAGGGGAATGGAGTAGTCAAGTCTGGAGGGGAATGGAGTAGTCAAGACTGGACAGGAATGAAGTAGTCAAGTCTGGAGGGGAATGGAGTAGTCAAGTCTGGAGGGGAATGGAGTAGTCAAGTCTGGAGGGAATGGAGTAGTCAAGCCTGGAGGGGAATGGAGTAGTCAAGTCTGGAGGGGAATGGAGTCGTCAAGTCTGGAGGGGAATGGAGTAGTCAAGTCTGGAGGGGACTGGAGCAGTCAAGTCTGGAGGGAATGGAGTAGTCAAGTCTGGAGGGGAATGGAGTAGTCAAGTCTGATGGGGAATGGAGTAGTCAAGTCTGGAGGGGAATGGAGTAGTCAAGTCTGATGGGGAATGGAGTAGTCAAGTCTGGAGCGGAATGGAGTAGTCACGTCTGGATGGGATGGAGTAGTCAAGTCTGGAGGGGAATGGAGTAGTCAAGTCTGGAGGGGAATGGAGTACTCAAGTCAGCAGGGGAAAGGAGTAGTCAAGTCTGGAGGGCAATGGAGTCGTCAAGTCTGGAGGGAGTGGAGCAGTCAAGTCTGGAGGGAAATGGAATCGTCAAGTCTGGAGGGAATGGAGTAGTCAAATCTGGAGGGGAATGGAGTAGACAGGTCTGGAGGGAATGGAGTAGTCAAGTCTGGAGGGAATGGAGTAGTGAAGTGTGGAGGGGAATGGAGTAGTCAAGTCTGGAGGGGAATGGAGTAGTCAAGTCTGGACAGGAATGAAGTAGTCAAGTCTGGAGGGGAATGGAGTAGTCAAGTCTGGAGGGGAATGGAGTAGTCAAGTCTGGAGGGAATGGAGTAGTCAAGCCTGGAGGGGAATGGAGTAGTCAAGTCTGGAGGGGAATGGAGTCGTCAAGTCTGGAGGGGAATGGAGTAGTCAAGTCTGGAGGGGACTGGAGCAGTCAAGTCTGGAGGGAATGGAGTAGTCAAGTCTGGAGGGGAATGGAGTAGTCAAGTCCGGAGGGGAATGGAGTAGTCACGTCTGGAGGGGAATGGAGTAGTCAAGTCCGGAGTGGAATGGAGTAGTCAAGTCTGGAGGGGAATGGAGTAGTCAAGTCTGGAGGGAATGGAGTAGTCAAGTCTGGAGGGGAATGGAGTAGTCAAGTCAGGAGGGGAAAGGAGTAGTCAAGTCTGGAGGGCAATGGAGTAGTCAAATCTGGAGGGAATGGAGTAGTCAAGCCTGGTGGGAATGGAGTAGTCAAATCTGGAGGGGAATGGAGTAGTCAGGTCTGGAGGGAATGGAGTAGTCAAGTCTGGAGGGGAATGGAGTAGTCAAGTCCGGAGGGGAATGTAGTAGTCAAGTCTGGAGGTGAATGGAGTAGTCAAGTCCGGAGGGAATGGAGTAGTCAAGACTGGAGGGGAATGGAGTCGTCAAGTCTGGAGGGGAATGGAGTTGGCAAGTCTGGAGGGGAATGGAGTAGTCAAGTCTGGAGGGGAAGGGTGTAGTCAAGTCTGGAGGGAATGGAGCAGTCAAGTCTGGAGGGGAATGGAGTAGTCAAGTCTGGAGGGGATTGGAGTAGTCAAGTCTGGAGGGGAATGGAGTAGTCAAGTCAGGAGGGGAAAGGAGTAGTTAAGTCTGGAGGGCAATGGAGTCGTCAAGTCTGGAGGGAATGGAGCAGTCAAGTCTGGAGGGAAATGGAATCGTCAAGTCTGGAGGGGAATGGAGGAGTCAAGTCTGGAGGGAATGGAGTAGTCAAGTCTGGAGCGAATGGACTAGTCAGGTCTGGAGGGGAATGGAGTAGTCAAGTCTGGAGGGGAATGGTATCGTCAAGTCTGGAGGGGAATGGAGTAGTCAAGTCTGGAGGGGAATGGAGGAGTCAAGTCTGGAGGGAATGGAGTAGTCAAGTCTGCAGGGAATGGAGTAGTCAAGTCTGGAGCGAATGGACTAGTCAAGTCTGGAGGGGAATGGAGGAGTCAAGTCTGGAGGGGAATGGAGTAGTCAATTCTGGAGGTGAATGGAGTAGTCAAGTCTGGAGGGGAATGGAGTAGTCAAGTCTGGAGGGGAATGGAGTAGTCAAGTCTGGAGGGGAATGGAGTAGTCACGTCTGGATGGAATGGAGTAGTCAAGTCTGGAGGGGAATGGAGTAGGCACGTCTGGAGGGGAATGGAGCAGTCAAGTCTGGAGGGGAATGGAGCAGTCAAGTCTGGAGGGGAATGGAGTAGTCAAGTCTGGAGGGGAATGGAGTAGTCAAGTCTGGAGGGAATGGAGTAGTCAAGCCTGGAGGGGAATGGAGTAGTCAAGTCTGGAGGGGAATGGAGTCGTCAAGTCTGGAGGGGAATGGAGTAGTCAAGTCTGGAGGGGACTGGAGCAGTCAAGTCTGGAGGGAATGGAGTAGTCAAATCTGGAGGGGAATGGAGTAGTCAGGTCTGGAGGGAATGGAGTAGTCAAGTCTGGAGGGAATGGAGTAGTGAAGTGTGGAGGGGAATGGAGTAGTCAAGTCTGGAGGGGAATGGAGTAGTCAGGTCTGGAGAGGAATGGAGTAGTCAAGTCTGGAGGGGAATGGATAGTCAAGTCTGGAGGGGAATGGAGTAGTCAAGTCTGGAGGGAATGGAGTAGTCAAGCCTGGAGGGGAATGGAGCAGTCAAGTCTGGAGGGGAATGGAGTCATCAAGTCTGGAGGGGAATGGAGTAGTCACGTCTGGAGGGGACTGGAGCAGTCAAGTCTGGAGGGAATGGAGTAGTCAAGTCTGGAGGGGAATGGAGTAGTCAAGTCCGGAGGGGAATGGAGTAGTCACGTCTGGAGGGGAATGGAGTAGTCAAGTCCGGAGTGGAATGGAGTAGTCAAGTCTGGAGGTGAATGGAGTCGTCAAGTCTGGAGGGAATGGAGTAGTCAAGTCTGGAGGGGAATGGAGTAGTCAAGTCCGGAGGGGAATGTAGTAGTCAAGTCTGGAGGGGAATGGAGACGTCAAGTCTGGAGGGGAATGGAGTAGTCAAGTCTGGAGGGGAATGGAGTAGTCAAGTCTGGTGGGGAATGGAGTAGTCAAGTCTGGAGGGGAATGGAGTCGTCAAGTCTGGAGGGGAATGGAGTAGTCAAGTCTGGAGGGAATGGAGTAGTCACGTCTGGAGGGGATGGAGTAGTCAATTCTGGAGGGAATGGAGTAGTCAGATCTGGAGGGGAATGGAGTAGTCAAGTCTGGAGGGGAAAGGAGTAGCCATGTCTGAAGGGGAATGGAGTAGTCAAGTCTGGAGGGGAATGGAGTCATCAAGTCTGGAGGGGATGGAGTAGTCAAGTCTGGAGGGGAATGGAGTCGTCAAGTCTGGTGGGGAATGGAGCAGTCAAGTCTGGACGGAATGGAGTAGTCACGTCTGGAGGGGATGGAGTAGTCAAGTCTGCAGGGAATGGAGTAGTCAAGTCTGGAGGGGAATGGAGTCGTCAAGTCTGGAGGGGAATGGAGTAGTCAAGTCTGGAGGGGAATGGAGTAGTCAAGTCTGATGGGGAATGGAGTAGTAAAGTCTGGAGCGGAATGGAGTAGTCACGTCTGGATGGGATGGAGTAGTCAAGTCTGGAGGGGAATGGAGTAGTCAAGTCTGGAGGGGAATGGAGTAGTCATGTCTGGAGGGAATGGAGTAGTCAAGTCTGCAGGAAATGGAGTAGTCACGTCTGGAGGGAATGGAGTAGTCAAGTCTGGAGGGGAATGGGTTAGTCAGGTTTGGAGGGGAATGAAGTAGTCAAGTTTGGAGTGGAATGGAGTAGTCAAGTCTGGAGGGGAATGGAGTCGTCAAGTCTGGAGGGGAATGGAGTATTCAAGTCTGGAGGGAATGGAGTCGTCAAGTCTGGAGGGGAATGGAGTCGTCAAGTCTGGAGGGGAATGGAGTAGTCAAGTCTGGAGGGGAATGGAGTCGTGAAGTCTGGAGGGAATGGAGTAGTCAAGTCTGGAGGGGAATGGAGTAGTCAAGTCTGGAGGGGAATGGAGTAGTCAAGTCTGGAGGTGAATGGAGTAGTCAAGTCTGGAGGGGAATGGAGCAGTCAAGTCTGGAGGGAATGGAGTAATCAAGACTGGAGGGGAATGGAGTAGTCAAGTCTGGAGGGGAATGGAGTAGTCAAGGCTGGAGGGGAATGGAGTAGTCAAGTCTGGAGGGGAATGGAGTCATCAAGTCTGGAGGGGAATGGAATAGTCAAGCCTGGAGGGGAATGGAGTTGTCAAGTCTGAAGGGGAATGGAGTCGTCAAGTCTGGAGGGAATGGAGTAGTCAAGTCTGAAGGGGATGGAATAGTCAAGTCTGGAGGGGAATGGAGCAGTCAAGTCTGGATGGGAATGGAGTCCTCAAGTCTGAAGAGGAATGGAATCGTCAAGTCTGGAGGGGAATCAAGTCGTCAAGTCTGGAGGGGAATGGAGCCGTCAAGTCTGGAGGGGAATGGAATAGTCACGTCTGGAGGGGAATGGAGTAGTCAAGTCTGGAGGGAATGGAGTAGTCAAGTCTGGAGGGGAATGGAGTCGTCATGTCTGGAGGGAATGGAGTAGTCAAGGCTGGAGGGGAATGGAGTCGTCAAGTCTGGAGGGAATGGAGTCGTCAAGTCTGGAGGGAATGGAGTAGTCAAGTCTGGAGATGAATGGAGTAGTCAAGTCTGGAGGGGAATGGAGTAGTCAAGTCTGGAGGGGAATGGAGTAGTCAAGTCTGGAGGGGAATGGAGTCGTCAAGTCTGGAGGGGAATGGAGTAGTCAAGTCTGGAGGGGAATGGGGTCGTCAAGTCTCGAGGGAATGGAGTAGTCAAGTCTGGAGGGGAATGGAGTAATCAAGTCTGGAGGGAATGGAGTAATCAAGTCTGGAGGGGAATGGAGTAGTCAAGTCTGGAGGGGAATGGACTAGTCAAGTCTGGAGGGGAATGGAGTAGTCAAGTCTGGAGGGAATGGAGTAGTCACGTCTGGAGGGAATGGAGTAGTCAAGACTGGAGGGGAATGGAGTCGTCAAGTCTGAAGAGGAATGGAGTCGTCAAGTCTGGAGGGGAATGGAGTAGTCAAGTCTGGAGGGAATGGAGTAGTCACGTCTGGAGGGGATGGAGCAGTCAAGTCTGGAGGGGAATGGAGTTGTCAAGTCTGGAGGGGAATGGAGCAGTCAAGTCTGGAGGGGATTGGAGTAGTCAAGTCTGGAGGGGAATGGAGTAGTCAAGTCTGGAGGGAATGGAGCAGTCAAGTCTGGAGGGGAATGGAGTCGTCAAGTCTGGAGGGAATGGAGTAGTCAAGTCTGGAGGGAATGGAGTAGTCAAGTCTGGAGGGAATGGAGTTGTCAAGTCTGGAGGGGAATGGAGTAGTCAAGTCTGGAGGGAATGGATTCGTCAAGTCTGGAAGTGAATGGAGTCGTCAAGCCTGGAGCGGAATGGAGCAGTCAAGTCTGGAGGGGAATGGAGTCGTCAAGTCTGGAGGGAATGGAGTAGTCAAGTCTGGAGGGAATGGAGTAGTCAAATCTGGAGGGGAATGGAGTAATCAAGTCTGGAGGGGAATGGAGTAGTCAAGTCTGGAGGGAATGGAGTAGTCAAGTCTGGAGGGAATGGAGTAGGCAAGTCTGGTGGGGAATGGAGTAGTCAGGTCTGGAGGGAATGGAGTAGTCAAGTCTGGAGGGGAATGGAGTAGTCACGTCTGGAGGGGAATGGAGTAACCAAGTCTGGAGGGAATGGAATAGTCAAGTCTGGAGGGAATGGAGTAGTCAAGTCTGGAGGGAATGGAGTAGTCAAGTCTGGAGGCAATGGAGTCATCAAGTCTGGAGGGGAATGGAGTAGTCAAGTCTGGAGGGAATGGATTTGTCAAGTCTGGAGGTGAATGGAGTCGTCAAGTCTGGAGCGGAATGGAGTAGTCAAGTCTGGAGGGGAATGGAGTCGTCAAGTCTGGAGGGAATGGAGCAGTCAAATCTGGAGGGAATGGAGTAGTCAAGTCTGGAGGGGAAAGGAGCAGTCAAGTCTGGAGGGAATGGAGCAGTCAAGTCTGGTGGAGAATGGAGTAGTCAAGTCTGGAGGGAATGGAGTAGTCAAGTCAGGAGGGGAATGGAGTAGTCAAGTCTGGAGGGAATGGAGTAGTCAAGTCTGGAGGGAATGGAGTAGTCAGGGCTGGAGAGGAATGGAGTAGTCAAGTCTGGAGGGGAATGGAGTAGTCAAGTCAGGAGGGAATGGAGTAGTCAAGTCTGCAGGGGAATGGAGTAATCAAGTCGGGAGGGGAATGGAGCAGTCAAGTCTGGAGGGGAATGGAGCAGTCACGTCTGGAGGGGAATGGAGTAGTCAAGTCTGGAGGGAATGGAGCAGTCAAGTCTGGAGGGAAATGGAATCGTCAAGTCTGGAGGGGAATGGAGGAGTCAAGTCTGGAGGGAATGGAGTATTCAAGCCTGGAGGGAATGGAGTAGTCAAGTCTGGAGCGAATGGACTCGTCAAGTCTGGAGGGGAATGGAGTAGTCAAGTCTGGAGGGGAATGGAGTAGTCAAGTCTGGAGGGGAATGGAGTAGTCAAGTCTGGAGGGGAGTGGAGTAGTCAAGTCTGGAGGGGAATGGAGGAGTCAAGTCTGGAGGGAATGGAGTAGTCAAGTCTGGAGGGAATGGAGTAGTCAAGTCTGGAGCGAGTGGACTAGTCAAGTCTGGAGGGGAATGGAGTAGTCAAGTCTGGAGGGGAATGGAGTAGTCAAGTCTGGAGGGGAATGGAGTCGTCAAGTCTGGAGGGGAATGGAGTAGTCAAGTCTGGAGGGGAATGGAGTAGTCAAGTCTGGAGGGGAATGGAGTAGTCAAGTCTGGAGCGGAACGGAGCAGTCAAGTCTGGAGTGGAATGGAGTAGTCAAGACTGGAGGGAATGGACTAGTCAAGCCTGGAGGGGATGGAGTAGTCAAGTCTGGAGGGGAATGGAGTAGTCAAGTCTGGAGGGGAATGGAGTAGTCACCTCTGGAGGGGAATGGAGTAGTCAACTCTGGAGGGGAATGGAGTAGTCAAGTCTGGAGCGGAAAGGAGTAGTCAAGTCTGCAGGGGAATGGAGTAATCAAGTCTGGAGGGGAATGGAGTAGTCACGTCTGGAGTGGAATGGAGCAGTCAAGTCTGGAGGGGAATGGAGTAGTCACGTCTGGAGGGGAATGGAGTAGTCAAGTCTGGAGGGGAATGGAGTAATCAAGTCTGGAGGGGAATGGAGTAGTCAAGTCTGGAGCGGAATGGAGTAGGCAAGTCTGGAGGGAAATGGAGTAGTCACGTCTGGAGGGGAATGGAGTAGTCAAGTCTGGAGGGGAATGGTGTAGTCACGTCTGGAGGGGAATGGATTAGTCAAGTCTGGAGGGGAATGGAGTCGGCAAGTCTGGAGGGGAATGGAGTAGTCAAGTCTGGAGGGAAATGGAGTCGTCAAGTCTGGAGCGGAATGGAGGAATCAAGTCTGGAGGGGAATGGAGTAGTCAAGACTGGAGGGAATGGTGTAGTCAAGTCTGGAGGGGATGGAGTAGTCAAGTCTGGAGGGGAATGGAGTAGTCAAGTCTGGAGGGGAATGGAGTAGTCACCTCTGGAGGGGAATTGCGTAGTCAAGTCTGGAGGGGAAAGGAGTAGTCAAGTCTGCAGGGGAATGGTGTAGCCAAGTCTGGAGGGGAATGGAGTAGTCAAGTCTGGAGGGGAATGGAGTAGTCAAGCCTGGAGGGGAATGGAGCAGTCAAGTCTGGAGGGGAATGGAGTAGTCAAGTCTGGAGGGGAATGGAGTAGTCACGTCTGGATGGAATGGAGTAGTCAAGTCTGGAGGGGAATGGAGTAGGCACGTCTGGAGGGGAATGGAGTAGTCAAGTCTGGAGGGGAATGGAGTAGTCAAGTCTGGAGGGGAATGGAGTAGTCAAGTCTGGAGGGGAATGGAGTAGTCAAGTCTGGAGGGAATGGAGTAGTCAAGCCTGGAGGGGAATGGAGTAGTCAAGTCTGGAGGGGAATGGAGTCGTCAAGTCTGGAGGGGAATGGAGTAGTCAAGTCTGGAGGGGACTGGAGCAGTCAAGTCTGGAGGGAATGGAGTAGTCAAGTCTGGAGGGGAATGGAGTAGTCACATCTGGAGGGGAATGGAGTAGTCAAGTCCAGAGAGGAATGGAGTAGTCAAGTCCAGAGGGGAATGGAGTCGTCAAGTCTGGAGGTGAATGGAGTAGTCAAGCCTGGAGGGAATGGATTAGTCAAGTCTGGAGGGGAATGGAGTAGTCAGGTCTGGAGTGAATGGAGTAGTCAAGTCTGGAGGGAATGGAGTAGTTAAGTCTGGAGGGGAATGGAGTAGTCAAGTCTGGAGGGGAATGGAGTAGTCAAGCCTGGAGGGGAATGGAGTAGTCAAGTCTGGAGGGGAATGGAGTCGTCAAGTCTGGAGTGGAATGGAGTAGTCAAGTCTGGAGGGGACTGGAGCAGTCAAGTCTGGAGGGAATGGAGTCGTCAAGTCTGGAGGGGAATAGAGTAGTCAAATCTGGAGGGAATGGAGCAGTCAAGTCTGGAGGGGAATGGAGTTGTCAAGTCTGGAGGGGAATGGAGGAGTCAGGTCTGGAGGGGAATGGAGTAATCAAGTCTGGAGGGGAATGGAGTAGTCAAGTCTGGAGGGGAATGGAGACGTCAAGTCTGGAGGGGAATGGAGTAGTCAAGTCTGGAGCGGAATGGAGTAGTCAAGTCTGGAGGGGAATGGAGTAGTCAAGTCTGGAGGGGAATGGAGACGTCAAGTCTGGAGGGGAATGGAGTAGTCAAGTCTGGAGGGGAATGGAGTAGTCAAGTCTGGAGGGGAGTGGAGTAGTCAAGTCTGGAGGGGAATGGAGTAGTCAAGTCTGGAGGGGAATGGAGTAGTCAAGTCTGGAGGGGAATGGAGTAGTCAAGTCTGGAGGGGAATGGAGTCGTGAAGTCTGGAGGGGAATGGAGTCGTCAAGTCTGGAGGGGAATGGAGTAGTCAAGTCTGGAGGGAATGGAGTAGTCACGTCTGGAGGGGATGGAGTAGTCAAGTCTGGAGGTGAATGGAGTAGTCACGTCTGGAGGGAATGGAATAGTCAATTCTGGAGGGAATGGAGTAGTCAGATCTGGAGGAGAATGGAGTAGTCAAGTCTGGAGGGGAAAGGAGTAGTCAAGTCTGGAGGGGAATGGAGTCATCAAGTCTGGAGGGGATGGAGTAGTCATGTCTGGAGGGGAATGGAGCAGTCAAGTCTGGAGGGGAATGGAGTCGTCAAGTCTGGTGGGGAATGGAGTAGTCAAGTCTGGAGGGAATGGAGTAATCACGTCTGGAGGGGATGGTGTAGTCAAGTCTGCAGGGAATGGAGTAGTCAAGTCTGGAAGGGAATGGAGTCGTCAAGTCTGGAGGGGAATGGAGTCGTCAAGTCTGGAGCGGAATGGAGTAGTCACGTCTGGATGGGATGGAGTAGTCAAGTCTGGAGGGGAATGGAGTAGTCAAGCCTGGAGGGGAATGGAGCAGTCAAGTCTGCAGGGGAATGGAGTAGTCAAGTCTGGAGGGGAATGGAGTAGTCAAGTCTGGAGGGAATGGAGTAGTCAAGTCTGGAGGGGAATGGAGTCGTCAAGTCTGGAGGGGAATGGAGTAGTCAAGTCTGGAGGGGACTGGAGCAGACAAGTCTGGAGGGAATGGAGTAGTCAAGTCTGGAGGGGAATGGAGTAGTCAAGTCCGGAGGGGAATGGAGTAGTCAAGTCTGGAGGTGAATGGAGTAGTCAAGTCTGGAGGGAATGGAGTAGTCAAATCTGGAGGGGAATGGAGTAGTCACGTCTGGAGGGAATGCAGTAGTCAAGTCTGGAGAGGAATGCAGTAGTCAAGTCTGGAGGGGAATGGAGTAGTCAAGTCTGGAGGGGAATGGAGTAGTCAAGTCTGGAGGGGAATGGAGTAGTCAAGTCAGGAGGGGAAAGGAGTAGTCAAGTCTGGAGGGCAATGGAGTAGTCAAGTCTGGAGGGAATGGAGTAGTCAAGCCTGGAGGGAATGGAGTAGTCAAGTATGGAGGGGAATGGAGTCGTCAAGCCTGGAGGGGAATGGAGTAGTCAAGTCTGGAGGGGGCTGGAGCAGTCAAGTCTGGAGGGAATGGAGTAGTCAAGTCTGGAGGGGAATGGAGTAGTCAAGTCTGGAGGGAATGGAGTAACCAAGTCTGGAGGGGAATGGAGTAGTCAAGTCTGGAGGGGAATGGAGTAGTCAAGTCTGGAGGGGAATGGAGTAGTCAAGTCTGGAGGGGAATGGAGTAGTCAAGTCTGGAGGGGAATGGAGTAGTCAAGTCCGGAGGGGAATGGAGCAGTCAAGTCTGGAGAGGAATGGAGTAGTCAAGTCTGGAGGTGAATGGAGTAGTCAAGTCCGGAGGGAATGGAGTCGTCAAGACTGGAGGGGAATGGAGTCGTCAAGTCTGAAGGGGATTAGAGTAGTCAAATCTGGAGGGAATGGTGTAGTCAAGTCTGGAGGGGAATGGAGTTGTCAAGTCTGGAGGGAATGGAGGAGTCAGGTCTGGAGGGGAATGGAGTAGTCAAGTCTGGAGGGGAATGGAGTAGTCAAGTCTGGAGGGGAATGGAGACGTCAAGTCTGGAGGGGAATGGAGTAGTCAAGTCTGGAGCGGAATGGAGCAGTCAAGTCTGGAGGGGAATAGAGTAGTCAAGTCTGGAGGGGAATGGAGACGTCAAGTCTGGAGGGGAATGGAGTAGTCAAGTCTGGAGGGGAATGGAGTAGTCAAGTCTGGAGGGGAATGGAGTAGTCAAGTCTGGAGGGGAATGGAGTAGTCAAGTCTGGAGGGGAATGGAGTAGTCAAGTCTGGAGGGGAATGGAGTCGTGAAGTCTGGAGGGGAATGGAGTCGTGAAGTCTGGAGGGGAATGGAGTCGTCAAATCTGGAGGGGAATGGAGTAGTCAAGTCTGGAGGGAATGGAGTAGTCACGTCTGGAGGGGATGGAGTAGTCAGATCTGGAGGGGAATGGAGTAGTCAAGTCTGGAGGGGAAAGGAGTAGTCAAGTCTGGAGGGGAATGGAGTCATCAAGTCTGGAGGGGATGGAGTAGTTAAGTCTGGAGGGGAATGGAGTCGTCAAGTCTGGTGGGGAATGGAGTGGTCAAGTCTGGAGGGAATGCAGTAATCAAGTCTGGAGGGGAATGGAGTCGTCAAGTCTGGAGGGGAATGGAGTAGTCAAGTCTGGAGGGGAATGGAGTAGTCAAGTCTGGAGGGGAATGGAGTAGTCACCTCTGGAGGGGAATGGAGTAGTCAACTCTGGAGGGGAATGGAGCAGTCAAGTCTGGAGGGAATGGAGTAGTCAAGTCTGGAGGGGAATGGAGTAGTCACGTCTGGAGGGGAATGGAGCAGTCAAGTCTGGAGGGGAATGGAGTAGTCACGTCTGGAGGGGAATGGAGTAGTCAAGTCTGGAGAGGAATGGAGTAGTCAAGTCTGGAGGTGAATGGAGTAGTCAAGTCCGGAGGGAATGGAGTAGTCAAGACTGGAGGGGAATGGAGTCGTCAAGTCTGGAGGGGAATAGAGTAGTCAAATCTGGAGGGAATGGAGTAGTCAAGTCTGGAGGGGAATGGAGTTGTCAAGTCTGGATGGAATGGAGGAGTCAGGTCTGGAGGGGAATGGAGCAGTCAAGTCTGGAGGGGAATGGAGAAGTCAAGTCTGGAGGGGAATGGAGACGTCAAGTCTGGAGGGGAATGGAGTAGTCAAGTCTGGAGCGGAATGGAGTAGTCAAGTCTGGAGGGGAATGGAGACGTCAAGTCTGGAGGGGAATGGAGACGTCAAGTCTGGAGGGGAATGGAGTAGTCAAGTCTGGAGGGGAATGGAGTAGTCAAGTCTGGAGGGGAATGGAGTAGTCAAGTCTGGAGGGGAATGGAGTAGTCAAGTCTGGAGGGGAATGGAGTAGTCAAGTCTGGAGGGGAATGGAGTTGTCAAGTCTGGAGGGGAATGGAGTCGTGAAGTCTGGAGGGGAATGGAGTCGTCAGGTCTGGAGGGGAATGGAGTAGTCAAGTCTGGAGGGAATGGAGTAGTCACGTCTGGAGGGGATGGAGTAGTCAAGTCTGGAGGTGAATGGAGTAGTCACGTCTGGAGGGAATGGAGTAGTCAATTTTGGAGGGAATGGAGCAGTCAGATCTGGAGGGGAATGGAGTAGTCAAGTCTGGAGGGGAAAGGAGTAGTCAAGTCTGGAGGGGAATGGAGTCATCAAGTCTGGAGGGGATGGAGTAGTCATGTCTGGAGGGGAATGGAGTAGTCAAGTCTGGAGGGAATGGAGTAGTCAAGTCTGGAGGGAATGGAGTAGGCAAGTCTGGTGGGGAATGGAGTAGTCAGGTCTGGAGGGAATGGAGTAGTCCAGTCTGGAGGGGAATGGAGTAGTCACGTCTGGAGGGGAATGGAGTAGCCAAGTCTGGAGGGAATGGAATAGTCAAGTCTGGAGGGAATGGAGTAGTCAAGTCTGGAGGGAATGGAGTAGTCAAGTCTGGAGGGAATGGAGTCGTCAAGTCTGGAGGGGAATGGAGTAGTCAAGTCTGGAGGGAATGGATTTGTCAAGTCTGGAGGTGAATGGAGTCGTCAAGTCTGGAGCGGAATGGAGTAGTCAAGTCTGGAGGGGAATGGAGTCGTCAAGTTTGGAGGGAATGGAGCAGTCAAGTCTGGAGGGAATGGAGTAGTCAAGTCTGGAGGGGAAAGGAGTAGTCAAGTCTGGAGGGAATGGAGCAGTCAAGTCTCGTGGGGAATGGAGTAGTCAATTCTGGAGGGAATGGAGTAGTCAAGTCTGGAGGGGAATGGAGTAGTCAAGTATGGAGGGAATGGAGTAGTCAAGTCTGGAGGGAATGGAGTAGTCAGGTCTGGAGAGGAATGGAGTAGTCAAGTCTGGAGGGGAATGGAGTAGTCAAGTCAGGAGGGAATGGAGTAGTCAAGTCTGCAGGGGAATGGAGTAATCAAGTCTGGAGGGGAATGGAGCAGTCAAGTCTGGAGGGGAATGGAGCAGTCACGTCTGGAGGGGAATGGAGTAGTCAAGTCTGGAGGGGAATGGAGTAATCAAGTCTGGAGGGGAATGGAGTAGTCAAGTCTGGAGCGGAATTGAGTGGTCAAGTCAGGAGGGGAATGGAGTAGTCAAGTCTGGAGGGAATGGAGCAGTCAAGTCTGGAGGGAAATGGAATCGTCAAGTCTGGAGGGGAATGGAGGAGTCAAGTCTGGAGGGAATGGAGTATTCAAGCCTGGAGGGAATGGAGTAGTCAAGTCTGGAGCGAATGGACTCGTCAAGTCTGGAGTGGAATGGAGTAGTCAAGTCTGGAGGGGAATGGAGAAGTCAAGTCTGGAGGGGAATGGAGTAGTCAAGTCTGGAGGGGAGTGGAGTAGTCAAGTCCGGTGGGGAATGGAGGAGTCAAGTCTGGAGGGAATGGAGTAGTCAAGTCTGGAGGGAATGTAGTAGTCAAGTCTGGAGCGAGTGGACTAGTCAAGTCTGGAGGGGAATGGAGTAGTCAAGTCTGGAGGGGAATGGAGTAGTCAAGTCTGGAGGGGAATGGAGTTGTCAAGTCTGGAGGGGAATGGAGTAGTCAAGTCTGGAGGGGAATGGAGTAGTCAAGTCTGGAGGGGAATGGAGTAGTCAAGTCTGGAGCGGAACGGAGCAGTCAAGTCTGGAGTGGAATGGAGTAGTCAAGACTGGAGGGAATGGAGTAGTCAAGCCTGGAGGGGATGGAGTAGTCAAGTCTGGAGGGAAATGGAGTAGTCAAGTCTGGAGGGGAATGGAGTAGTCACCTCTGGAGGGGAATGGAGTAGTCAACTCTGGAGGGGAATGGAGTAGTCAAGTCTGGAGCGGAAAGGAGTAGTCAAGTCTGCAGTGGAATGGAGTAATGAAGTCTGGAGGGGAATGGAGTAGTCACGTCTGGAGGGGAATGGAGCAGTCAAGTCTGGAGGGGAATGGAGTAGTCACGTCTGGAGGGGAATGGAGTAGTCAAGTCTGGAGGGGAATGGAGTAATCAAGTCTGGAGGGGAATGGAGTAGTCAAGTCTGGAGCGGAATGGAGTCTTCAAGTCAGGAGGGGAATGGAGTAGTCAAGTCTGGAGGGGAATGGAGTAGGCAAGTCTGGAGGGGAATGGAGTAGTCAAGTCTGGAGGGGAATGGAGTAGTCAAGTCTGGAGGGGAATGGATTCGGCAAGTCTGGAGGGGAATGGAGTAGTCAAGTCTGCAGGGAAATGGAGTCGTCAAGTCTGGAGCGGAATGGAGGAATCAAGTCTGGAGGGGAATGGAGTAGTCAAGACTGGAGGGAATGGTGTAGTCAAGTCTGGAGGGGATGGAGTAGTCAAGTCTGGAGGGGAATGGAGTAGTCACCTCTGGAGGGGAATTGAGTAGTCAAGTCTGGAGGGGAAAGGAGTAGTCAAGTCTGCAGGGGAATGGAGTAGCCAAGTCTGGAGGGGAATGGAGTAGTCAAGTCTGGAGGGGAATGGAGTAGTCAAGCCTGGAGGGGAATGGAGCAGTCAAGTCTGGAGGGGAATGGAGTAGTCAAGACTGGAGGGAATGGTGTAGTCAAGTCTGGAGGGGATGGAGTAGTCAAGTCTGGAGGGGAATGGAGTAGTCACCTCTGGAGGGGAATTGAGTAGTCAAGTCTGGAGGGGAAAGGAGTAGTCAAGTCTGCAGGGGAATGGAGTAGCCAAGTCTGGAGGGGAATGGAGTAGTCAAGTCTGGAGGGGAATGGAGTAGTCAAGCCTGGAGGGGAATGGAGCAGTCAAGTCTGGAGGGAATGGAGTAGTCAAGTCTGGAGGGGAATGGAGTAGTCACGTCTGGATGGAATGGAGTAGTCAAGTCTGGAGGGGAATGGAGTAGTCAAGTCTGGAGGGGAATGGAGTAGTCAAGTCTGGAGGGGAATGGAGTAGTCAGGTCTGGAAGGGAATGGAGTAGTCAAGTCTGGAGGGAATGGAGTAGTCAAGCCTGGAGGGGAATGGAGTAGTCAAGTCTGGAGGGGAATGGAGTCGTCAAGTCTGGAGGGGAATGGAGTAGTCAAGTCTGGAGGGGACTGGAGCAGTCAAGTCTGGAAGGAATGGAGTAGTCAAGTCTGGAGGGGAATGGAGTAGTCACATCTGGAGGGGAATGGAGTAGTCAGGTCCAGAGAGGAATGGAGTAGTCAAGTCCGGAGGGGAATGGAGTAGTCAAGTCTGGAGGTGAATGGAGTAGTCAAGCCTGGAGGGAATGGATTAGTCAAGTCTGGAGGGGAATGGAGTAGTCAGGTCTGGAGTGAATGGAGTAGTCAAGTCTGGAGGGAATGGAGTAGTTAAGTCTGGAGGGGAATGGAGTAGTCAAGTCTGGAGGGGAATGGAGTAGTCAAGCCTGGAGGGGAATGGAGTAGTCAAGTCTGGAGGGGAATGGAGTCGTCAAGTCTGGAGGGAATGGAGTCATCAAGTCTGGAGGGGAATAGAGTAGTCAAATCTGGAGGGAATGGAGTAGTCAAGTCTGGAGGGGAATGGAGTTGTCAAGTCTGGAGGGGAATGGAGGAGTCAGGTCTGGAGGGGAATGGAGTAGTCAAGTCTGGAGGGGAATGGAGTAGTCAAGTCTGGAGGGGAATGGAGTAGTCAAGTCTGGAGCGGAATGGAGTAGTCAAGTCTGGAGGGGAATGGAGTAGTCAAGTCTGGAGGGGAATGGAGACGTCAAGTCTGGAGGGGAATGGAGTAGTCAAGTCTGGAGGGGAATGGAGTAGTCAAGTCTGGAGGGGAATGGAGTAGTCAAGTCTGGAGGGGAATGGAGTAGTCAAGTCTGGAGGGGAATGGAATAGTCAAGTCTGGAGGGGAATGGAGTAGTCAAGTCTGGAGGGGAATGGAGTAGTCACCTTTGGAGGGGAATGGAGTAGTCAACTCTGGAGGGGAATGGAGTAGTCAAGTCTGGAGCGGAAAGGAGTAGTCAAGTCTGCAGGGGAATGGAGTAATGAAGTCTGGAGGGGAATGGAGTAGTCACGTCTGGAGGGGAATGGAGCCGTCAAGTCTGGAGGGGAATGGAGTAGTCACGTCTGGAGGGGAATGGAGTAGTCAAGTCTGGAGGGGAATGGAGTAATCAAGTCTGGAGGGGAATGGAGTAGTCAAGTCTGGAGCGGAATGGAGTAGTCAAGTCAGGAGGGGAATGGAGTAGTCAAGTCTGGAGGGGAATGGTGTCGTCACGTCTGGAGGGGAATGGATTAGTCAAGTCTGGAGCGGAATGGAGTAGGCAAGTCTGGAGGGGAATGGAGTAGTCAAGTCTGGAGGGGAATGGAGTAGTCAAGTCTGGAGGGGAATGGAGTCGGCAAGTCTGGAGGGGAATGGAGTAGTCAAGTCTGGAGGGAAATGGAGTCGTCAAGTCTGGAGCGGAATGGAGGAATCAAGTCTGGAGGGGAATGGAGTAGTCAAGACTGGAGGGGAATGGAGTAGTCAAGTCTGGAGGGGAATGGAGTAGTCACCTTTGGAGGGGAATGGAGTAGTCAACTCTGGAGGGGAATGGAGTAGTCAAGTCTGGAGCGGAAAGGAGTAGTCAAGTCTGCAGGGGAATGGAGTAATGAAGTCTGGAGGGGAATGGAGTAGTCACGTCTGGAGGGGAATGGAGCCGTCAAGTCTGGAGGGGAATGGAGTAGTCACGTCTGGAGGGGAATGGAGTAGTCAAGTCTGGAGGGGAATGGAGTAATCAAGTCTGGAGGGGAATGGAGTAGTCAAGTCTGGAGCGGAATGGAGTAGTCAAGTCAGGAGGGGAATGGAGTAGTCAAGTCTGGAGGGGAATGGTGTCGTCACGTCTGGAGGGGAATGGATTAGTCAAGTCTGGAGCGGAATGGAGTAGGCAAGTCTGGAGGGGAATGGAGTAGTCAAGTCTGGAGGGGAATGGAGTAGTCAAGTCTGGAGGGGAATGGAGTCGGCAAGTCTGGAGGGGAATGGAGTAGTCAAGTCTGGAGGGAAATGGAGTCGTCAAGTCTGGAGCGGAATGGAGGAATCAAGTCTGGAGGGGAATGGAGTAGTCAAGACTGGAGGGAATGGTGTAGTCAAGTCTGGAGGGGATGGAGTAGTCAAGTCTGGAGGGGAATGGAGTAGTCAAGTCTGGAGGGGAATGGAGTAGTCACCTCTGGAGGGGAATTGAGTAGTCAAGTCTGGAGGGGAAAGGAGTAGTCAAGTCTGCAGGGGAATGGAGTAGCCAAGTCTGGAGGGGAATGGAGTAGTCAAGTCTGGAGGGGAATGGAGTAGTCAAGCCTGGAGGGGAATGGAGCAGTCAAGTCTGGAGGGGAATGGAGTAGTCAAGTCTGGAGGGGAATGGAGTAGTCACGTCTGGATGGAATGGAGTAGTCAAGTCTGGAGGGGAATGGAGTAGGCACGTCTGGAGGGGAATGGAGTAGTCAAGTCTGGAGGGGAATGGAGTAGTCAAGTCTGGAGGGGAATGGAGTAGTCAAGTCTGGAGGGGAATGGAGTAGTCAAGTCTGGAGGGGAATGGGTTAGTCAGGTTTGGAGGGGAATGAAGTAGTCAAGTTTGGAGTGGAATGGAGTAGTCAAGTCTGGAGGGGAATGGATTCGGCAAGTCTGGAGGGGAATGGAGTAGTCAAGTCTGCAGGGAAATGGAGTCGTCAAGTCTGGAGCGGAATGGAGGAATCAAGTCTGGAGGGGAATGGAGTAGTCAAGACTGGAGGGAATGGTGTAGTCAAGTCTGGAGGGGATGGAGTAGTCAAGTCTGGAGGGGATTGGAGTAGTCACCTCTGGAGGGGAATTGAGTAGTCAAGTCTGGAGGGGAAAGGAGTAGTCAAGTCTGCAGGGGAATGGAGTAGCCAAGTCTGGAGGGGAATGGAGTAGTCAAGTCTGGAGGGGAATGGAGTAGTCAAGCCTGGAGGGGAATGGAGCAGTCAAGTCTGGAGGGGAATGGAGTAGTCAAGTCTGGAGGGGAATGGAGTAGTCACGTCTGGATGGAATGGAGTAGTCAAGTCTGGAGGGGAATGGAGTAGGCACGTCTGGAGGGGAATGGAGTAGTCAAGTCTGGAGGGGAATGGAGTAGTCAAGTCTGGAGGGGAATGGAGTAGTCAAGTCTGGAAGGGAATGGAGTAGTCAAGTCTGGAGGGAATGGAGTAGTCAAGCCTGGAGGGGAATGGAGTAGTCAAGTCTGGAGGGGAATGGAGTCGTCAAGTCTGGAGGGGAATGGAGTAGTCAAGTCTGGAGGGGACTGGAGCAGTCAAGTCTGGAAGGAATGGAGTAGTCAAGTCTGGAGGGGAATGGAGTAGTCACATCTGGAGGGGAATGGAGTAGTCAGGTCCAGAGAGGAATGGAGTAGTCAAGTCCGGAGGGGAATGGAGTAGTCAAGTCTGGAGGTGAATGGAGTAGTCAAGCCTGGAGGGAATGGATTAGTCAAGTCTGGAGGGGAATGGAGTAGTCAGGTCTGGAGTGAATGGAGTAGTCAAGTCTGGAGGGAATGGGGTAGTTAAGTCTGGAGGGGAATGGAGTAGTCAAGTCTGGAGGGGAATGGAGTAGTCAAGCCTGGAGGGGAATGGAGTAGTCAAGTCTGGAGGGGAATGGAGTCGTCAAGTCTGGAGGGGAATGGAGTTGTCAAGTCTGGAGGGGACTGGAGCAGTCAAGTCTGGAGGGAATGGAGTCGTCAAGTCTGGAGGGGAATAGAGTAGTCAAATCTGGAGGGAATGGAGTAGTCAAGTCTGGAGGGAAATGGAGTTGTCAAGTCTGGAGGGGAATGGAGGAGTCAGGTCTGGAGGGGAATGGAGTAGTCAAGTCTGGAGGGGAATGGAGTAGTCAAGTCTGGAGGGGAATGGAGACGTCAAGTCTGGAGGGGAATGGAGTAGTCAAGTCTGGAGCGGAATGGAGTAGTCAAGTCTGGAGGGGAATGGAGTAGTCAAGTCTGGAGGGGAATGGAGACGTCAAGTCTGGAGGGGAATGGAGTAGTCACGTCTGGAGGGGAATGGAGTAGTCAAGTCTGGAGGGGAATGGAGTTGTCAAGTCTGGAGGGGAATGGAGTAGTCAAGTCTGGAGGGGAATGGAGTAGTCAAGTCTGGAGGGGAATGGAGTAGTCAAGTCTGGAGGGGAATGGAGTAGTCACCTTTGGAGGGGAATGGAGTAGTCAACTCTGGAGGGGAATGGAGTAGTCAAGTCTGGAGCGGAAAGGAGTAGTCAAGTCTGCAGGGGAATGGAGTAATGAAGTCTGGAGGGGAATGGAGTAGTCACGTCTGGAGGGGAATGGAGCCGTCAAGTCTGGAGGGGAATGGAGTAGTCACGTCTGGAGGGGAATGGAGTAGTCAAGTCTGGAGGGGAATGGAGTAATCAAGTCTGGAGGGGAATGGAGTAGTCAAGTCTGGAGCGGAATGGAGCAGTCAAGTCAGGAGGGGAATGGAGTAGTCAAGTCTGGAGGGGAATGGTGTCGTCACGTCTGGAGGGGAATGGATTAGTCAAGTCTGGAGCGGAATGGAGTAGGCAAGTCTGGAGGGGAATGGAGTAGTCAAGTCTGGAGGGGAATGGAGTAGTCAAGTCTGGAGGGGAATGGAGTCGGCAAGTCTGGAGGGGAATGGAGTAGTCAAGTCTGGAGAGAAATGGAGTCGTCAAGTCTGGAGCGGAATGGAGGAATCAAGTCTGGAGGGGAATGGAGTAGTCAAGACTGGAGGGAATGGTGTAGTCAAGTCTGGAGGGGATGGAGTAGTCAAGTCTGGAGGGGAATGGAGTAGTCAAGTCTGGAGGGGAATGGAGTAGTCACCTCTGGAGGGGAATTGAGTAGTCAAGTCTGGAGGGGAAAGGAGTAGTCAAGTCTGCAGGGGAATGGAGTAGCCAAGTCTGGAGGGGAATGGAGTAGTCAAGTCTGGAGGGGAATGGAGTAGTCAAGCCTGGAGGGGAATGGAGCAGTCAAGTCTGGAGGGGAATGGAGTAGTCAAGTCTGGAGGGGAATGGAGTAGTCACGTCTGGATGGAATGGAGTAGTCAAGTCTGGAGGGGAATGGAGTAGGCACGTCTGGAGGGGAATGGAGTAGTCAAGTCTGGAGGGGAATGGAGTAGTCAAGTCTGGAGGGGAATGGAGTCGTCAAGTTTGGAGGGAATGGAGCAGTCAAGTCCGGAGGGAATGGAGTAGTCAAGTCTGGAGGGGAAAGGAGTAGTCAAGTCTGGAGGGAATGGAGCAGTCAAGTCTCGTGGGGAATGGAGTAGTCAATTCTGGAGGGAATGGAGTAGTCAAGTCTGGAGGGGAATGGAGTAGTCAAGTATGGAGGGAATGGAGTAGTCAAGTCTGGAGGGAATGGAGTAGTCAGGTCTGGAGAGGAATGGAGTAGTCAAGTCTGGAGGGGAATGGAGTAGTCAAGTCAGGAGGGAATGGAGTAGTCAAGTCTGCAGGGGAATGGAGTAATCAAGTCTGGAGGGGAATGGAGCAGTCAAGTCTGGAGGGGAATGGAGCAGTCACGTCTGGAGGGGAATGGAGTAGTCAAGTCTGGAGGGGAATGGAGTAATCAAGTCTGGAGGGGAATGGAGTAGTCAAGTCTGGAGCGGAATTGAGTGGTCAAGTCAGGAGGGGAATGGAGTAGTCAAGTCTGGAGGGAATGGAGCAGTCAAGTCTGGAGGGAAATGGAATCGTCAAGTCTGGAGGGGAATGGAGGAGTCAAGTCTGGAGGGAATGGAGTATTCAAGCCTGGAGGGAATGGAGTAGTCAAGTCTGGAGCGAATGGACTCGTCAAGTCTGGAGTGGAATGGAGTAGTCAAGTCTGGAGGGGAATGGAGAAGTCAAGTCTGGAGGGGAATGGAGTAGTCAAGTCTGGAGGGGAGTGGAGTAGTCAAGTCCGGTGGGGAATGGAGGAGTCAAGTCTGGAGGGAATGGAGTAGTCAAGTCTGGAGGGAATGTAGTAGTCAAGTCTGGAGCGAGTGGACTAGTCAAGTCTGGAGGGGAATGGAGTAGTCAAGTCTGGAGGGGAATGGAGTAGTCAAGTCTGGAGGGGAATGGAGTTGTCAAGTCTGGAGGGGAATGGAGTAGTCAAGTCTGGAGGGGAATGGAGTAGTCAAGTCTGGAGGGGAATGGAGTAGTCAAGTCTGGAGCGGAACGGAGCAGTCAAGTCTGGAGTGGAATGGAGTAGTCAAGACTGGAGGGAATGGAGTAGTCAAGCCTGGAGGGGATGGAGTAGTCAAGTCTGGAGGGGAATGGAGTAGTCAAGTCTGGAGGGGAATGGAGTAGTCACCTCTGGAGGGGAATGGAGTAGTCAACTCTGGAGGGGAATGGAGTAGTCAAGTCTGGAGCGGAAAGGAGTAGTCAAGTCTGCAGTGGAATGGAGTAATGAAGTCTGGAGGGGAATGGAGTAGTCACGTCTGGAGGGGAATGGAGCAGTCAAGTCTGGAGGGGAATGGAGTAGTCACGTCTGGAGGGGAATGGAGTAGTCAAGTCTGGAGGGGAATGGAGTAATCAAGTCTGGAGGGGAATGGAGTAGTCAAGTCTGGAACGGAATGGAGTCTTCAAGTCAGGAGGGGAATGGAGTAGTCAAGTCTGGAGGGGAATGGAGTAGGCAAGTCTGGAGGGGAATGGAGTAGTCAAGTCTGGAGGGGAATGGAGTAGTCAAGTCTGGAGGGGAATGGATTCGGCAAGTCTGGAGGGGAATGGAGTAGTCAAGTCTGCAGGGAAATGGAGTCGTCAAGTCTGGAGCGGAATGGAGGAATCAAGTCTGGAGGGGAATGGAGTAGTCAAGACTGGAGGGAATGGTGTAGTCAAGTCTGGAGGGGATGGAGTAGTCAAGTCTGGAGGGGAATGGAGTAGTCACCTCTGGAGGGGAATTGAGTAGTCAAGTCTGGAGGGGAAAGGAGTAGTCAAGTCTGCAGGGGAATGGAGTAGCCAAGTCTGGAGGGGAATGGAATAGTCAAGTCTGGAGGGCAATGGAGTAGTCAAGCCTGGAGGGGAATGGAGCAGTCAAGTCTGGAGGGGAATGGAGTAGTCAAGACTGGAGGGAATGGTGTAGTCAAGTCTGGAGGGGATGGAGTAGTCAAGTCTGGAGGGGAATGGAGTAGTCACCTCTGGAGGGGAATTGAGTAGTCAAGTCTGGAGGGGAAAGGAGTAGTCAAGTCTGCAGGGGAATGGAGTAGCCAAGTCTGGAGGGGAATGGAGTAGTCAAGTCTGGAGGGGAATGGAGTAGTCAAGCCTGGAGGGGAATGGAGCAGTCAAGTCTGGAGGGGAATGGAGTAGTCAAGTCTGGAGGGGAATGGAATAGTCACGTCTGGATGGAATGGAGTAGTCAAGTCTGGAGGGGAATGGAGTAGGCACGTCTGGAGGGGAATGGAGTAGTCAAGTCTGGAGGGGAATGGAGTAGTCAAGTCTGGAGGGGAATGGAGTAGTCAGGTCTGGAAGGGAATGGAGTAGTCAAGTCTGGAGGGAATGGAGTAGTCAAGCCTGGAGGGGAATGGAGTAGTCAAGTCTGGAGGGGAATGGAGTCGTCAAGTCTGGAGGGGAATGGAGTAGTCAAGTCTGGAGGGGACTGGAGCAGTCAAGTCTGGAAGGAATGGAGTAGTCAAGTCTGGAGGGGAATGGAGTAGTCACATCTGGAGGGGAATGGAGTAGTCAGGTCCAGAGAGGAATGGAGTAGTCAAGTCCGGAGGGGAATGGAGTAGTCAAGTCTGGAGGTGAATGGAGTAGTCAAGCCTGGAGGGAATGGATTAGTCAAGTCTGGATGGGAATGGAGTAGTCAGGTCTGGAGTGAATGGAGTAGTCAAGTCTGGAGGGAATGGAGTAGTTAAGTCTGGAGGGGAATGGAGTAGTCAAGTCTGGAGGGGAATGGAGTAGTCAAGCCTGGAGGGGAATGGAGTAGTCAAGTCTGGAGGGGAATGGAGTCGTCAAGTCTGGAGGGGAATGGAGTTGTCAAGTCTGGAGGGGACTGGAGCAGTCAAGTCTGGAGGGAATGGAGTCATCAAGTCTGGAGGGGAATAGAGTAGTCAAATCTGGAGGGAATGGAGTAGTCAAGTCTGGAGGGGAATGGAGTTGTCAAGTCTGGAGGGGAATGGAGGAGTCAGGTCTGGAGGGGAATGGAGTAGTCAAGTCTGGAGGGGAATGGAGTAGTCAAGTCTGGAGGGGAATGGAGACGTCAAGTCTGGAGGGGAATGGAGTAGTCAAGTCTGGAGCGGAATGGAGTAGTCAAGTCTGGAGGGGAATGGAGTAGTCAAGTCTGGAGGGGAATGGAGACGTCAAGTCTGGAGGGGAATGGAGTAGTCAAGTCTGGAGGGGAATGGAGTAGTCAAGTCTGGAGGGGAATGGAGTAGTCAAGTCTGGAGGGGAATGGAGTAGTCAAGTCTGGAGGGGAATGGAATAGTCAAGTCTGGAGGGGAATGGAGTAGTCAAGTCTGGAGGGGAATGGAGTAGTCACCTTTGGAGGGGAATGGAGTAGTCAACTCTGGAGGGGAATGGAGTAGTCAAGTCTGGAGCGGAAAGGAGTAGTCAAGTCTGCAGGGGAATGGAGTAATGAAGTCTGGAGGGGAATGGAGTAGTCACGTCTGGAGGGGAATGGAGCCGTCAAGTCTGGAGGGGAATGGAGTAGTCACGTCTGGAGGGGAATGGAGTAGTCAAGTCTGGAGGGGAATGGAGTAATCAAGTCTGGAGGGGAATGGAGTAGTCAAGTCTGGAGCGGAATGGAGTAGTCAAGTCAGGAGGGGAATGGAGTAGTCAAGTCTGGAGGGGAATGGTGTCGTCACGTCTGGAGGGGAATGGATTAGTCAAGTCTGGAGCGGAATGGAGTAGGCAAGTCTGGAGGGGAATGGAGTAGTCAAGTCTGGAGGGGAATGGAGTAGTCAAGTCTGGAGGGGAATGGAGTCGGCAAGTCTGGAGGGGAATGGAGTAGTCAAGTCTGGAGGGAAATGGAGTCGTCAAGTCTGGAGCGGAATGGAGGAATCAAGTCTGGAGGGGAATGGAGTAGTCAAGACTGGAGGGAATGGTGTAGTCAAGTCTGGAGGGGATGGAGTAGTCAAGTCTGGAGGGGAATGGAGTAGTCAAGTCTGGAGGGGAATGGAGTAGTCACCTCTGGAGGGGAATTGAGTAGTCAAGTCTGGAGGGGAAAGGAGTAGTCAAGTCTGCAGGGGAATGGAGTAGCCAAGTCTGGAGGGGAATGGAGTAGTCAAGTCTGGAGGGGAATGGAGTAGTCAAGCCTGGAGGGGAATGGAGCAGTCAAGTCTGCAGGGGAATGGAGTAGTCAAGTCTGGAGGGGAATGGAGTAGTCACGTCTGGATGGAATGGAGTAGTCAAGTCTGGAGGGGAATGGAGTAGGCACGTCTGGAGGGGAATGGAGTAGTCAAGTCTGGAGGGGAATGGAGTAGTCAAGTCTGGAGGGGAATGGAGTAGTCAAGTCTGGAGGGGAATGGAGTAGTCAAGTCTGGAGGGGAATGGGTTAGTCAGGTTTGGAGGGGAATGAAGTAGTCAAGTTTGGAGTGGAATGGAGTAGTCAAGTCTGGAGGGGAATGGATTCGGCAAGTCTGGAGGGGAATGGAGTAGTCAAGTCTGCAGGGAAATGGAGTCGTCAAGTCTGGAGCGGAATGGAGGAATCAAGTCTGGAGGGGAATGGAGTAGTCAAGACTGGAGGGAATGGTGTAGTCAAGTCTGGAGGGGATGGAGTAGTCAAGTCTGGAGGGGAATGGAGTAGTCACCTCTGGAGGGGAATTGAGTAGTCAAGTCTGGAGGGGAAAGGAGTAGTCAAGTCTGCAGGGGAATGGAGTAGCCAAGTCTGGAGGGGAATGGAGTAGTCAAGTCTGGAGGGGAATGGAGTAGTCAAGTCTGGAGGGGAATGGAGTAGTCAAGCCTGGAGGGGAATGGAGCAGTCACGTCTGGAGGGGAATGGAGTAGTCAAGTCTGGAGGGGAATGGAGTAGTCACGTCTGGATGGAATGGAGTAGTCAAGTCTGGAGGGGAATGGAGTAGGCACGTCTGGAGGGGAATGGAGTAGTCAAGTCTGGAGGGGAATGGAGTAGTCAAGTCTGGAGGGGAATGGAGTAGTCAAGTCTGGAAGGGAATGGAGTAGTCAAGTCTGGAGGGAATGGAGTAGTCAAGCCTGGAGGGGAATGGAGTAGTCAAGTCTGGAGGGGAATGGAGTCGTCAAGTCTGGAGGGGAATGGAGTAGTCAAGTCTGGAGGGGACTGGAGCAGTCAAGTCTGGAAGGAGTGGAGTAGTCAAGTCTGGAGGGGAATGGAGTAGTCACATCTGGAGGGGAATGGAGTAGTCAGGTCCAGAGAGGAATGGAGTAGTCAAGTCCGGAGGGGAATGGAGTAGTCAAGTCTGGAGGTGAATGGAGTAGTCAAGCCTGGAGGGAATGGATTAGTCAAGTCTGGAGGGGAATGGAGTAGTCAGGTCTGGAGTGAATGGAGTAGTCAAGTCTGGAGGGAATGGGGTAGTTAAGTCTGGAGGGGAATGGAGTAGTCAAGTCTGGATGGGAATGGAGTAGTCAAGCCTGGAGGGGAATGGAGTAGTCAAGTCTGGAGGGGAATGGAGTCGTCAAGTCTGGAGGGGAATGGAGTTGTCAAGTCTGGAGGGGACTGGAGCAGTCAAGTCTGGAGGGAATGGAGTCGTCAAGTCTGGAGGGGAATAGAGTAGTCAAATCTGGAGGGAATGGAGTAGTCAAGTCTGGAGGGAAATGGAGTTGTCAAGTCTGGAGGGGAATGGAGGAGTCAGGTCTGGAGGGGAATGGAGTAGTCAAGTCTGGAGGGGAATGGAGTAGTCAAGTCTGGAGGGGAATGGAGACGTCAAGTCTGGAGGGGAATGGAGTAGTCAAGTCTGGAGCGGAATGGAGTAGTCAAGTCTGGAGGGGAATGGAGTAGTCAAGTCTGGAGGGGAATGGAGACGTCAAGTCTGGAGGGGAATGGAGTAGTCACGTCTGGAGGGGAATGGAGTAGTCAAGTCTGGAGGGGAATGGAGTTGTCAAGTCTGGAGGGGAATGGAGTAGTCAAGTCTGGAGGGGAATGGAGTAGTCAAGTCTGGAGGGGAATGGAGTAGTCAAGTCTGGAGGGGAATGGAGTAGTCACCTTTGGAGGGGAATGGAGTAGTCAACTCTGGAGGGGAATGGAGTAGTCAAGTCTGGAGCGGAAAGGAGTAGTCAAGTCTGCAGGGGAATGGAGTAATGAAGTCTGGAGGGGAATGGAGTAGTCACGTCTGGAGGGGAATGGAGCCGTCAAGTCTGGAGGGGAATGGAGTAGTCACGTCTGGAGGGGAATGGAGTAGTCAAGTCTGGAGGGGAATGGAGTAATCAAGTCTGGAGGGGAATGGAGTAGTCAAGTCTGGAGCGGAATGGAGCAGTCAAGTCAGGAGGGGAATGGAGTAGTCAAGTCTGGAGGGGAATGGTGTCGTCACGTCTGGAGGGGAATGGATTAGTCAAGTCTGGAGCGGAATGGAGTAGGCAAGTCTGGAGGGGAATGGAGTAGTCAAGTCTGGAGGGGAATGGAGTAGTCAAGTCTGGAGGGGAATGGAGTCGGCAAGTCTGGAGGGGAATGGAGTAGTCAAGTCTGGAGAGAAATGGAGTCGTCAAGTCTGGAGCGGAATGGAGGAATCAAGTCTGGAGGGGAATGGAGTAGTCAAGACTGGAGGGAATGGTGTAGTCAAGTCTGGAGGGGATGGAGTAGTCAAGTCTGGAGGGGAATGGAGTAGTCAAGTCTGGAGGGGAATGGAGTAGTCACCTCTGGAGGGGAATTGAGTAGTCAAGTCTGGAGGGGAAAGGAGTAGTCAAGTCTGCAGGGGAATGGAGTAGCCAAGTCTGGAGGGGAATGGAGTAGTCAAGTCTGGAGGGGAATGGAGTAGTCAAGCCTGGAGGGGAATGGAGCAGTCAAGTCTGGAGGGGAATGGAGTAGTCAAGTCTGGAGGGGAATGGAGTAGTCACGTCTGGATGGAATGGAGTAGTCAAGTCTGGAGGGGAATGGAGTAGGCACGTCTGGAGGGGAATGGAGTAGTCAAGTCTGGAGGGGAATGGAGTAGTCAAGTCTGGAGGGGAATGGAGTAGTCAAGTCTGGAGGGGAATGGAGTAGTCAAGTCTGGAGGGGAATGGGTTAGTCAGGTTTGGAGGGGAATGAAGTAGTCAAGTTTGGAGTGGAATGGAGTAGTCAAGTCTGGAGGGGAATGGAGTCGTCAAGTCTGGAGGGGAATGGAGTATTCAAGTCTGGAGGGAATGGAGTCGTCAAGTCTGGAGGGGAATGGAGTCGTCAAGTCTGGAGGGGAATGGAGTAGTCAAGTCTGGAGGGGAATGGAGTCGTGAAGTCTGGAGGGAATGGAGTAGTCAAGTCTGGAGGGGAATGGAGTAGTCAAGTCTGGAGGGGAATGGAGTAGTCAAGTCTGGAGGTGAATGGAGTAGTCAAGTCTGGAGGGGAATGGAGCAGTCAAGTCTGGAGGGAATGGAGTAATCAAGACTGGAGGGGAATGGAGTAGTCAAGTCTGGAGGGGAATGGAGTAGTCAAGGCTGGAGGGGAATGGAGTAGTCAAGTCTGGAGGGGAATGGAGTCATCAAGTCTGGAGGGGAATGGAATAGTCAAGCCTGGAGGGGAATGGAGTTGTCAAGTCTGAAGGGGAATGGAGTCGTCAAGTCTGGAGGGAATGGAGTAGTCAAGTCTGAAGGGGATGGAATAGTCAAGTCTGGAGGGGAATGGAGTAGTCAAGTCTGGATGGGAATGGAGTCCTCAAGTCTGAAGAGGAATGGAATCGTCAAGTCTGGAGGGGAATGAAGTCGTCAAGTCTGGAGGGGAATGGAGCCGTCAAGTCTGGAGGGGAATGGAATAGTCACGTCTGGAGGGGAATGGAGTAGTCAAGTCTGGAGGGAATGGAGTAGTCAAGTCTGGAGGGGAATGGAGTCGTCATGTCTGGAGGGAATGGAGTAGTCAAGGCTGGAGGGGAATGGAGTCGTCAAGTCTGGAGGGAATGGAGTCGTCAAGTCTGGAGGGAATGGAGTAGTCAAGTCTGGAGATGAATGGAGTAGTCAAGTCTGGAGGGGAATGGAGTAGTCAAGTCTGGAGGGGAATGGAGTAGTCAAGTCTGGAGGGGAATGGAGTCGTCAAGTCTGGAGGGGAATGGAGTAGTCAAGTCTGGAGGGGAATGGGGTCGTCAAGTCTCGAGGGAATGGAGTAGTCAAGTCTGGAGGGGAATGGAGTAATCAAGTCTGGAGGGAATGGAGTAATCAAGTCTGGAGGGGAATGGAGTAGTCAAGTCTGGAGGGGAATGGACTAGTCAAGTCTGGAGGGGAATGGAGTAGTCAAGTCTGGAGGGAATGGAGTAGTCACGTCTGGAGGGAATGGAGTAGTCAAGACTGGAGGGGAATGGAGTCGTCAAGTCTGAAGAGGAATGGAGTCGTCAAGTCTGGAGGGGAATGGAGTAGTCAAGTCTGGAGGGAATGGAGTAGTCACGTCTGGAGGGGATGGAGCAGTCAAGTCTGGAGGGGAATGGAGTTGTCAAGTCTGGAGGGGAATGGAGCAGTCAAGTCTGGGGGGGAATGGAGTAGTCAAGTCTGGAGGGGAATGGAGTAGTCAAGTCTGGAGGGAATGGAGCAGTCAAGTCTGGAGGGGAATGGAGTCGTCAAGTCTGGAGGGAATGGAGTAGTCAAGTCTGGAGGGAATGGAGTAGTCAAGTCTGGAGGGAATGGAGTTGTCAAGTCTGGAGGGGAATGGAGTAGTCAAGTCTGGAGGGAATGGATTCGTCAAGTCTGGAAGTGAATGGAGTCGTCAAGCCTGGAGCGGAATGGAGCAGTCAAGTCTGGAGGGGAATGGAGTCGTCAAGTCTGGAGGGAATGGAGCAGTCAAGTCTGGAGGGAATGGAGTAGTCAAATCTGGAGGGGAATGGAGTAATCAAGTCTGGAGGGGAATGGAGTAGTCAAGTCTGGAGGGAATGGAGTAGTCAAGTTTGGAGGGAATGGAGTAGGCAAGTCTGGTGGGGAATGGAGTAGTCAGGTCTGGAGGGAATGGAGTAGTCAAGTCTGGAGGGGAATGGAGTAGTCACGTCTGGAGGGGAATGGAGTAACCAAGTCTGGAGGGAATGGAATAGTCAAGTCTGGAGGGAATGGAGTAGTCAAGTCTGGAGGGAATGGAGTAGTCAAGTCTGGAGGGAATGGAGTCGTCAAGTCTGGAGGGGAATGGAGTAGTCAAGTCTGGAGGGAATGGATTTGTCAAGTCTGGAGGTGAATGGAGTCGTCAAGTCTGGAGCGGAATGGAGTAGTCAAGTCTGGAGGGGAATGGAGTCGTCAAGTCTGGAGGGAATGGAGCAGTCAAATCTGGAGGGAATGGAGTAGTCAAGTCTGGAGGGGAAAGGAGCAGTCAAGTCTGGAGGGAATGGAGCAGTCAAGTCTGGTGGAGAATGGAGTAGTCAAGTCTGGAGGGAATGGAGTAGTCAAGTCTGGAGGGGAATGGAGTAGTCAAGTCTGGAGGGAATGGAGTAGTCAAGTCTGGAGGGAATGGAGTAGTCAGGGCTGGAGAGGAATGGAGTAGTCAAGTCTGGAGGGGAATGGAGTAGTCAAGTCAGGAGGGAATGGAGTAGTCAAGTCTGCAGGGGAATGGAGTAATCAAGTCGGGAGGGGAATGGAGCAGTCAAGTCTGGAGGGGAATGGAGCAGTCACGTCTGGAGGGGAATGGAGTAGTCAAGTCTGGAGGGAATGGAGCAGTCAAGTCTGGAGGGAAATGGAATCGTCAAGTCTGGAGGGGAATGGAGGAGTCAAGTCTGGAGGGAATGGAGTATTCAAGCCTGGAGGGAATGGAGTAGTCAAGTCTGGAGCGAATGGACTCGTCAAGTCTGGAGGGGAATGGAGTAGTCAAGTCTGGAGGGGAATGGAGTAGTCAAGTCTGGAGGGGAATGGAGTAGTCAAGTCTGGAGGGGAGTGGAGTAGTCAAGTCTGGAGGGGAATGGAGGAGTCAAGTCTGGAGGGAATGGAGTAGTCAAGTCTGGAGGGAATGGAGTAGTCAAGTCTGGAGCGAGTGGACTAGTCAAGTCTGGAGGGGAATGGAGTAGTCAAGTCTGGAGGGGAATGGAGTAGTCAAGTCTGGAGGGGAATGGAGTCGTCAAGTCTGGAGGGGAATGGAGTAGTCAAGTCTGGAGGGGAATGGAGTAGTCAAGTCTGGAGGGGAATGGAGTAGTCAAGTCTGGAGCGGAACGGAGCAGTCAAGTCTGGAGTGGAATGGAGTAGTCAAGACTGGAGGGAATGGACTAGTCAAGCCTGGAGGGGATGGAGTAGTCAAGTCTGCAGGGGAATGGAGTAATCAAGTCTGGAGGGGAATGGAGTAGTCACGTCTGGAGGGGAATGGAGCAGTCAAGTCTGGAGGGGAATGGAGTAGTCACGTCTGGAGGGGAATGGAGTAGTCAAGTCTGGAGGGGAATGGAGTAATCAAGTCTGGAGGGGAATGGAGTAGTCAAGTCTGGAGCGGAATGGAGTAGGCAAGTCTGGAGGGGAATGGAGTAGTCACGTCTGGAGGGGAATGGAGTAGTCAAGTCTGGAGGGGAATGGTGTAGTCACGTCTGGAGGGGAATGGATTAGTCAAGTCTGGAGCGGAATGGAGTAGGCAAGTCTGGAGGGGAATGGAGAAGTCAAGTCTGGAGGGGAATGGAGTAGTCAAGTCTGGAGGGGAATGGAGTCGGCAAGTCTGGAGGGGAATGGAGTAGTCAAGTCTGGAGGGAAATGGAGTCGTCAAGTCTGGAGCGGAATGGAGGAATCAAGTCTGGAGGGGAATGGAGTAGTCAAGACTGGAGGGAATGGTGTAGTCAAGTCTGGAGGGGATGGAGTAGTCAAGTCTGGAGGGGAATGGAGTAGTCAAGTCTGGAGGGGAATGGAGTAGTCACCTCTGGAGGGGTATTGCGTAGTCAAGTCTGGAGGGGAAAGGAGTAGTCAAGTCTGCAGGGGAATGGAGTAGCCAAGTCTGGAGGGGAATGGAGTAGTCAAGTCTGGAGGGGAATGGAGTAGTCAAGCCTGGAGGGGAATGGAGCAGTCAAGTCTGGAGGGGAATGGAGTAGTCAAGTCTGGAGGGGAATGGAGTAGTCACGTCTGGATGGAATGGAGTAGTCAAGTCTGGAGGGGAATGGAGTAGGCACGTCTGGAGGGGAATGGAGTAGTCAAGTCTGGAGGGGAATGGAGTAGTCAAGTCTGGAGGGGAATGGAGTAGTCAAGTCTGGAGGGGAATGGAGTAGTCAAGTCTGGAGGGAATGGAGTAGTCAAGCCTGGAGGGGAATGGAGTAGTCAAGTCTGGAGGGGAATGGAGTCGTCAAGTCTGGAGGGGAATGGAGTAGTCAAGTCTGGAGGGGACTGGAGCAGTCAAGTCTGGAGGGAATGGAGTAGTCAAGTCTGGAGGGGAATGGAGTAGTCACATCTGGAGGGGAATGGAGTAGTCAAGTCCAGAGAGGAATGGAGTAGTCAAGTCCAGAGGGGAATGGAGTCGTCAAGTCTGGAGGTGAATGGAGTAGTCAAGCCTGGAGGGAATGGATTAGCCAAGTCTGCAGGGGAATGGAGTAGTCAGGTCTGGAGTGAATGGAGTAGTCAAGTCTGGAGGGAATGGAGTAGTTAAGTCTGGAGGGGAATGGAGTAGTCAAGTCTGGAGGGGAATGGAGTAGTCAAGCCTGGAGGGGAATGGAGTAGTCAAGTCTGGAGGGGAATGGAGTCGTCAAGTCTGGAGGGGAATGGAGTAGTCAAGTCTGGAGGGGACTGGAGCAGTCAAGTCTGGAGGGAATGGAGTCGTCAAGTCTGGAGGGGAATAGAGTAGTCAAATCTGGAGGGAATGGAGCAGTCAAGTCTGGAGGGGAATGGAGTTGTCAAGTCTGGAGGGGAATGGAGGAGTCAGGTCTGGAGGGGAATGGAGTAATCAAGTCTGGAGGGGAATGGAGTAGTCAAGTCTGGAGGGGAATGGAGACGTCAAGTCTGGAGGGGAATGGAGTAGTCAAGTCTGGAGCGGAATGGAGTAGTCAAGTCTGGAGGGGAATGGAGTAGTCAAGTCTGGAGGGGAATGGAGACGTCAAGTCTGGAGGGGAATGGAGTAGTCAAGTCTGGAGGGGAATGGAGTAGTCAAGTCTGGAGGGGAGTGGAGTAGTCAAGTCTGGAGGGGAATGGAGTAGTCAAGTCTGGAGGGGAATGGAGTAGTCAAGTCTGGAGGGGAATGGAGTAGTCAAGTCTGGAGGGGAATGGAATCGTGAAGTCTGGAGGGGATTGGAGTCGTCAAGTCTGGAGGGGAATGGAGTAGTCAAGTCTGGAGGGAATGGAGTAGTCACGTCTGGAGGGGATGGAGTAGTCAAGTCTGGAGGTGAATGGAGTAGTCACGTCTGGAGGGAATGGAATAGTCAATTCTGGAGGGAATGGAGTAGTCAGATCTGGAGGAGAATGGAGTAGTCAAGTCTGGAGGGGAAAGGAGTAGTCAAGTCTGGAGGGGAATGGAGTCATCAAGTCTGGAGGGGATGGAGTAGTCATGTCTGGAGGGGAATGGAGCAGTCAAGTCTGGAGGGGAATGGAGTCGTCAAGTCTGGTGGGGAATGGAGTAGTCAAGTCTGGAGGGAATGGAGTAATCACGTCTGGAGGGGATGGTGTAGTCAAGTCTGCAGGGAATGGAGTAGTCAAGTCTGGAAGGGAATGGAGTCGTCAAGTCTGGAGGGGAATGGAGTCGTCAAGTCTGGAGCGGAATGGAGTAGTCACGTCTGGATGGGATGGAGTAGTCAAGTCTGGAGGGGAATGGAGTAGTCAAGCCTGGAGGGGAATGGAGCAGTCAAGTCTGCAGGGGAATGGAGTAGTCAAGTCTGGAGGGGAATGGAGTAGTCAAGTCTGGAGGGAATGGAGTAGTCAAGTCTGGAGGGGAATGGAGTCGTCAAGTCTGGAGGGGAATGGAGTAGTCAAGTCTGGAGGGGACTGGAGCAGACAGGTCTGGAGGGAATGGAGTAGTCAAGTCTGGAGGGGAATGGAGTAGTCAAGTCCGGAGGGGAATGGAGTAGTCAAGTCTGGAGGTGAATGGAGTAGTCAAGTCTGGAGGGAATGGAGTAGTCAAATCTGGAGGGGAATGGAGTAGTCACGTCTGGAGGGAATGCAGTAGTCAAGTCTGGAGAGGAATGCAGTAGTCAAGTCTGGAGGGGAATGGAGTAGTCAAGTCTGGAGGGGAATGGAGTAGTCAAGTCTGGAGGGGAATGGAGTAGTCAAGTCAGGAGGGGAAAGGAGTAGTCAAGTCTGGAGGGCAATGGAGTAGTCAAGTCTGGAGGGAATGGAGTAGTCAAGCCTGGAGGGAATGGAGTAGTCAAGTATGGAGGGGAATGGAGTCGTCAAGCCTGGAGGGGAATGGAGTAGTCAAGTCTGGAGGGGGCTGGAGCAGTCAAGTCTGGAGGGAATGGAGTAGTCAAGTCTGGAGGGGAATGGAGTAGTCAAGTCTGGAGGGAATGGAGTAACCAAGTCTGGAGGGGAATGGAGTAGTCAAGTCTGGAGGGGAATGGAGTAGTCAAGTCTGGAGTGGAATGGAGTAGTCAAGTCTGGAGGGGAATGGAGTAGTCAAGTCTGGAGGGGAATGGAGTAGTCAAGTCCGGAGGGGAATGGAGCAGTCAAGTCTGGAGAGGAATGGAGTAGTCAAGTCTGGAGGTGAATGGAGTAGTCAAGTCCGGAGGGAATGGAGTCGTCAAGACTGGAGGGGAATGGAGTCGTCAAGTCTGAAGGGGATTAGAGTAGTCAAATCTGGAGGGAATGGTGTAGTCAAGTCTGGAGGGGAATGGAGTTGTCAAGTCTGGAGGGAATGGAGGAGTCAGGTCTGGAGGGGAATGGAGTAGTCAAGTCTGGAGGGGAATGGAGTAGTCAAGTCTGGAGGGGAATGGAGAAGTCAAGTCTGGAGGGGAATGGAGTAGTCAAGTCTGGAGCGGAATGGAGCAGTCAAGTCTGGAGGGGAATAGAGTAGTCAAGTCTGGAGGGGAATGGAGACGTCAAGTCTGGAGGGGAATGGAGTAGTCAAGTCTGGAGGGGAATGGAGTAGTCAAGTCTGGAGGGGAATGGAGTAGTCAAGTCTGGAGGGGAATGGAGTAGTCAAGTCTGGAGGGGAATGGAGTAGTCAAGTCTGGAGGGGAATGGAGTCGTGAAGTCTGGAGGGGAATGGAGTCGTGAAGTCTGGAGGGGAATGGAGTCGTCAAATCTGGAGGGGAATGGAGTAGTCAAGTCTGGAGGGAATGGAGTAGTCACGTCTGGAGGGGATGGAGTAGTCAGATCTGGAGGGGAATGGAGTAGTCAAGTCTGGAGGGGAAAGGAGTCATCAAGTCTGGAGGGGATGGAGTAGTTAAGTCTGGAGGGGAATGGAGTCGTCAAGTCTGGTGGGGAATGGAGTGGTCAAGTCTGGAGGGAATGGAGTAGTCAAGTCTGGAGGGGAATGGAGTCGTCAAGTCTGGAGGGGAATGGAGTAGTCAAGTCTGGAGGGGAATGGAGTAGTCAAGTCTGGAGGGGAATGGAGTAGTCACCTCTGGAGGGGAATGGAGTAGTCAACTCTGGAGGGGAATGGAGCAGTCAAGTCTGGAGGGAATGGAGTAGTCAAGTCTGGAGGGGAATGGAGTAGTCACGTCTGGAGGGGAATGGAGCAGTCAAGTCTGGAGGGGAATGGAGTAGTCACGTCTGGAGGGGAATGGAGTAGTCAAGTCTGGAGAGGAATGGAGTAGTCAAGTCTGGAGGTGAATGGAGTAGTCAAGTCCGGAGGGAATGGAGTAGTCAAGACTGGAGGGGAATGGAGTCGTCAAGTCTGGAGGGGAATAGAGTAGTCAAATCTGGAGGGAATGGAGTAGTCAAGTCTGGAGGGGAATGGAGTTGTCAAGTCTGGATGGAATGGAGGAGTCAGGTCTGGAGGGGAATGGAGTAGTCAAGTCTGGAGGGGAATGGAGAAGTCAAGTCTGGAGGGGAATGGAGACGTCAAGTCTGGAGGGGAATGGAGTAGTCAAGTCTGGAGCGGAATGGAGTAGTCAAGTCTGGAGGGGAATGGAGACGTCAAGTCTGGAGGGGAATGGAGACGTCAAGTCTGGAGGGGAATGGAGTAGTCAAGTCTGGAGGGGAATGGAGTAGTCAAGTCTGGAGGGGAATGGAGTAGTCAAGTCTGGAGGGGAATGGAGTAGTCAAGTCTGGAGGGGAATGGAGTAGTCAAGTCTGGAGGGGAATGGAGTTGTCAAGTCTGGAGGGGAATGGATTCGTGAAGTCTGGAGGGGAATGGAGTCGTCAGGTCTGGAGGGGAATGGAGTAGTCAAGTCTGGAGGGAATGGAGTAGTCACGTCTGGAGGGGATGGAGTAGTCAAGTCTGGAGGTGAATGGAGTAGTCACGTCTGGAGGGAATGGAGTAGTCAATTTTGGAGGGAATGGAGCAGTCAGATCTGGAGGGGAATGGAGTAGTCAAGTCTGGAGGGGAAAGGAGTAGTCAAGTCTGGAGGGGAATGGAGTCATCAAGTCTGGAGGGGATGGAGTAGTCATGTCTGGAGGGGAATGGAGTAGTCAAGTCTGGAGGGAATGGAGTAGTCAAGTCTGGAGGGAATGGAGCAGGCAAGTCTGGTGGGGAATGGAGTAGTCAGGTCTGGAGGGAATGGAGTAGTCAAGTCTGGAGGGGAATGGAGTAGTCACGTCTGGAGGGGAATGGAGTAGCCAAGTCTGGAGGGAATGCAATAGTCAAGTCTGGAGGGAATGGAGTAGTCTAGTCTGGAGGGAATGGAGTAGTCAAGTCTGGAGGGAATGGAGTCGTCAAGTCTGGAGGGGAATGGAGTAGTCAAGTCTGGAGGGAATGGATTTGTCAAGTCTGGAGGTGAATGGAGTCGTCAAGTCTGGAGCGGAATGGAGTAGTCAAGTCTGGAGGGGAATGGAGTCGTCAAGTTTGGAGGGAATGGAGCAGTCAAGTCTGGAGGGAATGGAGTAGTCAAGTCTGGAGGGGAATGGAGTAGTCAAGTCTGGAGGGAATGGAGCAGTCAAGTCTGGTGGGGAATGGAGTAGTCAAGTCTGGAGGGAATGGAGTAGTCAAGTCTGGAGGGGAATGGAGTAGTCAAGTATGGAGGGAATGGAGTAGTCAAGTCTGGAGGGAATGGAGTAGTCAGGTCTGGAGAGGAATGGAGTAGTCAAGTCTGGAGGGGAATGGAGTAGTCAAGTCAGGAGGGAATGGAATAGTCAAGTCTGCAGGGGAATGGAGTAATCAAGTCTGGAGGGGAATGGAGCAGTCAAGTCTGGAGGGGAATGGAGCAGTCACGTCTGGAGGGGAATGGAGTAGTCAAGTCTGGAGGGGAATGGAGTAATCAAGTCTGGAGGGGAATGGAGTAGTCAAGTCTGGAGCGGAATTGAGTGGTCAAGTCAGGAGGGGAATGGAGTAGTCAAGTCTGGAGGGAATGGAGCAGTCAAGTCTGGAGGGAAATGGAATCGTCAAGTCTGGAGGGGAATGGAGGAGTCAAGTCTGGAGGGAATGGAGTATTCAAGCCTGGAGGGAATGGAGTAGTCAAGTCTGGAGCGAATGGACTCGTCAAGTCTGGAGGGGAATGGAGTAGTCAAGTCTGGAGGGGAATGGATTTGTCAAGTCTGGAGGGGAATGGAGTAGTCAAGTCTGGAGGGGAGTGGAGTAGTCAAGTCCGGTGGGGAATGGAGGAGTCAAGTCTGGAGGGAATGGAGTAGTCAAGTCTGGAGGGAATGGAGTAGTCAAGTCTGGAGCGAGTGGACTAGTCAAGTCTGGAGGGGAATGGAGTAGTCAAGTCTGGAGGGGAATGGAGTAGTCAAGTCTGGAGGGGAATGGAGTCGTCAAGTCTGGAGGGGAATGGAGTAGTCAAGTCTGGAGGGGAATGGAGTAGTCAAGTCTGGAGGGGAATGGAGTAGTCAAGTCTGGAGCGGAACGGAGCAGTCAAGTCTGGAGTGGAATGGAGTAGTCAAGACTGCAGGGAATGGAGTAGTCAAGCCTGGAGGGGATGGAGTAGTCAAGTCTGGAGGGGAATGGAGTAGTCAAGTCTGGAGGGGAATGGAGTAGTCACCTCTGGAGGGGAATGGAGTAGTCAACTCTGGAGGGGAATGGAGTAGTCAAGTCTGGAGCGGAAAGGAGTAGTCAAGTCTGCAGTGGAATGGAGTAATGAAGTCTGGAGGGGAATGGAGTAGTCACGTCTGGAGGGGAATGGAGCAGTCAAGTCTGGAGGGGAATGGAGTAGTCACGTCTGGAGGGGAATGGAGCAGTCAAGTCTGGAGGGGAATGGAGTAATCAAGTCTGGAGGGGAATGGAGTAGTCAAGTCTGGAGCGGAATGGAGTCTTCAAGTCAGGAGGGGAATGGAGTAGTCAAGTCTGGAGGGGAATGGAGTAGGCAAGTCTGGAGGGGAATGGAGTAGTCAAGTCTGGAGGGGAATGGAGTAGTCAAGTCTGGAGGGGAATGGATTCGGCAAGTCTGGAGGGGAATGGAGTAGTCAAGTCTGCAGGGAAATGGAGTCGTCAAGTCTGGAGCGGAATGGAGGAATCAAGTCTGGAGGGGAATGGAGTAGTCAAGACTGGAGGGAATGGTGTAGTCAAGTCTGGAGGGGATGGAGTAGTCAAGTCTGGAGGGGAATGGAGTAGTCACCTCTGGAGGGGAATTGAGTAGTCAAGTCTGGAGGGGAAAGGAGTAGTCAAGTCTGCAGGGGAATGGAGTAGCCAAGTCTGGAGGGGAATGGAGTAGTCAAGTCTGGAGGGGAATGGAGTAGTCAAGCCTGGAGGGGAATGGAGCAGTCAAGTCTGGAGGGGAATGGAGTAGTCAAGTCTGGAGGGGAATGGAGTAGTCACGTCTGGATGGAATGGAGTAGTCAAGTCTGGAGGGGAATGGAGTAGGCACGTCTGGAGGGGAATGGAGTAGTCAAGTCTGGAGGGGAATGGAGTAGTCAAGTCTGGAGGGGAATGGAGTAGTCAAGTCTGGAAGGGAATGGAGTAGTCAAGTCTGGAGGGAATGGAGTAGTCAAGCCTGGAGGGGAATGGAGTAGTCAAGTCTGGAGGGGAATGGAGTCGTCAAGTCTGGAGGGGAATGGAGTAGTCAAGTCTGGAGGGGACTGGAGCAGTCAAGTCTGGAAGGAATGGAGTAGTCAAGTCTGGAGGGGAATGGAGTAGTCACATCTGGAGGGGAATGGAGTAGTCAGGTCCAGAGAGGAATGGAGTAGTCAAGTCCGGAGGGGAATGGAGTAGTCAAGTCTGGAGGTGAATGGAGTAGTCAAGCCTGGAGGGAATGGATTAGTCAAGTCTGGAGGGGAATGGAGTAGTCAGGTCTGGAGTGAATGGAGTAGTCAAGTCTGGAGGGAATGGAGTAGTTAAGTCTGGAGGGGAATGGAGTAGTCAAGTCTGGAGGGGAATGGAGTAGTCAAGCCTGGAGGGGAATGGAGTAGTCAAGTCTGGAGGGGAATGGAGTCGTCAAGTCTGGAGGGGAATGGAGTTGTCAAGTCTGGAGGGGACTGGAGCAGTCAAGTCTGGAGGGAATGGAGTCGTCAAGTCTGGAGGGGAATAGAGTAGTCAAATCTGGAGGGAATGGAGTAGTCAAGTCTGGAGGGGAATGGAGTTGTCAAGTCTGGAGGGGAATGGAGGAGTCAGGTCTGGAGGGGAATGGAGTAGTCAAGTCTGGAGGGGAATGGAGTAGTCAAGTCTGGAGGGGAATGGAGACGTCAAGTCTGGAGGGGAATGGAGTAGTCAAGTCTGGAGCGGAATGGAGTAGTCAAGTCTGGAGGGGAATGGAGTAGTCAAGTCTGGAGGGGAATGGAGACGTCAAGTCTGGAGGGGAATGGAGTAGTCAAGTCTGGAGGGGAATGGAGTAGTCAAGTCTGGAGGGGAATGGAGTAGTCAAGTCTGGAGGGGAATGGAGTAGTCAAGTCTGGAGGGGAATGGAGTAGTCAAGTCTGGGGGGGAATGGAGTAGTCAAGTCTGGAGGGGAATGGAGTAGTCACCTTTGGAGGGGAATGGAGTAGTCAACTCTGGAGGGGAATGGAGTAGTCAAGTCTGGAGCGGAAAGGAGTAGTCAAGTCTGCAGGGGAATGGAGTAATGAAGTCTGGAGGGGAATGGAGTAGTCACGTCTGGAGGGGATTGGAGCCGTCAAGTCTGGAGGGGAATGGAGTAGTCACGTCTGGAGGGGAATGGAGTAGTCAAGTCTGGAGGGGAATGGAGTAATCAAGTCTGGAGGGGAATGGAGTAGTCAAGTCTGGAGCGGAATGGAGTAGTCAAGTCAGGAGGGGAATGGAGTAGTCAAGTCTGGAGGGGAATGGTGTCGTCACGTCTGGAGGGGAATGGATTAGTCAAGTCTGGAGCGGAATGGAGTAGGCAAGTCTGGAGGGGAATGGAGTAGTCAAGTCTGGAGGGGAATGGAGTAGTCAAGTCTGGAGGGGAATGGAGTCGGCAAGTCTGGAGGGGAATGGAGTAGTCAAGTCTGGAGGGAAATGGAGTCGTCAAGTCTGGAGCGGAATGGAGTAATCAAGTCTGGAGGGGAATGGAGTAGTCAAGACTGGAGGGAATGGTGTAGTCAAGTCTGGAGGGGATGGAGTAGTCAAGTCTGGAGGGGAATGGAGTAGTCAAGTCTGGAGGGGAATGGAGTAGTCACCTCTGGAGGGGAATTGAGTAGTCAAGTCTGGAGGGGAAAGGAGTAGACAAGTCTGCAGGGGAATGGAGTAGCCAAGTCTGGAGGGGAATGGAGTAGTCAAGTCTGGAGGGGAATGGAGTAGTCCAGCCTGGAGGGGAATGGAGCAGTCAAGTCTGGAGGGGAATGGAGTAGTCAAGTCTGGAGGGGAATGGAGTAGTCACGTCTGGATGGAATGGAGTAGTCAAGTCTGGAGGGGAATGGAGTAGGCACGTCTGGAGGGGAATGGAGTAGTCAAGTCTGGAGGGGAATGGAGTAGTCAAGTCTGGAGGGGAATGGAGTAGTCAAGTCTGGAGGGGAATGGAGTAGTCAAGTCTGGAGGGAATGGAGTAGTCAAGCCTGGAGGGGAATGGAGTAGTCAAGTCTGGAGGGGAATGGAGTCGTCAAGTCTGGAGGGGAATGGAGTAGTCAAGTCTGGAGGGGACTGGAGCAGTCAAGTCTGGAGGGAATGGAGTAGTCAAGTCTGGAGGGGAATGGAGCAGTCACATCTGGAGGGGAATGGAGTAGTCAAGTCCAGAGAGGAATGGAATAGTCAAGTCCGGAGGGGAATGGAGTAGTCAAGTCTGGAGGTGAATGGAGTAGTCAAGCCTGGAGGGAATGGATTAGTCAAGTCTGGAGGGGAATGGAGTAGTCAGGTCTGGAGTGAATGGAGTAGTCAAGTCTGGAGGGAATGGAGTAGTTAAGTCTGGAGGGGAATGGAGTAGTCAAGTCTGGAGGGGAATGGAGTAGTCAAGCCTGGAGGGGAATGGAGTAGTCAAGTCTGGAGGGGAATGGAGTCGTCAAGTCTGGAGGGGAATGGAGTAGTCAAGTCTGGAGGGGACTGGAGCAGTCAAGTCTGGAGGGAATGGAGTCGTCAAGTCTGGAGGGGAATAGAGTAGTCAAATCTGGAGGGAATGGAGTAGTCAAGTCTGGAGGGGAATGGAGTTGTCAAGTCTGGAGGGGAATGGAGGAGTCAGGTCTGGAGGGGAATGGAGTAGTCAAGTCTGGAGGGGAATGGAGTAGTCAAGTCTGGAGGGGAATGGAGACGTCAAGTCTGGAGGGGAATGGAGTAGTCAAGTCTGGAGCGGAATGGAGTAGTCAAGTCTGGAGGGGAATGGAGTAGTCAAGTCTGGAGGGGAATGGAGACGTCAAGTCTGGAGGGGAATGGAGCAGTCAAGTCTGGAGGGGAATGGAGTAGTCAAGTCTGGAGGGGAATGGAGTAGTCAAGTCTGGAGGGGAATGGAGTAGTCAAGTCTGGAGGGGAATGGAGTAGTCAAGTCTGGAGGGGAATGGAGTAGTCAAGTCTGGAGGGGAATGGAGTCGTGAAGTCTGGAGGGGAATGGAGTCGTCAAGTCTGGAGGGGAATGGAGTAGTCAAGTCTGGAGGGAATGGAGTAGTCACGTCTGGAGGGGATGGAGTAGTCAAGTCTGGAGGTGAATGGAGTAGTCACGTCTGGAGGGAATGGAATAGTCAATTCTGGAGGGAATGGAGTAGTCAGATCTGGAGGCGAATGGAGTAGTCAAGTCTGGAGGGGAAAGGAGTAGTCAAGTCTGGAGGGGAATGGAGTCTTCAAGTCTGGAGGGGATGGAGTAGTCATGTCTGGAGGGGAATGGAGTAGTCAAGTCTGGAGGGGAATGGAGTCGTCAAGTCTGGTGGGGAATGGAGTAGTCAAGTCTGGAAGGGAATGGAGTCGTCAAGTCTGGAGGGGAATGGAGTAGTCAAGTCTGGAGCGGAATGGAGTAGTCACGTCTGGATGGGATGGAGTAGTCAAGTCTGGAGGGGAATGGAGTAGTCAAGCCTGGAGGGGAATGGAGCAGTCAAGTCTGCAGGGGAATGGAGTAGTCAGGTCTGGAGGGGAATGGAGTAGTCAAGTCTGGAGGGAATGGAGTAGTCAAGTCTGGAGGGGAATGGAGTCGTCAAGTCTGGAGGGGAATGGAGTAGTCATGTCTGGAGGGGACTGGAGCAGACAAGTCTGGAGGGAATGGAGTAGTCAAGTCTGGAGGGGAATGGAGTAGTCAAGTCCGGAGGGGAATGGAGTAGTCACATCTGGAGGGAAATGGAGTAGTCAAGTCCGGAGGGGAATGGAGTAGTCAAGTCTGGAGGGGAATGGAGTAGTCAAGTCTGGAGGTGAATGGAGTAGTCAAGTCTGGAGGGAATGGAGTAGTCAAATCTGGAGGGGAATGGAGTAGTCACGTCAGGAGGGAATGCAGTAGTCAAGTCTGGAGAGGAATGCAGTAGTCAAGTCTGGAGGGGAATGGAGTAGTCAAGTCTGGAGGGGAATGGAGTAGTCAAGTCTGGAGGGGAATGGAGTATTCAAGTCAGGAGGGGAAAGGAGTAGTCAAGTCTGGAGGGCAATGGAGTAGTCAAGTCTGGAGGGAATGGAGTAGTCAAGCCTGGAGGGAATGGAGTAGTCAAGTCTGGAGGGGAATGGAGTCGTCAAGCCTGGAGGGGAATGGAGTAGTCAAGTCTGGAGGGGGCTGAAGCAGTCAAGTCTGGAGGGAATGGAGTAGTCAAGTCTGGAGGGGAATGGAGTAGTCAAGTCTGGAGGGGATGGAGTAGTTAAGTCTGGAGGGGAATGGAGTCGTCAAGTCTGGTGGGGAATGGAGTAGTCAAGTCTGGAGGGAATGGAGTAGTCAAGTCTGGAGGGGAATGGAGTCGTCAAGTCTGGAGGGGAATGGAGTAGTCAAGTCTGGAGGGGAATGGAGTAGTCAAGTCTGGAGGGGAATGGAGTAGTCAAGACTGGAGGGGAATGGAGTAGTCACCTCTGGAGGGGAATGGAGTAGTCAACTCTGGAGGGGAATGGAGCAGTCAAGTCTGGAGGGAATGGAGTAGTCAAGTCTGGAGGGGAATGGAGTAGTCACGTCTGGAGGGGAATGGAGCAGTCAAGTCTGGAGGGGAATGGAGTAGTCACGTCTGGAGGGGAATGGAGTAGTCAAGTCCGGAGGGGAATGGAGTAGTCAAGTCTGGAGAGGAATGGAGTAGTCAAGTCTGGAGGTGAATGGAGTAGTCAAGTCCGGAGGGAATGGAGTAGTCAAGACTGGAGGGGAATGGAGTCGTCAAGTCTGGAGGGGAATAGAGTAGTCAAATCTGGAGGGAATGGAGTAGTCAAGTCTGGAGGGGAATGGAGTTGTCAAGTCTGGATGGAATGGAGGAGTCAGGTCTGGAGGGGAATGGAGTAGTCAAGTCTGGAGGGGAATGGAGAAGTCAAGTCTGGAGGGGAATGGAGACGTCAAGTCTGGAGGGGAATGGAGTAGTCAAGTCTGGAGCGGAATGGAGTAGTCAAGTCTGGAGGGGAATGGAGTAGTCAAGTCTGGAGGGGAATGGAGACGTCAAGTCTGGAGGGGAATGGAGTAGTCAAGTCTGGAGGGGAATGGAGTAGTCAAGTCTGGAGGGGAATGGAGTAGTCAAGTCTGGAGGGGAATGGAGTAGTCAAGTCTGGAGGGGAATGGAGTCGTCAAGTCTGGAGGGGAATGGAGTAGTCAAGTCTGGAGGGGAATGGAGTCGTGAAGTCTGGAGGGGAATGGAGTCGTCAGGTCTGGAGGGGAATGGAGTAGTCAAGTCTGGAGGGAATGGAGTAGTCACGTCTGGAGGGGATGGAGTAGTCAAGTCTGGAGGTGAATGGAGTAGTCACATCTGGAGGGAATGGAGTAGTCAATTTTGGAGGGAATGGAGCAGTCAGATCTGGAGGGGAATGGAGTAGTCAAGTCTGGAGGGGAAAGGAGTAGTCAAGTCTGGAGGGGAATGGAGTCATCAAGTCTGGAGGCGATGGAATAGTCATGTCTGGAGGGGAATGGAGTAGTCATATCTGGTGGGGAATGGAGTAGTCAAGTCTGGAGGGAATGGAGTAGTCAAGTCTGGAGGGGATGGAGTAGTCAAGTCTGCAGGGAATGGAGTAGTCAAGTCTGGAGGGGGATGGAGTCATCAAGTCTGGAGGGGAATGGAGTAGTCAAGTCTGGAGGGGAATGGAGTAGTCAAGTCTGGAGGGGAATGGAGTAGTCACCTCTGGAGGGGAATGGAGTAGTCAACTCTGGAGGGGAATGGAGTAGTCAAGTCTGGAGCGGAAAGGAGTAGTCAAGTCTGCAGGGGAATGGAGTAATCAAGTCTGCAGGGGAATGGAGTAGTCACGTCTGGAGGGGAATGGAGCAGTCAAGTCTGGAGGGGAATGGAGTAGTCACGTCTGGAGGGGAATGGAGTCGTCAAGTCTGGAGGGGAATGGAGTAATCAAGTCTGGAGGGGAATGGAGTAGTCAAGTCTGGAGCGGAATGGAGTAGTCAAGTCAGGAGGGGAATGGAGTAGTCAAGTCTGGAGGGGAATGGAGTAGTCACGTCTGGAGGGGAATGGATGAGTCAAGTCTGGAGCGGAATGGAGTAGGCAAGTCTAGAGGGGAATGGAGTAGTCAAGTCTGGAGGGGAATGGAGTAGTCAAGTCTGGAGGGGAATGGAGTAGTCAAGTGTGGAGGGGAATGGAGTAGTCAAGTCTGGAGGTGAATGGAGTAGTCAAGTCTGGAGGGGAATGGAGTCGTGAAGTCTGGAGGGGAATGGAGTCGTCAAGCCTGGAGGGGAATGGAGTTGTCAAGTCTGGAGGGAATGGAGTAGTCACGTCTGGAGGGGATGGAGTAGTCAAGTCTGGAGGTGAATGGAGTATTCACGTCTGGAGGGAATGGAGTAGTCAATTCTGGAGGGAATGGAGTAGTCTGATCTGGAGGGGAATGGAGTAGTCAAGTCTGGAGGGGAATGGAGTCATCAAGTCTGGAGGGGATGGAGTAGTCATGTCTGGAGGGGAATGGAGTAGTCAAGTCTGGAGGGGAATGGAGTCGTCAAGTCTGGTGGGGAATGGAGTCCTCAAGTCTGGAGGGAATGGAGCAGTCACGTCTGGAGGGGATGGAGTAGTCAAGTCTGCAGGGAATGGAGTAGTCAAGTCTGGAGGGGAATGGAGTCGTCAAGTCTGGAGGGGAATGGAGTAGTCAAGTCTGGAGGGGAATGGAGTAGTCAAGTCTGGAGGGGAATGGAGTAGTCACCTCTGGAGGGGAATGGAGTAGTCAACTCTGGAGGGGAATGGAGTAGTCAAGTCTGGAGCGGAAAGGAGTAGTCAAGTCTGCAGGGGAATGGAGTAATCAAGTCTGGAGGGGAATGGAGTTGTCACATCTGGAGGGGAATGGAGCAGTCAAGTCTGGAGGGGAATGGAGTAGTCACGTCTGCAGGCGAATGGAGTAGTCAAGTCTGGAGGGGAATTGAGTAATCAAGTCTGGAGGGGAATGGAGTCGTCAAGTCTGGAGCGGAATGGAGTAGTCAAGTCAGGAGGGGAATGGAGTAGTCAAGTCTGGAGGGGAATGGAGTAGTCACGTCTGGAGGGGAATGGATTAGTCAAGTCTGGAGCGGAATGGAGTAGGCAAGTCTGGAGGGGAATGGAGTAGTCAAGTCTGGAGGGGAATGGAGTAGTCAAGTCAGGAGGGGAAAGGAGTAGTCAAGTGTGGTGGGGAATGGAGGAGTCAAGTCTGGAGGGGAATGGAGTAGTCAAGTCTGGAGCGGAAAGGAGTAGTCAAGTCTGCAGGGGAATGGAGTAATCAAGTCTGGAGGGGAATGGAGTAGTCACATCTGGAGGGGAATGGAGCAGTCAAGTCTGGAGGGGAATGGAGTAGTCACGTCTGCAGGCGAATGGAGTAGTCAAGTCTGGAGGGGAATTGAGTAATCAAGTCTGGAGGGGAATGGAGTCGTCAAGTCTGGAGCAGAATGGAGTCGTCAAGTCAGGAGGGGAATGGAGTAGTCAAGTCTGGAGGGGAATGGATTAGTCACGTCTGGAGGGGAATGGATTAGTCAAGTCTGGAGCGGAATGGAGTAGGCAAGTCTGGAGGGGAATGGAGTAGTCAAGTCTGGAGGGGAATGGAGTAGTCACGTCAGGAGGGGAAAGGAGTAGTCAAGAGTGGTGGGGAATGGAGGAGTCAAGTCTGGAGGGAATGGAGTAGTCAAGTCTGGAGGGAATGGAGTAGTCAAGTCTGGAGCGAATGGACTAGTCAAGTCTGGAGGGGAATGGAGTAGTCAAGTCCGGAGGGGAATGGAGTAGTCAAGTCTGGAGGGGAATGGAGTAGTCAAGACTGGAGGGGAATGGAGGAGTCAAGTCTGGAGGGAATGGAGTAGTCAAGTCTGGAGGGAATGGAGTAGTCATGTCTGGAGCGAATGGACTAGTCAAGTCTGGAGCGAAATGGAGTAGTGAAGTCTGGAGGGGAATGGAGTAGTCAAGTCTGGAGGGGAATGGAGTAGTCAAGTCTGGAGGGGAATGGAGTAGTCAAGTCTGGAGGGGAATGGAGTAGTCAAGTCTGGACGGGAATGGAGTAGTCAAGTCTGGAACGGAGCAGTCAAATCTGGAGGGGAATGGAGTAGTCAAGACTGGAGGGAAAGGAGTAGTCAAGTCTGGAGGGGATGGAGTAGTCAAGTCTGGAGGGGGATGGAGTAGTCAAGTCTGGAGGGGAATAGAGTAGTCACCTCTGGAGGGGAATGGAGTAGTCAACTCTGGAGGGGAATGGAGTAGTCAAGTCTGGAGCGGAAAGGAGTAGTCAAGTCTGCAGGGGAATGGAGTAATCAAGTCTGGAGGGGAATGGAGTAGTCACGTCTGGAGGGGAATGGAGCAGTCAAGTCTGGAGGGGAATGGAGTAGTCACGTCTGGAGGGGAATGGAGTAGTCAAGTCTGGAGGGGAATGGAGTAATCAAGTCTGGAGGGGAATGGAGTAGTCAAGTCTGGAGCGGAATGGAGTAGTCAAGTCAGGAGGGGAATGGAGTAGTCAAGTCTGGAGGGGAATGAAGTAGTCACGTCTGGAGGGGAATGGATTAGTCAAGTCTGGAGCGGAATGGAGTAGGCAAGTCTGGAGGGGAATGGAGTAGTCAAGTCTGGAGGGGAATGGAGTAGTCAAGTCTGGAGGGGAATGGAGTAGGCAAGTCTGGAGGGGAATGGAGTAGTCAAGTCTGGAGGGGAATGGAGTAGTCAAGTCTGGAGGGGATTGGAGTCGTGAAGTCTGGAGGGGAATGGAGTAGTCAAGTCAGGAGGGGAAAGGAGTAGTCAAGTCTGGAGGGCAATGGAGTAGTCAAGTCTGGAGGGAATGGAGTAGTCAAGTCTGGAGCGAATGGACGAGTCAAGTCTGGAGGGGAATGGAGTAGTCAAGTCTGGAGGGGAATGGAGTAGTCAAGTCTGGAGGGGAATGGAGTAGTCAAGTCTGGAGCGGAATGGAGCAGTCAAGTCTGGAGGGGAATGGAGTAGTCAAGACTGGAGGGAATGGAGTAGTCAAGTCTGGAGGGGAATGGAGTAGTCAAGTCTGGAGGGGAATTGAGTAGTCAAGTCTGGAGGGGAAAGGAGTAGTCAAGTCTGCAGGGGAATGGAGTAATCAAGTCTGGAGGGGAATGGAGTAGTCAAGTCTGGAGGGGAATGGAGCAGTCAAGTCTGGAGGGGAATGGAGTAGTCACGTCTGGAGGGGAATGGATTAGTCAAGTCAGGAGGGGAATTGAGTAGACAAGTCTGGAGGGGAAAGGAGTAGTCAAGTCTGCAGGGGAATGGAGTAATCAAGTCTGGAGGGGAATGGAGTAGTCAAGTCTGGAGGGGAATGGAGCAGTCAAGTCTGGAGGGGAATGGAGTAGTCACGTCTGGAGGGGAATGGATTAGTCAAGTCAGGAGGGGGATGGAGTAGTCAAGTCTGGAGGGGAATGGAGTAGTCACGTCTGGAGGGGAATGGATTAGTCAAGTCTGGAGCGGAATGGAGTAGGCAAGTCTGGAGGGGAATGGAGTAGTCATGTCTGGAGGGGAATGGATTAGTCAAGTCTGGAGCGGAATGGAGTAGGCAAGTCTGGAGGGGAATGGAGTAGTCAAGTCTGGAGGGGGATGGAGTAGTCAAGTCTGGAGGGGACTGGAGCAGTCATGTCTGGAGGGAATGGAGTAGTCAAGTCTGGAGGGGAATGGAGTAGTCACATCTGGAGGGGAATGGAGTAGTCATGTCCGGAGGGGAATGGAGTAGTCAAGTCTGGAGGGAAATGGAGTAGTCAAGTCTGGAGGGAATGGAGTAGTCAAGTCTGGAGGGGAATGGAGTAGTCACGTCTGGAGGGAATGCAGTGGTCAAGTCTGGAGGGGAATGGAGTAGTCAAGTCTGGAGGGGAATGGAGTAGTCAAGTCTGGAGGGGAATGGAGTATTCAAGTCTGGAGGGGAATGGAGTAGTCAAGTCTGGAGGGCAATGGAGTAGTCAAGTCTGGAGGGAATGGAGTAGTCAAGCCTGGAGGGAATGGAGTAGTCAAATCTGGAGGGGAATGGTGTCGTCAAGTCTGGAGGGGAATGGAGTAGTCAAGTCTGGAGGGGACTGGAGCAGTCAAGTCTGGAGGGAATGGAGTAGTCAAGTCTGGAGGGGAATGGAGTCGTCAAGTCTGGAGGGAATGGAGTAACCAAATCTGGAGGGGAATGGAGTAGTCAAGTCTGGAGGGGAATGGAGTAGTCAAGTCTGGAGGGGAATGGAGTAGTCAAGTCCGGAGGGGAATGGAGTAGTCAAGTCTGGAGGGGAATGGAGTAGTCAAGTCTGGAGGGGAATGGAGTAGTCAAGTCCGGAGGGGAATGGAGTAGTCAAGTCTGGAGAGGAATGGAGTAGTCAAGTCTGGAGGTGAATGGAGTAGTCATGTCCGGAGGGAATGGAGTAGTCAAGACTGGAGGGGAATGGAGTCGTCAAGTCTGGAGGGGAATAGAGCAGCCAAATCTGGAGGGAATGGAGTAGTCAAGTCTGGAGGGGAATGGAGTTGTCAAGTCTGGAGGGAATGGAGGAGTCAGGTCTGGAGAGGAATGGAGTAGTCAAGTCTGGAGGGGAATGGAGTAGTCAAGTCTGGAGGGGAATGGAGACGACAAGTCTGGAGGGGAATGGAGTAGTCAAGTCTGGAGCGGAATGGAGTAGTCAAGTCTGGAGGGGAATGGAGTAGTCAAGTCTGGAGGGGAATGGAGACGTCAAGTCTGGAGGGGAATGGAGTAGTCAAGTCTGGAGGGGAATGGAGTAGTCAAGTCTGGAGGGGAATGGAGTAGTCAAGTCTGGAGGGGAATGGAGCAGTCAAGTCTGGAGGGGAATGGAGTAGTCAAGTCTGGAGGGGAATGGAGTAGTCAAGTCTGGAGGGGAATGGAGTCGTGAAGTCTGGAGGGGAATGGAGTCGTCAAGTCTGGAGGGGAATGGAGTAGTCAAGTCTGGAGGGAATGGAGTAGTCACGTCTGGAGGGGATGGAGTAGTCAAGTCTGGAGGTGAATGGAGTAGTCAAGTCAGGAGGGGAATGGAGTAGTCAAGTCTGGAGGGGAATGAAGTAGTCACGTCTGGAGGGGAATGGATTAGTCAAGTCTGGAGCGGAATGGAGTAGGCAAGTCTGGAGGGGAATGGAGTAGTCAAGTCTGGAGGGGAATGGAGTAGTCAAGTCTGGAGGGGAATGGAGTAGGCAAGTCTGGAGGGGAATGGAGTAGTCAAGTCTGGAGGGGAATGGAGTAGTCAAGTCTGGAGGGGATTGGAGTCGTGAAGTCTGGAGGGGAATGGAGTAGTCAAGTCAGGAGGGGAAAGGAGTAGTCAAGTCTGGAGGGCAATGGAGTAGTCAAGTCTGGAGGGAATGGAGTAGTCAAGTCTGGAGCGAATGGACGAGTCAAGTCTGGAGGGGAATGGAGTAGTCAAGTCTGGAGGGGAATGGAGTAGTCAAGTCTGGAGGGGAATGGAGTAGTCAAGTCTGGAGCGGAATGGAGCAGTCAAGTCTGGAGGGGAATGGAGTAGTCAAGACTGGAGGGAATGGAGTAGTCAAGTCTGGAGGGGAATGGAGTAGTCAAGTCTGGAGGGGAATTGAGTAGTCAAGTCTGGAGGGGAAAGGAGTAGTCAAGTCTGCAGGGGAATGGAGTAATCAAGTCTGGAGGGGAATGGAGTAGTCAAGTCTGGAGGGGAATGGAGCAGTCAAGTCTGGAGGGGAATGGAGTAGTCACGTCTGGAGGGGAATGGATTAGTCAAGTCAGGAGGGGAATTGAGTAGACAAGTCTGGAGGGGAAAGGAGTAGTCAAGTCTGCAGGGGAATGGAGTAATCAAGTCTGGAGGGGAATGGAGTAGTCAAGTCTGGAGGGGAATGGAGCAGTCAAGTCTGGAGGGGAATGGAGTAGTCACGTCTGGAGGGGAATGGATTAGTCAAGTCAGGAGGGGGATGGAGTAGTCAAGTCTGGAGGGGAATGGAGTAGTCACGTCTGGAGGGGAATGGATTAGTCAAGTCTGGAGCGGAATGGAGTAGGCAAGTCTGGAGGGGAATGGAGTAGTCATGTCTGGAGGGGAATGGATTAGTCAAGTCTGGAGCGGAATGGAGTAGGCAAGTCTGGAGGGGAATGGAGTAGTCAAGTCTGGAGGGGGATGGAGTAGTCAAGTCTGGAGGGGACTGGAGCAGTCATGTCTGGAGGGAATGGAGTAGTCAAGTCTGGAGGGGAATGGAGTAGTCACATCTGGAGGGGAATGGAGTAGTCATGTCCGGAGGGGAATGGAGTAGTCAAGTCTGGAGGGAAATGGAGTAGTCAAGTCTGGAGGGAATGGAGTAGTCAAGTCTGGAGGGGAATGGAGTAGTCACGTCTGGAGGGAATGCAGTGGTCAAGTCTGGAGGGGAATGGAGTAGTCAAGTCTGGAGGGGAATGGAGTAGTCAAGTCTGGAGGGGAATGGAGTATTCAAGTCTGGAGGGGAATGGAGTAGTCAAGTCTGGAGGGCAATGGAGTAGTCAAGTCTGGAGGGAATGGAGTAGTCAAGCCTGGAGGGAATGGAGTAGTCAAATCTGGAGGGGAATGGTGTCGTCAAGTCTGGAGGGGAATGGAGTAGTCAAGTCTGGAGGGGACTGGAGCAGTCAAGTCTGGAGGGAATGGAGTAGTCAAGTCTGGAGGGGAATGGAGTCGTCAAGTCTGGAGGGAATGGAGTAACCAAATCTGGAGGGGAATGGAGTAGTCAAGTCTGGAGGGGAATGGAGTAGTCAAGTCTGGAGGGGAATGGAGTAGTCAAGTCCGGAGGGGAATGGAGTAGTCAAGTCTGGAGGGGAATGGAGTAGTCAAGTCTGGAGGGGAATGGAGTAGTCAAGTCCGGAGGGGAATGGAGTAGTCAAGTCTGGAGAGGAATGGAGTAGTCAAGTCTGGAGGTGAATGGAGTAGTCATGTCCGGAGGGAATGGAGTAGTCAAGACTGGAGGGGAATGGAGTCGTCAAGTCTGGAGGGGAATAGAGCAGCCAAATCTGGAGGGAATGGAGTAGTCAAGTCTGGAGGGGAATGGAGTTGTCAAGTCTGGAGGGAATGGAGGAGTCAGGTCTGGAGAGGAATGGAGTAGTCAAGTCTGGAGGGGAATGGAGTAGTCAAGTCTGGAGGGGAATGGAGACGACAAGTCTGGAGGGGAATGGAGTAGTCAAGTCTGGAGCGGAATGGAGTAGTCAAGTCTGGAGGGGAATGGAGTAGTCAAGTCTGGAGGGGAATGGAGACGTCAAGTCTGGAGGGGAATGGAGTAGTCAAGTCTGGAGGGGAATGGAGTAGTCAAGTCTGGAGGGGAATGGAGTAGTCAAGTCTGGAGGGGAATGGAGCAGTCAAGTCTGGAGGGGAATGGAGTAGTCAAGTCTGGAGGGGAATGGAGTAGTCAAGTCTGGAGGGGAATGGAGTCGTGAAGTCTGGAGGGGAATGGAGTCGTCAAGTCTGGAGGGGAATGGAGTAGTCAAGTCTGGAGGGAATGGAGTAGTCACGTCTGGAGGGGATGGAGTAGTCAAGTCTGGAGGTGAATGGAGTAGTCACGTCTTGAGGGAATGGAGTAGTCAATTCTGGAGGGAATGGAGCAGTCAGATCTGGAGGGGAATGGTGTAGTCAAGTCTGGAGGGGAAAGGAGTAGTCAAGTCTGGAGGGGAATGGAGTCATCAAGTCTGGAGGGGATGGAGTAGTCATGTCTGGAGGGGAATGGAGTCGTCAAGTCTGGAGGCGAATGGAGTCGTCAGGTCTGGTGGGGAATGGAGTAGTCAAGTCTGGAGGGAATGGAGTAGTCAAGTCTGGAGGGGAATGGAGTAGTCAAGTCTGGAGCGGAATGGAGTAGTCACGTCTGGATGGGATGGAGTAGTCCAGTCTGGAGGGGAATGGAGTAGTCAAGCCTGGAGGGGAATGGAGTAGTCAAGTCTGGAGGGGAATGGAGTGGTCAGGTCTGGAGGGGAATGGAGTAGTCAAGTCTGGAGGGAATGGAGTAGTCAAGCCTGGAGGGGAATGGAATAGTCAAGTCTGGAGGGGAATGGAGTCGTCAAGTCTGGAGGGGAATGGAGTAGTCAAGTCTGGAGGGGACTGGAGCAGTCAAGTCTGGAGGGAATGGAGTAGTCAAGTCCGGATGGGAATGGAGTAGTCAAGTCCGGAGGGGAATGGAGTAGTCTCATCTGGAGGGGAATGGAGTAGTCAAGTCCGGAGGGGAATGGAGTAGTCAAGTCTGGAGGGGAATGGAGTAGTCAAGTCTGGAGGTGAATGGAGTAGTCAAGTCTGGAGGGGAATGGAGTAGTCAAGTCCGGATGGGAATGGAGTAGTCAAGTCCGGAGGGGAATGGAGTAGTCTCATCTGGAGGGGAATGGAGTAGTCAAGTCCGGAGGGGAATGGAGTAGTCAAGTCTGGAGGGGAATGGAGTAGTCAAGTCTGGAGGTGAATGGAGTAGTCAAGTCTGGAGGGGAATGGAGTAGTCACGTCTGGAGGGAATGCAGTAGTCAAGTCTGGAGGGGAATGGAGTAGTCAAGTCTGGAGTGGAATGGAGTAGTCAAGTCTGGAGGGGAATGGAGTATTCAAGTCTGGAGGGGAATGGAGTAGTCAAGTCTGGAGGGGAATGGAGTAGTCAAGTCAGGAGGGGAAAGGAGTAGTCAAGTCTGGAGGGGAATGGAGTAGTCAGGTCTGGAGGGAATGGAGTAGTCAATTCTGGAGGGAATGGAGTAGTTAAGTCTGCAGGGGAATGGAGTAGTCAAGTCAGGAGCTGAATGGAGTAGTCAAGCCTGGAGGGGAATGGAGTAGTCAAGTCTGGAGGGGAATGGAGTTGTCAAGTCTGGAGGGGAATGGAGTAGTCAAGTCTGGAGGGGACTGGAGCAGTCAAGTCTGGAGGGAATGGATTAGTCAAGTCTGGAGGGGAATGGAGTAGTCAAGTCTGGAGGGAATGGAGTAACCAAGTCTGGAGGGGAATGGAGTAGTCAAGTCTGGAGGGGAATGGAGTAGTCAAGTCTGGAGGGGAATGGAATAGTCAAGTCTGGAGGGGAATGGAGTAGTCAAGTCCGGAGGGGAATGGAGTAGTCAAGTCTGGAGAGGAATGGAGTAGTCAAGTCTGGAGGTGAATGGAGTAGTCAAGTCCGGAGGGAATGGAGTAGTCAAGTCTGGAGGTGAATGGAGTAGTCAAGTCCGGAGGGAATGGAGTAGTCAAGACTGGAGGGGAATGGAGTCGTCAAGTCTGGAGGGGAATAGAGTCGTCAAATCTGGAGGGAATGGAGTAGTCAAGTCTGGAGGGGAATGGAGTTGTCAAGTCTGGAGGGAATGGAGGAGTCAGGTCTGGAGGGGAATGGAGTAGTCAAGTCTGGAGGGGAATGGAGTAGTCAAGTCTGGAGGGGAATGGAGACGTCAAGTCTGGAGGGGAATGGAGTAGTCAAGTTTGGAGGGGAATGGAGTAGTCAAGTCTGGAGGGGAATGGAGTAGTCAAGTCAGGAGGGGAATGGAGTAGTCAAGTCTGGAGGGGAATGGAGTCGTGAAGTCTGGAGGGGAATGGAGTCGTCAAGTCTGGAGGGGAATGGAGTAGTCAAGTCTGGAGGGAATGGAGTAGTCACGTCTGGAGGGGATGGAGTAGTCAAGTCTGGAGGTGAATGGAGTAGTCACGTCTGGAGGGAATGGAGTAGTCAATTCTGGAGGGAATGGAGTAGTCAGATCTGGAGGGGAATGGAGTAGTCAAGTCTGGAGGGGAATGGAGTAGTCAAGTCTGGAGGGGACTGGAGCAGTCAAGTCTGGAGGGAATGGAGTAGTCAAGTCCGGATGGGAATGGAGTAGTCAAGTCCGGAGGGGAATGGAGTAGTCTCATCTGGAGGGGAATGGAGTAGTCAAGTCCGGAGGGGAATGGAGTAGTCAAGTCTGGAGGGGAATGGAGTAGTCAAGTCTGGAGGTGAATGGAGTAGTCAAGTCTGGAGGGGAATGGAGTAGTCACGTCTGGAGGGAATGCAGTAGTCAAGTCTGGAGGGGAATGGAGTAGTCAAGTCTGGAGTGGAATGGAGTAGTCAAGTCTGGAGGGGAATGGAGTATTCAAGTCTGGAGGGGAATGGAGTAGTCAAGTCTGGAGGGGAATGGAGTAGTCAAGTCTGGAGGGGAATGGAGACGTCAAGTCTGGAGGGGAATGGAGTAGTCAAGTCTGGAGGGGAATGGAGTAGTCAAGTCTGGAGGGGAATGGAGTAGTCAAGTCTGGAGGGGAATGGAGCAGTCAAGTCTGGAGGGGAATGGAGTAGTCAAGTCTGGAGGGGAATGGAGTAGTCAAGTCTGGAGGGGAATGGAGTAGTCAAGTCTGGAGGGGAATGGAGTAGGCAAGTCTGGAGGGGAATGGAGTAGTCAAGTCTGGAGGGGAATGGAGTAGTCAAGTCTGGAGGGGATTGGAGTCGTGAAGTCTGGAGGGGAATGGAGTAGTCAAGTCAGGAGGGGAAAGGAGTAGTCAAGTCTGGAGGGCAATGGAGTAGTCAAGTCTGGAGGGAATGGAGTAGTCAAGTCTGGAGCGAATGGACGAGTCAAGTCTGGAGGGGAATGGAGTAGTCAAGTCTGGAGGGGAATGGAGTAGTCAAGTCTGGAGGGGAATGGAGTAGTCAAGTCTGGAGCGGAATGGAGCAGTCAAGTCTGGAGGGGAATGGAGTAGTCAAGACTGGAGGGAATGGAGTAGTCAAGTCTGGAGGGGAATGGAGTAGTCAAGTCTGGAGGGGAATTGAGTAGTCAAGTCTGGAGGGGAAAGGAGTAGTCAAGTCTGCAGGGGAATGGAGTAATCAAGTCTGGAGGGGAATGGAGTAGTCAAGTCTGGAGGGGAATGGAGCAGTCAAGTCTGGAGGGGAATGGAGTAGTCACGTCTGGAGGGGAATGGATTAGTCAAGTCAGGAGGGGAATTGAGTAGTCAAGTCTGGAGGGGAAAGGAGTAGTCAAGTCTGCAGGGGAATGGAGTAATCAAGTCTGGAGGGGAATGGAGTAGTCACGTCTGGAGGGGAATGGAGCAGTCAAGTCTGGAGGGGAATGGAGTAGTCACGTCTGGAGGGGAATGGATTAGTCAAGTCAGGAGGGGGATGGAGTAGTCAAGTCTGGAGGGGAATGGAGTAGTCACGTCTGGAGGGGAATGGATTAGTCAAGTCTGGAGCGGAATGGAGTAGGCAAGTCTGGAGGGGAATGGAGTAGTCATGTCTGGAGGGGAATGGATTAGTCAAGTCTGGAGCGGAATGGAGTAGGCAAGTCTGGAGGGGAATGGAGTAGTCAAGTCTGGAGGGGGATGGAGTAGTCAAGTCTGGAGGGGACTGGAGCAGTCATGTCTGGAGGGAATGGAGTAGTCAAGTCTGGAGGGGAATGGAGTAGTCACATCTGGAGGGGAATGGAGTAGTCAAGTCCGGAGGGGAATGGAGTAGTCAAGTCTGGAGGGAAATGGAGTAGTCAAGTCTGGAGGGAATGGAGTAGTCAAGTCTGGAGGGGAATGGAGTAGTCACGTCTGGAGGGAATGCAGTGGTCAAGTCTGGAGGGGAATGGAGTAGTCAAGTCTGGAGGGGAATGGAGTAGTCAAGTCTGGAGGGGAATGGAGTATTCAAGTCTGGAGGGGAATGGAGTAGTCAAGTCTGGAGGGCAATGGAGTAGTCAAGTCTGGAGGGAATGGAGTAGTCAAGCCTGGAGGGAATGGAGTAGTCAAATCTGGAGGGGAATGGTGTCGTCAAGTCTGGAGGGGAATGGAGTAGTCAAGTCTGGAGGGGACTGGAGCAGTCAAGTCTGGAGGGAATGGAGTAGTCAAGTCTGGAGGGGAATGGAGTCGTCAAGTCTGGAGGGAATGGAGTAACCAAATCTGGAGGGGAATGGAGTAGTCAAGTCTGGAGGGGAATGGAGTAGTCAAGTCTGGAGGGGAATGGAGTAGTCAAGTCCGGAGGGGAATGGAGTAGTCAAGTCTGGAGGGGAATGGAGTAGTCAAGTCTGGAGGGGAATGGAGTAGTCAAGTCCGGAGGGGAATGGAGTAGTCAAGTCTGGAGAGGAATGGAGTAGTCAAGTCTGGAGGTGAATGGAGTAGTCATGTCCAGAGGGAATGGAGTAGTCAAGACTGGAGGGGAATGGAGTCGTCAAGTCTGGAGGGGAATAGAGCAGCCAAATCTGGAGGGAATGGAGTAGTCAAGTCTGGAGGGGAATGGAGTTGTCAAGTCTGGAGGGAATGGAGGAGTCAGGTCTGGAGAGGAATGGAGTAGTCAAGTCTGGAGGGGAATGGAGTAGTCAAGTCTGGAGGGGAATGGAGACGACAAGTCTGGAGGGGAATGGAGTAGTCAAGTCTGGAGCGGAATGGAGTAGTCAAGTCTGGAGGGGAATGGAGCAGTCAAGTCTGGAGGGGAATGGAGACGTCAAGTCTGGAGGGGAATGGAGTAGTCAAGTCTGGAGGGGAATGGAGTAGTCAAGTCTGGAGGGGAATGGAGTAGTCAAGTCTGGAGGGGAATGGAGCAGTCAAGTCTGGAGGGGAATGGAGTAGTCAAGTCTGGAGGGGAATGGAGCAGTCAAGTCTGGAGGGGAATGGAGTCGTGAAGTCTGGAGGGGAATGGAGTCGTCAAGTCTGGAGGGGAATGGAGTAGTCAAGTCTGGAGGGAATGGAGTAGTCACGTCTGGAGGGGATGGAGTAGTCAAGTCTGGAGGTGAATGGAGTAGTCACGTCTTGAGGGAATGGAGTAGTCAATTCTGGAGGGAATGGAGCAGTCAGATCTGGAGGGGAATGGTGTAGTCAAGTCTGGAGGGGAAAGGAGTAGTCAAGTCTGGAGGGGAATGGAGTCATCAAGTCTGGAGGGGATGGAGTAGTCATGTCTGGAGGGGAATGGAGTAGTCAAGTCTGGAGGCGAATGGAGTCGTCAGGTCTGGTGGGGAATGGAGTAGTCAAGTCTGGAGGGAATGGAGTAGTCAAGTCTGGAGGGGAATGGAGTAGTCAAGTCTGGAGCGGAATGGAGTAGTCACGTCTGGATGGGATGGAGTAGTCCAGTCTGGAGGGGAATGGAGTAGTCAAGCCTGGAGGGGAATGGAGTAGTCAAGTCTGGAGGGGAATGGAGTGGTCAGGTCTGGAGGGGAATGGAGTAGTCAAGTCTGGAGGGAATGGAGTAGTCAAGCCTGGAGGGGAATGGAATAGTCAAGTCTGGAGGGGAATGGAGTCGTCAAGTCTGGAGGGGAATGGAGTAGTCAAGTCTGGAGGGGACTGGAGCAGTCAAGTCTGGAGGGAATGGAGTAGTCAAGTCCGGATGGGAATGGAGTAGTCAAGTCCGGAGGGGAATGGAGTAGTCTCATCTGGAGGGGAATGGAGTAGTCAAGTCCGGAGGGGAATGGAGTAGTCAAGTCTGGAGGGGAATGGAGTAGTCAAGTCTGGAGGTGAATGGAGTAGTCAAGTCTGGAGGGGAATGGAGTAGTCAAGTCCGGATGGGAATGGAGTAGTCAAGTCCGGAGGGGAATGGAGTAGTCTCATCTGGAGGGGAATGGAGTAGTCAAGTCCGGAGGGGAATGGAGTAGTCAAGTCTGGAGGGGAATGGAGTAGTCAAGTCTGGAGGTGAATGGAGTAGTCAAGTCTGGAGGGGAATGGAGTAGTCACGTCTGGAGGGAATGCAGTAGTCAAGTCTGGAGGGGAATGGAGTAGTCAAGTCTGGAGTGGAATGGAGTAGTCAAGTCTGGAGGGGAATGGAGTATTCAAGTCTGGAGGGGAATGGAGTAGTCAAGTCTGGAGGGGAATGGAGTAGTCAAGTCAGGAGGGGAAAGGAGTAGTCAAGTCTGGAGGGGAATGGAGTAGTCAGGTCTGGAGGGAATGGAGTAGTCAATTCTGGAGGGAATGGAGTAGTTAAGTCTGCAGGGGAATGGAGTAGTCAAGTCAGGAGCTGAATGGAGTAGTCAAGCCTGGAGGGGAATGGAGTAGTCAAGTCTGGAGGGGAATGGAGTTGTCAAGTCTGGAGGGGAATGGAGTAGTCAAGTCTGGAGGGGACTGGAGCAGTCAAGTCTGGAGGGAATGGATTAGTCAAGTCTGGAGGGGAATGGAGTAGTCAAGTCTGGAGGGAATGGAGTAACCAAGTCTGGAGGGGAATGGAGTAGTCAAGTCTGGAGGGGAATGGAGTAGTCAAGTCTGGAGGGGAATGGAATAGTCAAGTCTGGAGGGGAATGGAGTAGTCAAGTCCGGAGGGGAATGGAGTAGTCAAGTCTGGAGAGGAATGGAGTAGTCAAGTCTGGAGGTGAATGGAGTAGTCAAGTCCGGAGGGAATGGAGTAGTCAAGTCTGGAGGTGAATGGAGTAGTCAAGTCCGGAGGGAATGGAGTAGTCAAGACTGGAGGGGAATGGAGTCATCAAGTCTGGAGGGGAATAGAGTCGTCAAATCTGGAGGGAATGGAGTAGTCAAGTCTGGAGGGGAATGGAGTTGTCAAGTCTGGAGGGAATGGAGGAGTCAGGTCTGGAGGGGAATGGAGTAGTCAAGTCTGGAGGGGAATGGAGTAGTCAAGTCTGGAGGGGAATGGAGACGTCAAGTCTGGAGGGGAATGGAGTAGTCAAGTTTGGAGGGGAATGGAGTAGTCAAGTCTGGAGGGGAATGGAGTAGTCAAGTCAGGAGGGGAATGGAGTAGTCAAGTCTGGAGGGGAATGGAGTCGTGAAGTCTGGAGGGGAATGGAGTCGTCAAGTCTGGAGGGGAATGGAGTAGTCAAGTCTGGAGGGAATGGAGTAGTCACGTCTGGAGGGGATGGAGTAGTCAAGTCTGGAGGTGAATGGAGTAGTCACGTCTGGAGGGAATGGAGTAGTCAATTCTGGAGGGAATGGAGTAGTCAGATCTGGAGGGGAATGGAGTAGTCAAGTCTGGAGGGGAATGGAGTAGTCAAGTCTGGAGGGGACTGGAGCAGTCAAGTCTGGAGGGAATGGAGTAGTCAAGTCCGGATGGGAATGGAGTAGTCAAGTCCGGAGGGGAATGGAGTAGTCTCATCTGGAGGGGAATGGAGTAGTCAAGTCCGGAGGGGAATGGAGTAGTCAAGTCTGGAGGGGAATGGAGTAGTCAAGTCTGGAGGTGAATGGAGTAGTCAAGTCTGGAGGGGAATGGAGTAGTCACGTCTGGAGGGAATGCAGTAGTCAAGTCTGGAGGGGAATGGAGTAGTCAAGTCTGGAGTGGAATGGAGTAGTCAAGTCTGGAGGGGAATGGAGTATTCAAGTCTGGAGGGGAATGGAGTAGTCAAGTCTGGAGGGGAATGGAGTAGTCAAGTCTGGAGGGGAATGGAGACGTCAAGTCTGGAGGGGAATGGAGTAGTCAAGTCTGGAGGGGAATGGAGTAGTCAAGTCTGGAGGGGAATGGAGTAGTCAAGTCTGGAGGGGAATGGAGCAGTCAAGTCTGGAGGGGAATGGAGTAGTCAAGTCTGGAGGGGAATGGAGTAGTCAAGTCTGGAGGGGAATGGAGTCGTGAAGTCTGGAGGGGAATGGAGTCGTCAAGTCTGGAGGGGAATGGAGTAGTCAAGTCTGGAGGGAATGGAGTAGTCACGTCTGGAGGGGATGGAGTAGTCAAGTCTGGAGGTGAATGGAGTAGTCACGTCTTGAGGGAATGGAGTAGTCAATTCTGGAGGGAATGGAGCAGTCAGATCTGGAGGGGAATGGTGTAGTCAAGTCTGGAGGGGAAAGGAGTAGTCAAGTCTGGAGGGGAATGGAGTCATCAAGTCTGGAGGGGATGGAGTAGTCATGTCTGGAGGGGAATGGAGTAGTCAAGTCTGGAGGCGAATGGAGTCGTCAGGTCTGGTGGGGAATGGAGTAGTCAAGTCTGGAGGGAATGGAGTAGTCAAGTCTGGAGGGGAATGGAGTAGTCAAGTCTGGAGCGGAATGGAGTAGTCACGTCTGGATGGGATGGAGTAGTCCAGTCTGGAGGGGAATGGAGTAGTCAAGCCTGGAGGGGAATGGAGTAGTCAAGTCTGGAGGGGAATGGAGTGGTCAGGTCTGGAGGGGAATGGAGTAGTCAAGTCTGGAGGGAATGGAGTAGTCAAGCCTGGAGGGGAATGGAATAGTCAAGTCTGGAGGGGAATGGAGTCGTCAAGTCTGGAGGGGAATGGAGTAGTCAAGTCTGGAGGGGACTGGAGCAGTCAAGTCTGGAGGGAATGGAGTAGTCAAGTCCGGATGGGAATGGAGTAGTCAAGTCCGGAGGGGAATGGAGTAGTCTCATCTGGAGGGGAATGGAGTAGTCAAGTCCGGAGGGGAATGGAGTAGTCAAGTCTGGAGGGGAATGGAGTAGTCAAGTCTGGAGGTGAATGGAGTAGTCAAGTCTGGAGGGGAATGGAGTAGTCAAGTCCGGATGGGAATGGAGTAGTCAAGTCCGGAGGGGAATGGAGTAGTCTCATCTGGAGGGGAATGGAGTAGTCAAGTCCGGAGGGGAATGGAGTAGTCAAGTCTGGAGGGGAATGGAGTAGTCAAGTCTGGAGGTGAATGGAGTAGTCAAGTCTGGAGGGGAATGGAGTAGTCACGTCTGGAGGGAATGCAGTAGTCAAGTCTGGAGGGGAATGGAGTAGTCAAGTCTGGAGTGGAATGGAGTAGTCAAGTCTGGAGGGGAATGGAGTATTCAAGTCTGGAGGGGAATGGAGTAGTCAAGTCTGGAGGGGAATGGAGTAGTCAAGTCAGGAGGGGAAAGGAGTAGTCAAGTCTGGAGGGGAATGGAGTAGTCAGGTCTGGAGGGAATGGAGTAGTCAATTCTGGAGGGAATGGAGTAGTTAAGTCTGCAGGGGAATGGAGTAGTCAAGTCAGGAGATGAATGGAGTAGTCAAGCCTGGAGGGGAATGGAGTAGTCAAGTCTGGAGGGGAATGGAGTTGTCAAGTCTGGAGGGGAATGGAGTAGTCAAGTCTGGAGGGGACTGGAGCAGTCAAGTCTGGAGGGAATGGATTAGTCAAGTCTGGAGGGGAATGGAGTAGTCAAGTCTGGAGGGAATGGAGTAACCAAGTCTGGAGGGGAATGGAGTAGTCAAGTCTGGAGGGGAATGGAGTAGTCAAGTCTGGAGGGGAATGGAATAGTCAAGTCTGGAGGGGAATGGAGTAGTCAAGTCCGGAGGGGAATGGAGTAGTCAAGTCTGGAGAGGAATGGAGTAGTCAAGTCTGGAGGTGAATGGAGTAGTCAAGTCCGGAGGGAATGGAGTAGTCAAGTCTGGAGGTGAATGGAGTAGTCAAGTCCGGAGGGAATGGAGTAGTCAAGACTGGAGGGGAATGGAGTCGTCAAGTCTGGAGGGGAATAGAGTCGTCAAATCTGGAGGGAATGGAGTAGTCAAGTCTGGAGGGGAATGGAGTTGTCAAGTCTGGAGGGAATGGAGGAGTCAGGTCTGGAGGGGAATGGAGTAGTCAAGTCTGGAGGGGAATGGAGTAGTCAAGTCTGGAGGGGAATGGAGACGTCAAGTCTGGAGGGGAATGGAGTAGTCAAGTTTGGAGGGGAATGGAGTAGTCAAGTCTGGAGGGGAATGGAGTAGTCAAGTCAGGAGGGGAATGGAGTAGTCAAGTCTAGAGGGGAATGGAGTCGTGAAGTCTGGAGGGGAATGGAGTCGTCAAGTCTGGAGGGGAATGGAGTAGTCAAGTCTGGAGGGAATGGAGTAGTCACGTCTGGAGGGGATGGAGTAGTCAAGTCTGGAGGTGAATGGAGTAGTCACGTCTGGAGGGAATGGAGTAGTCAATTCTGGAGGGAATGGAGTAGTCAGATCTGGAGGGGAATGGAGTAGTCAAGTCTGGAGGGGAATGGAGTAGTCAAGTCTGGAGGGGACTGGAGCAGTCAAGTCTGGAGGGAATGGAGTAGTCAAGTCCGGATGGGAATGGAGTAGTCAAGTCCGGAGGGGAATGGAGTAGTCTCATCTGGAGGGGAATGGAGTAGTCAAGTCCGGAGGGGAATGGAGTAGTCAAGTCTGGAGGGGAATGGAGTAGTCAAGTCTGGAGGTGAATGGAGTAGTCAAGTCTGGAGGGGAATGGAGTAGTCACGTCTGGAGGGAATGCAGTAGTCAAGTCTGGAGGGGAATGGAGTAGTCAAGTCTGGAGTGGAATGGAGTAGTCAAGTCTGGAGGGGAATGGAGTATTCAAGTCTGGAGGGGAATGGAGTAGTCAAGTCTGGAGGGGAATGGAGTAGTCAAGTCAGGAGGGGAAAGGAGTAATCATGTCTGGAGGGCAATGGAGTAGTCAAGTCTGGAGGGAATGGAGTAGTCAAGCCTGGAGGGAGTGGAGTAGTCAAATCTGGAGGGGAATGGAGTAGTCAGGTCTGGAGGGAATGGAGTAGTCAATTCTGGAGGGAATGGAGTAGTTAAGTCTGGAGGGGAATGGAGTAGTCAAGTCAGGAGATGAATGGAGTAGTCAAGCCTGGAGGGGAATGGAGTAGTCAAGTCTGGAGGGGAATGGAGTTGTCAAGTCTGGAGGGGAATGGAGTAGTCAAGTCTGGAGGGGACTGGAGCAGTCAAGTCTGGAGGGAATGGATTAGTCAAGTCTGGAGGGGAATGGAGTAGTCAAGTCTGGAGGAAATGGAGTAACCAAGTCTGGAGGGGAATGGAGTAGTCAAGTCTGGAGGGGAATGGAGTAGTCAAGTCTGGAGGGGAATGGAATAGTCAAGTCTGGAGGGGAATGGAGTAGTCAAGTCCGGAGGGGAATGGAGTAGTCAAGTCTGGAGAGGAATGGAGTCGTCAAGTCTGGAGGTGAATGGAGTAGTCAAGTCCGGAGGGAATGGAGTAGTCAAGTCTGGAGGTGAATGGAGTAGTCAAGTCCGGAGGGAATGGAGTAGTCAAGACTGGAGGGGAATGGAGTCGTCAAGTCTGGAGGGGAATAGAGTCGTCAAATCTGGAGGGAATGGTGTAGTCAAGTCTGGAGGGGAATGGAGTTGTCAAGTCTGGAGGGAATGGAGTATTCAAGTCTGGAGGGGAATGGAGACGTCAAGTCTGGAGGGGAATGGAGACGTCAAGTCTGGAGGGGAATGGAGTAGTCAAGTTTGGAGGGGAATGGAGTAGTCAAGTCTGGGGGGGAATGGAGTAGTCAAGTCAGGAGGGGAATGGAGTAGTCAAGTCTGGAGGGGAATGGAGTCGTGAAGTCTGGAGGGGAATGGAGTCGTCAAGTCTGGAGGGGAATGGAGTAGTCAAGTCTGGAGGGAATGGAGTAGTCACGTCTGGAGGGGATGGAGTAGTCAAGTCTGGAGGTGAATGGAGTAGTCACGTCTGGAGGGAATGGAGTAGTCAATTCTGGAGGGAATGGAGTAGTCAGATCTGGAGGGGAATGGAGTAGTCAAGTCTGGAGGGGAAAGGAGTAGTCAAGTCTGGAGGGGAATGGAGTCATCAAGTCTGGAGGGGATGGAGTAGTCATGTCTGGAGGGGAATGGAGTAGTCAAGTCTGGTGGGGAATGGAGTCGTCAAGTCTGGTGGGGAATGTAGTAGTCAAGTCTGGAGGGAATGGAGTAGTCACGTCTGGAGGGGAATGGAGTAGTCAAGTCTGGAGCGGAATGGAGTAGTCACGTCTGGATAGGATGGAGTAGTCCAGTCTGGAGGGGAATGGAGCAGTCAAGCCTGGAGGGGAATGGAGCAGTCAAGTCTGGAGGGGAATGGAGTAGTCAAGTCTGGAGGGGAGTGGAGTAGTCAAGTCTGGAGGGAATGGAGTAGTCAAGCCTGGAGGGGAATGAAGTAGTCAAGTCTGGAGGGGAATGGAGTCGTCAAGTCTGGAGGGGAATGGAGTAGTCAAGTCTGGAGGGGACTGGAGCAGTCAAGTCTGGAGGGAATGGAGTCGTCAAGTCCGGAGGGGAATGGAGTAGTCAAGTCCGGAGGGGAATGGAGTAGTCACATCTGGAGGGGAATGGAGTAGTCAAGTCCGGAGGGGAATGGAGTAGTCAAGTCTGGAGGGGAATGGAGTAGTCAAGTCTGGAGGTGAATGGAGTAGTCAAGTCTGGAGGGGAATGGAGTAGTCACGTCTGGAGGGAATGCAGTAGTCAAGTCTGGAGGGGAATGGAGTAGTCAAGTCTGGAGGGGAATGGAGTAGTCAAGTCTGGAGGGGAATGGAGTATTCAAGTCTGGAGGGGAATGGAGTAGTCAAGTCTGGAGGGGAATGGAGTAGTCAAGTCAGGAGGGGAAAGGAGTAGTCAAGTCTGGAGGGCAATGGAGTAGTCAAGTCTGGAGGGAATGGAGTAGTCAAGCCTGGAGGGAATGGAGTAGTCAAATCTGGAGGGGAATGGAGTAGTCAGGTCTGGAGGGAATGGAGTAGTCAAGTCTGGAGGGAATGGAGTAGTTAAGTCTGGAGGGGAATGGAGTAGTCAAGTCTGGAGGGGAATGGAGCACTCAAGCCTGGAGGGGAATGGAGTAGTCAAGTCTGGAGGGGAATGGAGTCGTCAAGTCTGGAGGGGAATGGAGTAGTCAAGTCTGGAGGGGACTGGAGCAGTCAAGTCTGGAGGGAATGGAGTAGTCAAGTCTGGAGGGGAATGGAGTAGTCAAGTCTGGAGGGAATGGAGTAACCAAGTCTGGAGGGGAATGGAGTCGTGAAGTCTGGAGGGGAATGGAGTCGTCAAGTCTGGAGGGGAATGGAGTAGTCAAGTCTGGAGGGAATGGAGTAGTCACATCTGGAGGGGATGGAGTAGTCAAGTCTGGAGGTGAATGGAGTAGTCACGTCTGGAGGGAATGGAGTAGTCAATTCTGGAGGGAATGGAGTAGTCAGATCTGGAGGGGAATGGAGTAGTCAAGTCTGGAGGGGAAAGGAGTAGTCAAGTCTGGAGGGGAATGGAGTCATCAAGTCTGGAGGGGATGGAGTAGTCATGTCTGGAGGGGAATGGAGTAGTCAAGTCTGGAGGGGAATGGAGTCGTCAAGTCTGGTGGGGAATGGAGTAGTCAAGTCTGGAGGGAATGGAGTAGTCACGTCTGGAGGGGAATGGAGTAGTCAAGTCTGGAGCGGAATGGAGTAGTCACGTCTGGATGGGATGGAGTAGTCCAGTCTGGAGGGGAATGGAGTAGTCAAGCCTGGAGGGGAATGGAGCAGTCAAGTCTGGAGGGGAATGGAGTGGTCAAGTCTGGAGGGGAATGGAGTAGTCAAGTCTGGAGGGAATGGAGTAGTCAAGCCTGGAGGGGAATGGAGTAATCAAGTCTGGAGGGGAATGGAGTCGTCAAGTCTGGAGGGGAATGGAGAAGTCAAGTCTGGAGGGGACTGGAGCAGTCAAGTCTGGAGGGAATGGAGTAGTCAAGTCCGGAGGGGAATGGAGTAGTCAAGTCCGGAGGGGAATGGAGTAGTCTCATCTGGAGGGGAATGGAGTAGTCAAGTCCGGAGGGGAATGGAGTAGTCAAGTCTGGAGGGGAATGGAGTAGTCAAGTCTGGAGGTGAATGGAGTAGTCAAGTCTGGAGGGGAATGGAGTAGTCACATCTGGAGGGAATGCAGTAGTCAAGTCTGGAGGGGAATGGAGTAGTCAAGTCTGGAGGGGAATGGAGTAGTCAAGTCTGGAGGTGAATGGAGTAGTCAAGTCTGGAGGGGAATGGAGTAGTCACGTCTGGAGGGAATGCAGTAGTCAAGTCTGGAGGGGAATGGAGTAGTCAAGTCCGGAGGGGAATGGAGTAGTCAAGTCTGGAGAGGAATGGAGTAGTCAAGTCTGGAGGTGAATGGAGCAGTCAAGTCCGGAGGGAATGGAGTAGTCAAGACTGGAGGGGAATGGAGTCGTCAAGTCTGGAGGGGAATAGAGTAGTCAAATCTGGAGGGAATGAAGTAGTCAAGTCTGGAGGGGAATGGAGTTGTCAAGTCTGGAGGGAATGGAGGAGTCAGGTCTGGAGGGGAATGGAGTAGTCAAGTCTGGAGGGGAATGGAGTAGTCAAGTCTGGAGGGGAATGGAGACGTCAAGTCTGGAGGGGAATGGAGTAGTCAAGTCTGGAGGGGAATGGAGTAGTCAAGTCTGGAGGGGAATGGAGTAGTCAAGTCAGGAGGGGAATGGAGTGGTCAAGTCTGGAGGGGAATGGAGTCGTGAAGTCTGGAGGGGAATGGAGTCGTCAAGTCTGGAGGGGAATGGAGTAGTCAAGTCTGGAGGGAATGGAGTAGTCACGTCTGGAGGGGATGGAGTAGTCAAGTCTGGAGGTGAATGGAGTAGTCACGTCTGGAGGGAATGGAGTAGTCAAGTCTGGAGGGGAATGGAGTAGTCAAGTCTGGAGGGGAATGGAGTAGTCAAGTCTGGAGGGGAATGGAGTAGTCAAGTCTGGAGGGGAATGGAGTAGTCAAGTCCGGAGGGGAATGGAGTAGTCAAGTCTGGAGAGGAATGGAGTAGTCAAGTCTGGAGGTGAATGGAGTAGTCAAGTCCGGAGGGAATGGAGTAGTCAAGACTGGAGGGGAATGGAGTCGTCAAGTCTGGAGGGGAATAGAGTAGTCAAATCTGGAGGGAATGGAGTAGTCAAGTCTGGAGGGGAATGGAGTTGTCAAGTCTGGAGGGAATGGAGGACTCAGGTCTGGAGGGGAATGGAGTAGTCAAGTCTGGAGGGGAATGGAGTAGTCAAGTCTGGAGTGGAATGGAGACGTCAAGTCTGGAGGGGAATGGAGACGTCATGTCTGCAGGGGAATGGAGTCGTCAAGTCTGGAGGGGAATGGAGTAGTCAAGTCTGGAGGTGAATGGAGTAGTCAAGTCTGGAGGGGAATGGAGTAGTCAAGTCTGGAGGGGAATGGAGTAGTCAAGTCTGGAGGGGAATGGAGTAGTCAAGTCTGGAGGGGAATGGAGTAGTCAAGTCTGGAGGGAATGGAGTAGTCAAGCCTGGAGGGGAATGGAGTAATCAAGTCTGGAGGGGAATGGAGTCGTCAAGTCTGGAGGGGAATGGAGAAGTCAAGTCTGGAGGGGACTGGAGCAGTCAAGTCTGGAGGGAATGGAGTAGTCAAGTCCGGAGGGGAATGGAGTAGTCAAGTCCGGAGGGGAATGGAGTAGTCTCATCTGGAGGGGAATGGAGTAGTCAAGTCCGGAGGGGAATGGAGTAGTCAAGTCTGGAGGGGAATGGAGTAGTCAAGTCTGGAGGTGAATGGAGTAGTCAAGTCTGGAGGGGAATGGAGTAGTCACGTCTGGAGGGAATGCAGTAGTCAAGTCTGGAGGGGAATGGAGTAGTCAAGTCTGGAGGGGAATGGAGTAGTCAAGTCTGGAGGTGAATGGAGTAGTCAAGTCTGGAGGGGAATGGAGTAGTCACGTCTGGAGGGAATGCAGTAGTCAAGTCTGGAGGGGAATGGAGTAGTCAAGTCCGGAGGGGAATGGAGTAGTCAAGTCTGGAGCGGAATGGAGTAGTCAAGTCTGGAGGTGAATGGAGCAGTCAAGTCCGGAGGGAATGGAGTAGTCAAGACTGGAGGGGAATGGAGTCGTCAAGTCTGGAGGGGAATAGAGTAGTCAAATCTGGAGGGAATGAAGTAGTCAAGTCTGGAGGGGAATGGAGTTGAAAAGTCTGGAGGGAATGGAGGAGTCAGGTCTGGAGGGGAATGGAGTAGTCAAGTCTGGAGGGGAATGGAGTAGTCAAGTCTGGAGGGGAATGGAGACGTCAAGTCTGGAGGGGAATGGAGTAGTCAAGTCTGGAGGGGAATGGAGTAGTCAAGTCTGGAGGGGAATGGAGTAGTCAAGTCAGGAGGGGAATGGAGTGGTCAAGTCTGGAGGGGAATGGAGTCGTGAAGTCTGGAGGGGAATGGAGTCGTCAAGTCTGGAGGGGAATGGAGTAGTCAAGTCTGGAGGGAATGGAGTAGTCACGTCTGGAGGGGATGGAGTAGTCAAGTCTGGAGGTGAATGGAGTAGTCACGTCTGGAGGGAATGGAGTAGTCAAGTCTGGAGGGGAATGGAGTAGTCAAGTCTGGAGGGGAATGGAGTAGTCAAGTCTGGAGGGGAATGGAGTAGTCAAGTCTGGAGGGGAATGGAGTAGTCAAGTCCGGAGGGGAATGGAGTAGTCAAGTCTGGAGAGGAATGGAGTAGTCAAGTCTGGAGGTGAATGGAGTAGTCAAGTCCGGAGGGAATGGAGTAGTCAAGACTGGAGGGGAATGGAGTCGTCAAGTCTGGAGGGGAATAGAGTAGTCAAATCTGGAGGGAATGGAGTAGTCAAGTCTGGAGGGGAATGGAGTTGTCAAGTCTGGAGGGAATGGAGGAGTCAGGTCTGGAGGGGAATGGATTAGTCAAGTCTGGAGGGGAATGGAGTAGTCAAGTCTGGAGTGGAATGGAGACGTCAAGTCTGGAGGGGAATGGAGACGTCATGTCTGCAGGGGAATGGAGTCGTCAAGTCTGGAGGGGAATGGAGTAGTCAAGTCTGGAGGTGAATGGAGTAGTCAAGTCTGGAGGGGAATGGAGTAGTCAAGTCTGGAGGGGAATGGAGTAGTCAAGTCTGGAGGGGAATGGAGTAGTCAAGTCTGGAGGGGAATGGAGTCGTGAAGTCTGGATGGGAATGGATTCGTCAAGTCTGGAGGGGAATGGAGTAGTCAAGTCTGGAGGGAATGGAGTAGTCACATCTGGAGGGGATGGAGTAGTCAAGTCTGGAGGTGAATGGAGTAGTCACGTCTGGAGGGAATGGAGTTGTCAATTCTGGAGGGAATGGAGTAGTCAATTCTGGAGGGAATGGAGTATTCAGATCTGGAGGGGAATGGAGTAGTCATGTCTGAAGGGGAATGGAGTAGTCAAGTCTGGAGGGGAATGGAGTCATCAAGACTGGAGGGGATGGAGTAGTCATATCTGGAGGGGAATGGAGTAGTCAAGTCTGGAGGTAATGGATTAGTCAAGTCTGGAGGGGAATGGAGTAGTCAAGTCTGGAGGGAATGGAGTAACCAAGTCTGGAGGGGAATGGAGTAGTCAAGTCTGGAGGGGAATGGAGTAGTCAAGTCTGGAGGGGAATGGAATAGTCAGGTCTGGAGGGGATTGGAGTAGTCAAGTCTGGAGGGGAATGGAGTCGTCAAGTCCGGAGGGGAATGGAGTAGTCAAGTCTGGAGGGGAAAGGAGTAGTCAAGTCTGCAGGGGAATGGAGTAATCAAGTCTGGAGGGGAATGGAGTAGTCAAGTCTGGAGGGGAATGGAGCAGTCAAGTCTGGAGGGGAATGGAGTAGTCACGTCTGGAGGGGAATGGATGAGTCAAGTCAGGAGGGGGATGGAGTAGTCAAGTCTGGAGGTGAATGGAGTAGTCACGTCTGGAGGGGAATGGATTAGTCAAGTCTGGAGCGGAATGGAGTAGGCAAGTCTGGAGGGGAATGGAGTAGTCACGTCTGGAGGGGAATGGATTAGTCAAGTCTGGAGCGGAATGGAGTAGTCAAGTCTGGAGGGGAATGGAGTAGTCAAGTCTGGAGGGGAATGGAATAGTCAAGTCTGGAGGGGACTGGAGCAGTCAAGTCTGGAGGGAATGGAGTAGTCAAGTCTGGAGGGGAATGGAGTAGTCACATCTGGAGGGGAATGGAGTAGTCAAGTCCGGAGGGGAATGGAGTAGTCAAGTCTGGAGGGAAATGGAGTAGTCAAGTCTGGAGGGAATGGAGTAGTCAAGTCTGGAGGGGAATGGAGTAGTCACGTCTGGAGGGAATGCAGTGGTCAAGTCTGGAGGGGAATGGAGTAGTCAAGTCTGGAGGGGAATGGAGTAGTCAAGTCTGGAGGGGAATGGAGTATTCAAGTCTGGAGGGGAATGGAGTAGTCAAGTCTGGAGGGCAATGGAGTAGTCAAGTCTGGAGGGAATGGAGTAGTCAAGCCTGGAGGGAATGGAGTAGTCAAATCTGGAGGGGAATGGTGTCATCAAGTCTGGAGGGGAATGGAGTAGTCAAGTCTGGAGGGGACTGGAGCAGTCAAGTCTGGAGGGAATGGAGTAGTCAAGTCTGGAGGGGAATGGAGTCGTCAAGTCTGGAGGGAATGGAGTAACCAAATCTGGAGGGGAATGGAGTAGTCAAGTCTGGAGGGGAATGGAGTAGTCAAGTCTGGAGGGGAATGGAGTAGTCAAGTCCGGAGGGGAATGGAGTAGTCAAGTCTGGAGGGGAATGGAGTAGTCAAGTCTGGAGGGGAATGGAGTAGTCAAGTCCGGAGGGGAATGGAGTAGTCAAGTCTGGAGAGGAATGGAGTAGTCAAGTCTGGAGGTGAATGGAGTAGTCAAGTCTGGAGGGGAATGGAGTAGTCAAGTCTGGAGGGGAATGGAGTAGTCAAGTCCGGAGGGGAATGGAGTAGTCAAGTCTGGAGAGGAATGGAGTAGTCAAGTCTGGAGGTGAATGGAGTAGTCAAGTCCGGAGGGAATGGAGTACTCAAGACTGGAGGGGAATGGAGTCGTCAAGTCTGGAGGGGAATAGAGTAGCCAAATCTGGAGGGAATCGAGTAGTCAAGTCTGGAGGGGAATGGTGTTGTCAAGTCTGGAGGGAATGGAGGAGTCAGGTCTAGAGAGGAATGGAGTAGTCAAGTCTGGAGGGGAATGGAGTAGTCAAGTCTGGAGGGGAATGGAGACGTCAAGTCTTGAGGGGAATGGAGTAGTCAAGTCTGGAGCGGAATGGAGTAGTCAAGTCTGGAGGGGAATGGAGTAGTCAAGTCTGGAGGGGAATGGAGACGTCAAGTCTGGAGGGGAATGGAGTAGTCAAGTCTGGAGGGGAATGGAGTAGTCAAGTCTGGAGGGGAATGGAGTAGTCAAGTCTGGAGGGGAATGGAGTAGTCAAGTCTGGTGGGGAATGGAGTAGTCAAGTCTGGAGGGGAATGGAGTAGACAAGTCTGGAGGGGAATGGAGTCGTGAAGTCTGGAGGGGAATGGAGTCGTCAAGTCTGGAGGGGAATGGAGTAGTCAAGTCTGGAGGGAATGGAGTAGTCACGTCTGGAGGGGATGGAGTAGTCAAGTCTGGAGGTGAATGGAGTAGTCACGTCTGGAGGGAATGGAGTAATCAATTCTGGAGGGAATGGAGTAGTCAGATCTGGAGGGGAATGGAGTAGTCAAGTCTGGAGGGGAAAGGAGTAGTCAAGTCTGGAGGGGAATGGAGTCATCAAGTCTGGAGGGGATGGAGTAGTCATGTCTGGAGGGGAATGGAGTAGTCAAGTCTGGAGGGGAATGGAGTCGTCAAGTCTGGTGGGGAATGGAGTAGTCAAGTCTGGAGGGAATGGAGTAGTCACGTCTGGAGGGGAATGGAGTCGTCAAGTCTGGAGCGGAATGGAGTAGTCACGTCTGGATGGGATGGAGTAGTCCAGTCTGGAGGGGAATGGAGTAGTCAAGCCTGGAGGGGAATGGAGCAGTCAAGTCTGGAGGGGAATGGAGTGGTCAAGTCTGGAGGGGAATGGAGTAGTCAAGTCTGGAGGGAATGGAGTAGTCAAGCCTGGAGGGGAATGGAGTAGTCAAGTCTGGAGGGGAATGGAGTCGTCAAGTCTGGAGGGGAATGGAGTAGTCAAGTCTGGAGGGGACTGGAGCAGTCAAGTCTGGAGGGAATGGAGTAGTCAAGTCCGGAGGGGAATGGAGTAGTCAAGTCCGGAGGGGAATGGAGTAGTCTCATCTGGAGGGGAATGGAGTAGTCAAGTCCGGAGGGGAATGGAGTAGTCAAGTCTGGAGGGGAATGGAGTAGTCAAGTCTGGAGGTGAATGGAGTAGTCAAGTCTGGAGGGGAATGGAGTAGTCACGTCTGGAGGGAATGCAGTAGTCAAGTCTGGAGGGGAATGGAGTAGTCAAGTCTGGAGGGGAATGGAGTAGTCAAGTCTGGAGGTGAATGGAGTAGTCAAGTCTGGAGGGGAATGGAGTAGTCACGTCTGGAGGGAATGCAGTAGTCAAGTCTGGAGGGGAATGGAGTAGTCAAGTCCGGAGGGGAATGGAGTAGTCAAGTCTGGAGAGGAATGGAGTAGTCAAGTCTGGAGGTGAATGGAGCAGTCAAGTCCGGAGGGAATGGAGTAGTCAAGACTGGAGGGGAATGGAGTCGTCAAGTCTGGAGGGGAATAGAGTAGTCAAATCTGGAGGAAATGGAGTAGTCAAGTCTGGAGGGGAATGGAGTTGTCAAGTCTGGAGGGAATGGAGGAGTTAGGTCTGGAGGGGAATGGAGTAGTCAAGTCTGGAGGGGAATGGAGTAGTCAAGTCTGGAGGGGAATGGAGACGTCAAGTCTGGAGGGGAATGGAGTAGTCAAGTCTGGAGGGGAATGGAGTAGTCAAGTCTGGAGGGGAATGGAGTAGTCAAGTCAGGAGGGGAATGGAGTGGTCAAGTCTGGAGGGGAATGGAGTCGTGAAGTCTGGAGGGGAATGGAGTCGTCAAGTCTGGAGGGGAATGGAGTAGTCAAGTCTGGAGGGAATGGAGTAGTTACGTCTGGAGGGGATGGAGTAGTCAAGTCTGGAGGTGAATGGAGTAGTCACGTCTGGAGGGAATGGAGTAGTCAATTCTGGAGGGAATGGAGTAGTCACGTCTGGAGGGGAATGGAGTAGTCAAGTCTGGAGCGGAATGGAGTAGTCACGTCTGGATGGGATGGAGTAGTCCAGTCTGGAGGGGAATGGAGCAGTCAAGCCTGGAGGGGAATGGAGCAGTCAAGTCTGGAGGGGAATGGAGTAGTCAAGTCTGGAGGGGAATGGAGTAGTCAAGTCTGGAGGGAATGGAGAAGTCAAGCCTGGAGGGGAATGAAGTAGTCAAGTCTGGAGGGGAATGGAGTCGTCAAGTCTGGAGGGGAATGGAGTAGTCAAGTCTGGAGGGGACTGGAGCAGTCAAGTCTGGGGGGAATGGAGTAGTCAAGTCCGGAGGGGAATGGAGTAGTCAAGTCCGGAGGGGAATGGAGTAGTCACTTCTGGAGTGGAATGGAGTAGTCAAGTCCGGAGGGGAATGGAGTTTTCAAGTCTGGAGGGGAATGGAGTAGTCAAGTCTGGAGGTGAATGGAGTAGTCAAGTCTGGAGGGGAATGGAGTAATCACGTCTGGAGGGAATGCAGTAGTCAAGTCTGGAGGGGAATGGAGTAGTCAAGTCTGGAGGGGAATGGAGTAGTCAAGTCTGGAGGGGAATGGAGTATTCAGGTCTGGAGGGGAATGGAGTAGTCAAGTCTGGAGGGGAATGGAGTAGTCAAGTCAGGAGGGGAAAGGAGTAGTCAAGTCTGGAGGGCAATGGAGTAGTCAAGTCTGGAGGTAATGGAGTAGTCAAGCCTGGAGGGAATGGAGTAGTCAAATCTGGAGGGGAATGGAGTAGTCAGGTCTGGAGGGAATGGAGTAGTCAAGTCTGGAGGGAATGGAGTAGTTAAGTCTGGAGGGGAATGGAGTAGTCAAGTCTGGAAGGGAATGGAGCAGTCAAGCCTGGAGGGGAATGGAGTAGTCAAGTCTGGAGCGGAATGGAGTCGTCAAGTCTGGAGGGGAATGGAGTAGTCAAGTCTGGAGGGGACTGGAGCAGTCAAGTCTGGAGGGAATGGAGTAGTCAAGTCTGGAGGGGAATGGAGTAGTCAAGTCTGGAGGGAATGGAGTAACCAAGTCTGGAGGGGAATGGAGTAGTCAAGTCTGGAGGGGAATGGAGTCGTCAAGTCTGGAGGGGAATGGAGTAGTCAAGTCTGGAGGGGACTGGAGCTGTCAAGTCTGGAGGGAATGGAGTAGTCAAGTCTGGAGGGGAATGGAGTAGTCAAGTCTGGAGGGAATGGAGTAACCAAGTCTGGAGGGGAATGGAGTAGTCAAGTCTGGAGGGGAATGGAGTAGTCATGTCTGGAGGGGAATGGAGTAGTCAAGTCTGGAGGGGAATAGAGTAGTCAAGTCTGGAGGGGAATGGAGTTGTCAAGTCTGGAGGGAATGGAGGAGTCAGGTCTGGAGGGGAATGGAGTAGTCAAGTCTGGAGGGGAATGGAGTAGTCAAGTCTGGAGGGGAATGGAGACGTCAAGTCTGGAGGGGAATGGAGACGTCAAGTCTGGAGGGGAATGGAGTAGTCAAGTCTGGAGGGGAATGGAGTAGTCAAGTCTGGAGGGGAATGGGGTAGTCAAGTCTGGAGGGGAATGGAGTAGTCAAGTCTGGAGGGGAATGGAGTCATCAAGTCTGGAGGGGAATGGAGTAGTCAAGTCTGGAGGGGAATGGAGTCGTGAAGTCTGGAGGGGAATGGAATCGTCAAGTCTGGAGGGGAATGGAGCAGTCAAGTCTGGAGGGAATGGAGTAGTCACATCTGGAGGGGATGGAGTCGTCAAGTCTGGAGGTGAATGGAGTAGTCACGTCTGGAGGGAATGGAGTAGTCAATTCTGGAGGGAATGGAGTAGTCAGATCTGGAGGGGAATGGAGTAGTCAAGTCTGGAGGGAATGGAGTAGTCACGTCTGGAGGGGATGGAGTAGTCAAGTCTGGAGGTGAATGGAGTAGTCACGTCTGGAGGGAATGGAGTAGTCAATTCTGGAGGGAATGGAGTAGTCAGATCTGGAGGGGAATGGAGTAGTCAAGTCTGGAGGGGAAAGGAGTAGTCAAGTCTGGAGGGGAATGGAGTCATCAAGTCTGGAGGGGATGGAGTAGTCATGTCTGGAGGGGAATGGAGTAGTCAAGTCTGGAGGGGAATGGAGTCGTCAAGTCTGGTGGGGAATGGAGTAGTCAAGTCTGGAGGGAATGGAGTAGTAACGTCTGGAGGGGAATGGAGTAGTCAAGTCTGGAGCGGAATGGAGTAGTCACGTCTGGATGGGATGGAGTAGTCCAGTCTGGAGGGGAATGGAGTAGTCAAGCCTGGAGGGGAATGGAGCAGTCAAGTCTGGAGGGGAATGGAGTGGTCAAGTCTGGAGGGGAATGGAGTAGTCAAGTCTGGAGGGAATGGAGTAGTCAAGCCTGGAGGGGAATGGAGTAGTCAAGTCTGGAGGGGAATGGAGTCGTCAAGTCTGGAGGGGAATGGAGTAGTCAAGTCTGGAGGGGACTGGAGCAGTCAAGTCTGGAGGGAATGGAGTAGTCAAGTCCGGAGGGGAATGGAGTAGTCAAGTCCGGAGGGGAATGGAGTAGTCTCATCTGGAGGGGAATGGAGTAGTCAAGTCCGGAGGGGAATGGAGTAGTCAAGTCTGGAGGGGAATGGGGTAGTCAAGTCTGGAGGTGAATGGAGTAGTCAAGTCTGGAGGGGAATGGAGTGGTCATGTCTGGAGGGAATGCAGTAGTCAAGTCTCGAGGGGAATGGAGTAGTCAAGTCTGGAGGGGAATGGAGTAGTCAAGTCTGGAGGGGAATGGAGTATTCAAGTCTGGAGGGCAATGGAGTAGTCAAGTCTGGAGGGAATGGAGTAGTCAAGCCTGGAGGGAGTGGAGTAGTCAAATCTGGAGGGGAATGGAGTAGTCAGGTCTGGAGGGGATGGAGTAGTCAATTCTGGAGGGAATGGAGTAGTTAATTCTGGAGGGGAATGGAGTAGTCAAGTCTGGAGATGAATGGAGTAGTCAAGCCTGGAGAGGAATGGAGTAGTCAAGTCTGGAGGGGAATGGAGTCGTCAAGTCTGGAGGGGAATGGAGTAGTCAAGTCTGGAGGGGACTGGAGCAGTCAAGTCTGGAGGGAATGGATTAGTCAAGTCTGGAGGGGAATGGAGTAGTCAAGTCTGGAGGGAATGGAGTAACCAAGTCTGGAGGGGAATGGAGTAGTCAAGTCTGGAGGGGAATGGAGTAGTCAAGTCTGGAGGGGAATGGAATAGTCAAGTCTGGAGGGGAATGGAGTAGTCAAGTCTGGAGGGGAATGGAGTAGTCAAGTCCGGAGGGGAATGGAGTAGTCAAGTCTGGAGAGGAATGGAGTAGTCAAGTCTGGAGGTGAATGGAGTAGTCAAGTCCGGGGGGAATGGAGTAGTCAAGACTGGAGGGGAATGGTGTCGTCAAGTCTCGAGGGGAATAGAGTAGTCAAATCTGGAGGGAATGGAGTAGTCAGGTCTGGAGGGGAATGGAGTTGTCAAGTCTGGAGGGAATGGAGGAGTCAGGTCTGGAGGGGAATGGAGTAGTCAAGTCTGGAGGGGAATGGAGTAGTCAAGTCTGGAGGGGAATGGAGACGTCAAGTCTGGAGGGGAATGGAGTAGTCAAGTCTGGAGGGGAATGGAGTAGTCAAGTCTGGAGGGGAATGGAGTAGTCAAGTCTGGAGGGGAATGGAGTAGTCAAGTCTGGAGGGGAATGGAGTAGTCAAGTCTGGAGGGGAATGGAGTAGTCAAGTCAGGAGGGGAATGGAGTGGTCAAGTCTGGAGGGGAATGGAGTCGTGAAGTCTGGAGGGGAATGGAGTCGTCAAGTCTGGAGGGGAATGGAGTAGTCAAGTCTGGAGGGAATGGAGTAGTCACGTCTGGAGGGGATGGAGTAGTCAAGTCTGGAGGTGAATGGAGTAGTCACGTCTGGAGGGAATGGAGTAGTCAATTCTGGAGGGAATGGAGTAGTCACGTCTGGAGGGGAATGGAGTAGTCAAGTCTGGAGCGGAATGGAGTAGTCACGTCTGGATGGGATGGAGTAGTCCAGTCTGGAGGGGAATGGAGCAGTCAAGCCTGGAGGGGAATGGAGCAGTCAAGTCTGGAGGGGAATGGAGTAGTCAAGTCTGGAGGGGAATGGAGTAGTCAAGTCTGGAGGGAATGGAGAAGTCAAGCCTGGAGGGGAATGAAGTAGTCAAGTCTGGAGGGGAATGGAGTCGTCAAGTCTGGAGGGGAATGGAGTAGTCAAGTCTGGAGGGGACTGGAGCAGTCAAGTCTGGAGGGAATGGAGTAGTCAAGTCCGGAGGGGAATGGAGTAGTCAAGTCCGGAGGGGAATGGAGTAGTCACATCTGGAGTGGAATGGAGTAGTCAAGTCCGGAGGGGAATGGAGTTTTCAAGTCTGGAGGGGAATGGAGTAGTCAAGTCTGGAGGTGAATGGAGTAGTCAAGTCTGGAGGGGAATGGAGTAATCACGTCTGGAGGGAATGCAGTAGTCAAGTCTGGAGGGGAATGGAGTAGTCAAGTCTGGAGGGGAATGGAGTAGTCAAGTCTGGAGGGGAATGGAGTATTCAAGTCTGGAGGGGAATGGAGTAGTCAAGTCTGGAGGGGAATGGAGTAGTCAAGTCAGGAGGGGAAAGGAGTAGTCAAGTCTGGAGGGCAATGGAGTAGTCAAGTCTGGAGGGAATGGAGTAGTCAAGCCTGGAGGGAATGGAGTAGTCAAATCTGGAGGGGAATGGAGTAGTCAGGTCTGGAGGGAATGGAGTAGTCAAGTCTGGAGGGAATGGAGTCGTCAAGTCTGGAGGGGAATGGAGCAGTCAAGCCTGGAGGGGAATGGAGCAGTCAAGTCTGGAGGGGAATGGAGTAGTCAAGTCTGGAGGGGAATGGAGTAGTCAAGTCTGGAGGGAATGGAGAAGTCAAGCCTGGAGGGGAATGAAGTAGTCAAGTCTGGAGGGGAATGGAGTCGTCAAGTCTGGAGGGGAATGGAGTAGTCAAGTCTGGAGGGGACTGGAGCAGTCAAGTCTGGAGGGAATGGAGTAGTCAAGTCCGGAGGGGAATGGAGTAGTCAAGTCCGGAGGGGAATGGAGTAGTCACATCTGGAGTGGAATGGAGTAGTCAAGTCCGGAGGGGAATGGAGTTTTCAAGTCTGGAGGGGAATGGAGTAGTCAAGTCTGGAGGTGAATGGAGTAGTCAAGTCTGGAGGGGAATGGAGTAATCACGTCTGGAGGGAATGCAGTAGTCAAGTCTGGAGGGGAATGGAGTAGTCAAGTCTGGAGGGGAATGGAGTAGTCAAGTCTGGAGGGGAATGGAGTATTCAAGTCTGGAGGGGAATGGAGTAGTCAAGTCTGGAGGGGAATGGAGTAGTCAAGTCAGGAGGGGAAAGGAGTAGTCAAGTCTGGAGGGCAATGGAGTAGTCAAGTCTGGAGGGAATGGAGTAGTCAAGCCTGGAGGGAATGGAGTAGTCAAATCTGGAGGGGAATGGAGTAGTCAGGTCTGGAGGGAATGGAGTAGTCAAGTCTGGAGGGAATGGAGTAGTTAAGTCTGGAGGGGAATGGAGTAGTCAAGTCTGGAAGGGAATGGAGCAGTCAAGCCTGGAGGGGAATGGAGTAGTCAAGTCTGGAGCGGAATGGAGTCGTCAAGTCTGGAGGGGAATGGAGTAGTCAAGTCTGGAGGGGACTGGAGCAGTCAAGTCTGGAGGGAATGGAGTAGTCAAGTCTGGAGGGGAATGGAGTAGTCAAGTCTGGAGGGAATGGAGTAACCAAGTCTGGAGGGGAATGGAGTAGTCAAGTCTGGAGGGGAATGGAGTCGTCAAGTCTGGAGGGGAATGGAGTAGTCAAGTCTGGAGGGGACTGGAGCTGTCAAGTCTGGAGGGAATGGAGTAGTCAAGTCTGGAGGGGAATGGAGTAGTCAAGTCTGGAGGGAATGGAGTAACCAAGTCTGGAGGGGAATGGAGTAGTCAAGTCTGGAGGGGAATGGAGTAGTCATGTCTGGAGGGGAATGGAGTAGTCAAGTCTGGAGGGGAATAGAGTAGTCAAGTCTGGAGGGGAATGGAGTTGTCAAGTCTGGAGGGAATGGAGGAGTCAGGTCTGGAGGGGAATGGAGTAGTCAAGTCTGGAGGGGAATGGAGTAGTCAAGTCTGGAGGGGAATGGAGACGTCAAGTCTGGAGGGGAATGGAGACGTCAAGTCTGGAGGGGAATGGAGTAGTCAAGTCTGGAGGGGAATGGAGTAGTCAAGTCTGGAGGGGAATGGGGTAGTCAAGTCTGGAGGGGAATGGAGTAGTCAAGTCTGGAGGGGAATGGAGTAGTCAAGTCTGGAGGTGAATGGAGTAGTCAAGTCTGGAGGGGAATGGAGTGGTCATGTCTGGAGGGAATGCAGTAGTCAAGTCTGGAGGGGAATGGAGTAGTCAAGTCTGGAGGGGAATGGAGTAGTCAAGTCTGGAGGGGAATGGAGTATTCAAGTCTGGAGGGCAATGGAGTAGTCAAGTCTGGAGGGAATGGAGTAGTCAAGCCTGGAGGGAGTGGAGTAGTCAAATCTGGAGGGGAATGGAGTAGTCAGGTCTGGAGGGGATGGAGTAGTCAATTCTGGAGGGAATGGAGTCGTTAATTCTGGAGGGGAATGGAGTAGTCAAGTCTGGAGATGAATGGATTAGTCAAGCCTGGAGAGGAATGGAGTAGTCAAGTCTGGAGGGGAATGGAGTCGTCAAGTCTGGAGGGGAATGGAGTAGTCAAGTCTGGAGGGGACTGGAGCAGTCAAGTCTGGAGGGAATGGATTAGTCAAGTCTGGAGGGGAATGGAGTAGTCAAGTCTGGAGGGAATGGAGTAACCAAGTCTGGAGGGGAAGGGAGTAGTCAAGTCTGGAGGGGAATGGAGTAGTCAAGTCTGGAGGGGAATGGAATAGTCAAGTCTGGAGGGGAATGGAGTAGTCAAGTCTGGAGGGGAATGGAGTAGTCAAGTCCGGAGGGGAATGGAGTAGTCAAGTCTGGAGAGGAATGGAGTAGTCAAGTCTGGAGGTGAATGGAGTAGTCAAGTCCGGGGGGAATGGAGTAGTCAAGACTGGAGGGGAATGGAGTCGTCAAGTCTCGAGGGGAATAGAGTAGTCAAATCTGGAGGGAATGGAGTAGTCAGGTCTGGAGGGGAATGGAGTAGTCAAGTCTGGAGGGAATGGAGTAACCAAGTCTGGAGGGGAATGGAGTAGTCAAGTCTGGAGGGGAATGGAGTCGTCAAGTCTGGAGGGGAATGGAGTAGTCAAGTCTGGAGGGGACTGGAGCTGTCAAGTCTGGAGGGAATGGAGTAGTCAAGTCTGGAGGGGAATGGAGTAGTCAAGTCTGGAGGGAATGGAGTAACCAAGTCTGGAGGGGAATGGAGTAGTCAAGTCTGGAGGGGAATGGAGTAGTCATGTCTGGAGGGGAATGGAGTAGTCAAGTCTGGAGGGGAATAGAGTAGTCAAGTCTGGAGGGGAATGGAGTTGTCAAGTCTGGAGGGAATGGAGGAGTCAGGTCTGGAGGGGAATGGAGTAGTCAAGTCTGGAGGGGAATGGAGTAGTCAAGTCTGGAGGGGAATGGAGACGTCAAGTCTGGAGGGGAATGGAGACGTCAAGTCTGGAGGGGAATGGAGTAGTCAAGTCTGGAGGGGAATGGAGTAGTCAAGTCTGGAGGGGAATGGGGTAGTCAAGTCTGGAGGGGAATGGAGTAGTCAAGTCTGGAGGGGAATGGAGTCATCAAGTCTGGAGGGGAATGGAGTAGTCAAGTCTGGAGGGGAATGGAGTCGTGAAGTCTGGAGGGGAATGGAATCGTCAAGTCTGGAGGGGAATGGAGCAGTCAAGTCTGGAGGGAATGGAGTAGTCACATCTGGAGGGGATGGAGTCGTCAAGTCTGGAGGTGAATGGAGTAGTCACGTCTGGAGGGAATGGAGTAGTCAATTCTGGAGGGAATGGAGTAGTCAGATCTGGAGGGGAATGGAGTAGTCAAGTCTGGAGGGAATGGAGTAGTCACGTCTGGAGGGGATGGAGTAGTCAAGTCTGGAGGTGAATGGAGTAGTCACGTCTGGAGGGAATGGAGTAGTCAATTCTGGAGGGAATGGAGTAGTCAGATCTGGAGGGGAATGGAGTAGTCAAGTCTGGAGGGGAAAGGAGTAGTCAAGTCTGGAGGGGAATGGAGTCATCAAGTCTGGAGGGGATGGAGTAGTCATGTCTGGAGGGGAATGGAGTAGTCAAGTCTGGAGGGGAATGGAGTCGTCAAGTCTGGAGCGGAATGGAGTAGTCACGTCTGGATGGGATGGAGTAGTCCAGTCTGGAGGGGAATGGAGTAGTCAAGCCTGGAGGGGAATGGAGCAGTCAAGTCTGGAGGGGAATGGAGTGGTCAAGTCTGGAGGGGAATGGAGTAGTCAAGTCTGGAGGGAATGGAGTAGTCAAGCCTGGAGGGGAATGGAGTAGTCAAGTCTGGAGGGGAATGGAGTCGTCAAGTCTGGAGGGGAATGGAGTAGTCAAGTCTGGAGGGGACTGGAGCAGTCAAGTCTGGAGGGAATGGAGTAGTCAAGTCCGGAGGGGAATGGAGTAGTCAAGTCCGGAGGGGAATGGAGTAGTCTCATCTGGAGGGGAATGGAGTAGTCAAGTCCGGAGGGGAATGGAGTAGTCAAGTCTGGAGGGGAATGGAGTAGTCAAGTCTGGAGGTGAATGGAGTAGTCAAGTCTGGAGGGGAATGGAGTGGTCATGTCTGGAGGGAATGCAGTAGTCAAGTCTGGAGGGGAATGGAGTAGTCAAGTCTGGAGGGGAATGGAGTAGTCAAGTCTGGAGGGGAATGGAGTATTCAAGTCTGGAGGGCAATGGAGTAGTCAAGTCTGGAGGGAATGGAGTAGTCAAGCCTGGAGGGAGTGGAGTAGTCAAATCTGGAGGGGAATGGAGTAGTCAGGTCTGGAGGGGATGGAGTAGTCAATTCTGGAGGGAATGGAGTAGTTAATTCTGGAGGGGAATGGAGTAGTCAAGTCTGGAGATGAATGGAGTAGTCAAGCCTGGAGAGGAATGGAGTAGTCAAGTCTGGAGGGGAATGGAGTCGTCAAGTCTGGAGGGGAATGGAGTAGTCAAGTCTGGAGGGGACTGGAGCAGTCAAGTCTGGAGGGAATGGATTAGTCAAGTCTGGAGGGGAATGGAGTAGTCAAGTCTGGAGGGAATGGAGTAACCAAGTCTGGAGGGGAATGGAGTAGTCAAGTCTGGAGGGGAATGGAGTAGTCAAGTCTGGAGGGGAATGGAATAGTCAAGTCTGGAGGGGAATGGAGTAGTCAAGTCTGGAGGGGAATGGAGTAGTCAAGTCCGGAGGGGAATGGAGTAGTCAAGTCTGGAGAGGAATGGAGTAGTCAAGTCTGGAGGTGAATGGAGTAGTCAAGTCCGGGGGGAATGGAGTAGTCAAGACTGGAGGGGAATGGAGTCGTCAAGTCTCGAGGGGAATAGAGTAGTCAAATCTGGAGGGAATGGAGTAGTCAGGTCTGGAGGGGAATGGAGTTGTCAAGTCTGGAGGGAATGGAGGAGTCAGGTCTGGAGGGGAATGGAGTAGTCAAGTCTGGAGGGGAATGGAGTAGTCAAGTCTGGAGGGGAATGGAGACGTCAAGTCTGGAGGGGAATGGAGTAGTCAAGTCTGGAGGGGAATGGAGTAGTCAAGTCTGGAGGGGAATGGAGTAGTCAAGTCTGGAGGGGAATGGAGTAGTCAAGTCTGGAGGGGAATGGAGTAGTCAAGTCTGGAGGGGAATGGAGTATTCAAGTCAGGAGGGGAATGGAGTGGTCAAGTCTGGAGGGGAATGGAGTCGTGAAGTCTGGAGGGGAATGGAGTCGTCAAGTCTGGAGGGGAATGGAGTAGTCAAGTCTGGAGGGAATGGAGTAGTCACGTCTGGAGGGGATGGAGTAGTCAAGTCTGGAGGTGAATGGAGTAGTCACGTCTGGAGGGAATGGAGTAGTCAATTCTGGAGGGAATGGAGTAGTCACGTCTGGAGGGGAATGGAGTAGTCAAGTCTGGAGCGGAATGGAGTAGTCACGTCTGGATGGGATGGAGTAGTCCAGTCTGGAGGGGAATGGAGCAGTCAAGCCTGGAGGGGAATGGAGCAGTCAAGTCTGGAGGGGAATGGAGTAGTCAAGTCTGGAGGGGAATGGAGTAGTCAAGTCTGGAGGGAATGGAGAAGTCAAGCCTGGAGGGGAATGAAGTAGTCAAGTCTGGAGGGGAATGGAGTCGTCAAGTCTGGAGGGGAATGGAGTAGTCAAGTCTGGAGGGGACTGGAGCAGTCAAGTCTGGAGGGAATGGAGTAGTCAAGTCCGGAGGGGAATGGAGTAGTCAAGTCCGGAGGGGAATGGAGTAGTCACATCTGGAGTGGAATGGAGTAGTCAAGTCCGGAGGGGAATGGAGTTTTCAAGTCTGGAGGGGAATGGAGTAGTCAAGTCTGGAGGTGAATGGAGTAGTCAAGTCTGGAGGGGAATGGAGTAATCACGTCTGGAGGGAATGCAGTAGTCAAGTCTGGAGGGGAATGGAGTAGTCAAGTCTGGAGGGGAATGGAGTAGTCAAGTCTGGAGGGGAATGGAGTATTCAAGTCTGGAGGGGAATGGAGTAGTCAAGTCTGGAGGGGAATGGAGTAGTCAAGTCAGGAGGGGAAAGGAGTAGTCAAGTCTGGAGGGCAATGGAGTAGTCAAGTCTGGAGGGAATGGAGTAGTCAAGCCTGGAGGGAATGGAGTAGTCAAATCTGGAGGGGAATGGAGTAGTCAGGTCTGGAGGGAATGGAGTAGTCAAGTCTGGAGGGAATGGAGTAGTTAAGTCTGGAGGGGAATGGAGTAGTCAAGTCTGGAAGGGAATGGAGCAGTCAAGCCTGGAGGGGAATGGAGTAGTCAAGTCTGGAGCGGAATGGAGTCGTCAAGTCTGGAGGGGAATGGAGTAGTCAAGTCTGGAGGGGACTGGAGCAGTCAAGTCTGGAGGGAATGGAGTAGTCAAGTCTGGAGGGGAATGGAGTAGTCAAGTCTGGAGGGAATGGAGTAACCAAGTCTGGAGGGGAATGGAGTAGTCAAGTCTGGAGGGGAATGGAGTCGTCAAGTCTGGAGGGGAATGGAGTAGTCAAGTCTGGAGGGGACTGGAGCTGTCAAGTCTGGAGGGAATGGAGTAGTCAAGTCTGGAGGGGAATGGAGTAGTCAAGTCTGGAGGGAATGGAGTAACCAAGTCTGGAGGGGAATGGAGTAGTCAAGTCTGGAGGGGAATGGAGTAGTCATGTCTGGAGGGGAATGGAGTAGTCAAGTCTGGAGGGGAATAGAGTAGTCAAGTCTGGAGGGGAATGGAGTTGTCAAGTCTGGAGGGAATGGAGGAGTCAGGTCTGGAGGGGAATGGAGTAGTCAAGTCTGGAGGGCAATGGAGTAGTCAAGTCTGGAGGGGAATGGAGACGTCAAGTCTGGAGGGGAATGGAGACGTCAAGTCTGGAGGGGAATGGAGTAGTCAAGTCTGGAGGGGAATGGAGTAGTCAAGTCTGGAGGGGAATGGGGTAGTCAAGTCTGGAGGGGAATGGAGTAGTCAAGTCTGGAGGGGAATGGAGTCATCAAGTCTGGAGGGGAATGGAGTAGTCAAGTCTGGAGGGGAATGGAGTCGTGAAGTCTGGAGGGGAATGGAATCGTCAAGTCTGGAGGGGAATGGAGCAGTCAAGTCTGGAGGGAATGGAGTAGTCACATCTGGAGTGGATGGAGTCGTCAAGTCTGGAGGTGAATGGAGTAGTCACGTCTGGAGGGAATGGAGTAGTCAATTCTGGAGGGAATGGAGTAGTCAGATCTGGAGGGGAATGGAGTAGTCAAGTCTGGAGGGAATGGAGTAGTCACGTCTGGAGGGGATGGAGTAGTCAAGTCTGGAGGTGAATGGAGTAGTCACGTCTGGAGGGAATGGAGTAGTCAATTCTGGAGGGAATGGAGCAGTCAGATCTGGAGGGGAATGGAGTAGTCAAGTCTGGAGGGGAAAGGAGTAGTCAAGTCTGGAGGGGAATGGAGTCATCAAGTCTGGAGGGGATGGAGTAGTCATGTCTGGAGGGGAATGGAGTAGTCAAGTCAGGAGGGGAATGGAGTCGTCAAGTCTGGTGGGGAATGGAGTAGTCAAGTCTGGAGGGAATGGAGTAGTAACGTCTGGAGGGGAATGGAGTAGTCAAGTCTGGAGCGGAATGGAGTAGTCACGTCTGGATGGGATGGAGTAGTCCAGTCTGGAGGGGAATGGAGTAGTCAAGCCTGGAGGGGAATGGAGCAGTCAAGTCTGGAGGGGAATGGAGTGGTCAAGTCTGGAGGGGAATGGAGTCGTCAAGTCTGGAGGGGAATGGAGTAGTCAAGGCTAGAGGGGACTGGAGCAGTCAAGTCTGGAGGGAATGGAGTAGTCAAGTCCGGAGGGGAATGGAGTAGTCAAGTCCGGAGGGGAATGGAGTAGTCTCATCTGGAGGGGAATGGAGTAGTCAAGTCCGGAGGGGAATGGAGTAGTCAAGTCTGGAGGGGAATGGAGTAGTCAAGTCTGGAGGTGAATGGAGTAGTCAAGTCTGGAGGGGAATGGAGTGGTCAAGTCTGGAGGGAATGCAGTAGTCAAGTCTGGAGGGGAATGGAGTAGTCAAGTCTGGAGGGGAATGGAGTAGTCAAGTCTGGAGGGGAATGGAGTATTCAAGTCTGGAGGGCAATGGAGTAGTCAAGTCTGGAGGGAATGGAGTAGTCAAGCCTGGAGGGAGTGGAGTAGTCAAATCTGGAGGGGAATGGAGTAGTCAGGTCTGGAGGGGATGGAGTAGTCAATTCTGGAGGGAATGGAGTAGTTAATTCTGGAGGGGAATGGAGTAGTCAAGTCTGGAGATGAATGGAGTAGTCAAGCCTGGAGAGGAATGGAGTAGTCAAGTCTGGAGGGGAATGGAGTCGTCAAGTCTGGAGGGGAATGGAGTAGTCAAGTCTGGAGGGGACTGGAGCAGTCAAGTCTGGAGGGAATGGATTAGTCAAGTCTGGAGGGGAATGGAGTAGTCAAGTCTGGAGGGAATGGAGTAACCAAGTCTGGAGGGGAATGGAGTAGTCAAGTCTGGAGGGGAATGGAGTAGTCAAGTCTGGAGGGGAATGGAATAGTCAAGTCTGGAGGGGAATGGAGTAGTCAAGTCTGGAGGGGAATGGAGTAGTCAAGTCCGGAGGGGAATGGAGTAGTCAAGTCTGGAGAGGAATGGAGTAGTCAAGTCTGGAGGTGAATGGAGTAGTCAAGTCCGGGGGGAATGGAGTAGTCAAGACTGGAGGGGAATGGAGTCGTCAAGTCTCGAGGGGAATAGAGTAGTCAAATCTGGAGGGAATGGAGTAGTCAGGTCTGGAGGGGAATGGAGTTGTCAAGTCTGGAGGGAATGGAGGAGTCAGGTCTGGAGGGGAATGGAGTAGTCAAGTCTGGAGGGGAATGGAGTAGTCAAGTCTGGAGGGGAATGGAGACGTCAAGTCTGGAGGGGAATGGAGTAGTCAAGTCTGGAGGGGAATGGAGTAGTCAAGTCTGGAGGGGAATGGAGTAGTCAAGTCTGGAGGGGAATGGAGTAGTCAAGTCTGGAGGGGAATGGAGTAGTCAAGTCTGGAGGGGAATGGAGTTGTCAAGTCTGGAGGGAATGGAGGAGTCAGGTCTGGAGGGGAATGGAGTAGTCAAGTCTGGAGGGGAATGGAGTAGTCAAGTCTGGAGGGGAATGGAGACGTCAAGTCTGGAGGGGAATGGAGACGTCAAGTCTGGAGGGGAATGGAGTAGTCAAGTCTGTAGGGGAATGGAGTAGTCAAGTCTGGAGGGGAATGGGGTAGTCACGTCTGGAGGGGAATGGAGTAGTCAAGTCTGGAGGGGAATGGACTAGTCAGGTCTGGAGGGGAATGGAGTAGTCAAGTCTGGAGGGGAATGGAGTCGTGAAGTCTGGAGGGGAATGGAATCGTCAAGTCTGGAGGGGAATGGAGTAGTCAAGTCTGGAGGGAATGGAGTAGTCACATCTGGAGGGGATGGAGTAGTCAAGTCTGGAGGTGAATGGAGTAGTCACGTCTGGAGGGAATGGAGTAGTCAATTCTGGAGGGAATGGAGTAGTCAGATCTGGAGGGGAATGGAGTAGTCAAGTCTGGAGGGAATGGAGTAGTCACGTCTGGAGGGGATGGAGTAGTCAAGTCTGGAGGTGAATGGAGTAGTCACGTCTGGAGGGAATGGAGTAGTCAATTCTGGAGGGAATGAAGTAGTCAGATCTGGAGGGGAAAGGAGTAGTCAAGTCTGGAGGGGAAAGGAGTAGTCAAGTCTGGAGGGGAATGGAGTCATCAAGTCTGGAGGGGATGGAGTAGTCATGTCTGGAGGGGAATGGAGTAGTCAAGTCTGGAGGGGAATGGAGTCGTCAAGTCTGGTGGGGAATGGAGTAGTCAAGTCTGGAGGGAATGGAGTAGTCAAGTCTGCAGGGGAATGGAGTAGTCAAGTCTGGAGGGGAATGGGGTAGTCAAGTCTGGAGGGGAATGGAGTAGTCAAGTCTGGAGGGGAATGGAGTAGTCAGGTCTGGAGGGGAATGGAGTAGTCAAGTCTGGAGGGGAATGGAGTCGTGAAGTCTGGAGGGGAATGGATTCGTCAAGTCTGGAGGGGAATGGAGTAGTCAAGTCTGGAGGGAATGGAGTAGTCACATCTGGAGGGGATGGAGTAGTCAAGTCTGGAGGTGAATGGAGTAGTCACGTCTGGAGGGAATGGAGTAGTCAATTCTGGAGGGAATGGAGTAGTCAGATCTGGAGGGGAATGGAGTAGTCAAGTCTGGAGGGAATGGAGTAGTCACGTCTGGAGGGGATGGAGTAGTCAAGTCTGGAGGTGAATGGAGTAGTCACGTCTGGAGGGAATGGAGTAGTCAATTCTGGAGGGAATGGAGTAGTCAGATCTGGAGGGGAAAGGAGTAGTCAAGTCTGGAGGGGAAAGGAGTAGTCAAGTCTGGAGGGGAATGGAGTCATCAAGTCTGGAGGGGATGGAGTAGTCATGTCTGGAGGGGAATGGAGTAGTCAAGTCTGGAGGGGAATGGAGTCGTCAAGTCTGGTGGGGAATGGAGTAGTCAAGTCTGGAGGGAATGGAGTAGTAACGTCTGGAGGGGAATGGAGTAGTCAAGTCTGGAGCGGAATGGAGTAGTCACGTCTGGATGGGATGGAGTAGTCCAGTCTGGAGGGGAATGGAGTAGTCAAGCCTGGAGGGGAATGGAGCAGTCAAGTCTGGAGGGGAATGGAGTGGTCAATTCTGGAGGGGAATGGAGTAGTCAAGTCTGGAGGGAATGGAGTAGTCAAGCCTGGAGCGGAATGGAGCAGTCAAGTCTGGAGGGGAATGGAGTCGTGAAGTCTGGAGGGGAATGGAATCGTCAAGTCTGGAGGGGAATGGAGTAGTCAAGTCTGGAGGGAATGGAGTAGTCACATCTGGAGGGGATGGAGTAGTCAAGTCTGGAGGTGAATGGAGTAGTCACGTCTGGAGGGAATGGAGTAGTCAATTCTGGAGGGAATGGAGTAGTCAGATCTGGAGGGGAATGGAGTAGTCAAGTCTGGAGGGAATGGAGTAGTCACGTCTGGAGGGGATGGAGTAGTCAAGTCTGGAGGTGAATGGAGTAGTCACGTCTGGAGGGAATGGAGTAGTCAATTCTGGAGGGAATGGAGTTGTCAGATCTGGAGGGGAAAGGAGTAGTCAAGTCTGGAGGGGAAAGGAGTAGTCAAGTCTGGAGGGGAATGGAGTCATCAAGTCTGGAGGGGATGGAGTAGTCATGTCTGGAGGGGAATGGAGTAGTCAAGTCTGGAGGGGAATGGAGTCGTCAAGTCTGGTGGGGAATGGAGTAGTCAAGTCTGGAGGGAATGGAGTAGTAACGTCTGGAGGGGAATGGAGTAGTCAAGTCTGGAGCGGAATGGAGTAGTCACGTCTGGATGGGATGGAGTAGTCCAGTCTGGAGGGGAATGGAGTAGTCAAGCCTGGAGGGGAATGGAGCAGTCAAGTCTGGAGGGGAATGGAGTGGTCAATTCTGGAGGGGAATGGAGTAGTCAAGTCTGGAGGGAATGGAGTAGTCAAGCCTGGAGCGGAATGGAGCAGTCAAGTCTGGAGGGGAATGGAGTCGTCAAGTCTGGAGGGGAATGGAGTAGTCAAGTCTGGAGGGGACTGGAGCAGTCAAGTCTGGAGGGAATGGAGTAGTCAAGTCCGGAGGGGAATGGAGTAGTCAAGTCCGGAGGGGAATGGAGTAGTCTCATCTGGAGGGGAATGGAGTAGTCAAGTCCGGAGGGGAATGGAGTAGTCAAGTCTGGAGGGGAATGGAGTAGTCAAGTCTGGAGGTGAATGGAGTAGTCAAGTCTGGAGGGGAATGGAGTAGTCACGTCTGGAGGGAATGCAATAGTCAAGTCTGGAGGGGAATGGAGTAGTCAAGTCTGGAGGGGAATGGAGTAGTCAAGTCTGGAGGGGAATGGAGTATTCAAGTCTGGAGGGGAATGGAGTAGTCAAGTCTGGAGGGGAATGGAGCAGTCAAGTCAGGAGGGGAAAGGAGTAGTCAAGTCTGGAGGGCAATGGAGTAGTCAAGTCTGGAGGGAATGGAGTAGTCAAGCCTGGAGGGAGTGGACTAGTCAAATCTGGAGGGGAATGGAGTAGTCAGGTCTGGAGGGAATGGAGTAGTCAAGTCTAGAGGGGAATGGAGTAGTCGAGTCTGGAGGGGACTGGAGCAGTCAAGTCTGGAGGGAATGGATTAGTCAAGTCTGGAGGGGAATGGAGTAGTCAAGTCTGGAGGGAATGGAGTAACCAAGTCTGGAGGGGAATGGAGTAGTCAAGTCTGGAGGGGAATGGAGTAGTCAAGTCTGGAGGGGAATGGAATCGTCAAGTCTGGAGGGGAATGGAGCAGTCAAGTCTGGAGGGGAATGGAGTAGTCAAGTCCGGAGGGGAATGGAGTAGTCAAGTCTGGAGAGGAATGGAATAGTCAAGTCTGGAGGTGAATGGAGTAGTCAAGTCCGGAGGGAATGGAGTAGTCAAGACTGGAGGGGAATGGAGTCGTCAAGTCTGGAGGGGAATAGAGTAGTCAAATCTGGAGGGAATGGAGTAGTCAAGTCTGGAGGGGAATGGAGTTGTCAAGTCTGGAGGGAATGGAGGAGTCAGGTCTGGAGGGGAATGGAGTAGTCAAGTCTGGAGGGGAATGGAGTAGTCAAGTCTGGAGGGGAATGGAGACGTCAAGTCTGGAGGGGAATGGAGTAGTCAAGTCTGGAGGGGAATGGGGTAGTCAAGTCTGGAGGGGAATGGAGTAGTCAAGTCAGGAGGGGAAAGGAGTAGTCAAGTCTGGAGGGGAATGGAGTCGTGAAGTCTGGAGGGGAATGGAGTCGTCAAGTCTGGAGGGGAATGGAGTAGTCAAGTCTGGAGGGAATGGAGTAGTCACGTCTGGAGGGGATGGAGTAGTCAAGTCTGGAGGTGAATGGAGTAGTCACGTCTGGAGGGAATGGAGTAGTCAATTCTGGAGGGAATGGAGTAGTCACGTCTGGAGGGGAATGGAGTAGTCAAGTTTGGAGCGGAATGGAGTAGTCACGTCTGGATGGGATGGAGTAGTCCAGTCAGGAGGGGAATGGAGCAGTCAAGCCTGGAGGGGAATGGAGCAGTCAAGTCTGGAGGGGAATGGAGTAGTCAAGTCTGGAGGGGAATGGAGTAGTCAAGTCTGGAGGGAATGGAGTAGTCAAGCCTGGAGGGGACTGAAGTAGTCAAGTCTGGAGGGGAATGGAGTCGTCAAGTCTGGAGGGGAATGGAGTAGTCAAGTCTGGAGGGGACTGGAGCAGTCAAGTCTGGAGGGAATGGAGTAGTCAAGTCCGGAGGGGAATGGAGTAGTCAAGTCCGGAGGGGAATGGAGTAGTCACATCTGGAGTGGAATGGAGTAGTCAAGTCCGGAGGGGAATGGAGTTGTCAAGTCTGGAGGGGAATGGAGTAGTCAAGTCTGGAGTTGAATGGAGTAGTCAAGTCTGGAGGGGAATGGAGTAATCACGTCTGGAGGGAATGCAGTAGTCAAGTCTGGAGGGGAATGGAGTAGTCAAGTCTGGAGGGGAATGGAGTAGTCAAGTCTGGAGGGGAATGGAGTATTCAAGTCTGGAGGGGAATGGAGTAGTCAAGTCTGGAGGGGAATGGAGTAGTCAAGTCAGGAGGGGAAAGGAGTAGTCAAGTCTGGAGGGCAATGGAGTAGTCAAGTCTGGAGGGAATGGAGTAGTCAAGCCTGGAGGGAATGGAGTCGTCAAATCTGGAGGGGAATGGAGTAGTCAGGTCTGGAGGGAATGGAGTAGTCAAGTCTGGAGGGAATGGAGTAGTTAAGTCTGGAGGGGAATGGAGTTGTCAAGTCTGGAGGGGAATGGAGCAGTCAAGCCTGGAGGGGAATGGAGTAGTCAAGTCTGGAGGGGAATGGAGTCGTCAAGTCTGGAGGGGAATGGAGTAGTCAAGTCTGGAGGGGACTGGAGCAGTCAAGTCTGGAGGGAATGGAGTAGTCAAGTCTGGAGGGGAATGGAGTAGTCAAGTCTGGAGGGAATGGAGTAACCAAGTCTGGAGGGGAATGGAGTAGTCAAGTCTGGAGGGGAATGGAGTAGTCAAGTCTGGAGGGGAATGGAGTAGTCAAGTCTGGAGGGGAATGGAGTAGTCAAGTCTGGAGGGGAATGGAGTAGTCAAGTCTGGAGGGGAATGGAGTTGTCAAGTCTGGAGGGAATGGAGGAGTCAGGTCTGGAGGGGAATGGAGTAGTCAAGTCTGGAGGGGAATGGAGTAGTCAAGTCTGGAGGGGAATGGAGACGTCAAGTCTGGAGGGGAATGGAGACGTCAAGTCTGGAGGGGAATGGAGTAGTCAAGTCTGGAGGGGAATGGAGTAGTCAAGTCTGGAGGGGAATGGGGTAGTCAAGTCTGGAGGGGAATGGAGTAGTCAAGTCTGGACGGGAATGGAGTAGTCAAGTCTGGAGGGGAATGGAGTAGTCAAGTCTGGAGGGGAATGGAGTCGTGAAGTCTGGAGGGGAATGGAATCGTCAAGTCTGGAGGGGAATGGAGTAGTCAAGTCTGGAGGGAATGGACTAGTCACATCTGGAGGGGATGGAGTAGTCAAGTCTGGAGGTGAATGGAGTAGTCACGTCTGGAGGGAATGGAGTAGTCAATTCTGGAGGGAATGGAGTAGTCAGATCTGGAGGGGAATGGAGTAGTCAAGTCTGGAGGGGAAAGGAGTAGTCAAGTCTGGAGGGGAATGGAGTCATCAAGTCTGGAGGGGATGGAGTAGTCATATCTGGAGGGGAATGGAGTAGTCAAGTCTGGAGGGGAATGGAGTCGTCAAGTCTGGTGGGGAATGGAGTAGTCAAGTCTGGAGGGAATGGAGTAGTCACGTCTGGAGGGGATGGAGTCGTCAAGTCTGCAGGGAATGGAGTAGTCAAGTCTGGAGGGGAATGGAGTCGTCAAGTCTGGAGGGGAATGGAGTAGTCAAGTCTGGAGGGGAATGGAGTCGGCAAGTCTGGAGGGGAATGGAGTTGTCAAGTCTTGAGGGGAATGGAGTTGTCAAGTCTGGAGGGGAATGGAGTCGTCAAGTCTGGAGGGGAATGGAGTAGTCAAGTCTGGAGGGGAATGGAGTCGGCAAGTCTGGAGGGGAATGGAGTTGTCAAGTCTTGAGGGGAATGGAGTAGTCAAGTCTGGAGGGGAATGGAGTAGTCAAGTCTGAAGGGGAATGCAGTCGGCAAGTCTGGAGGGGAATGGAGTTGTCAAGTCTTGAGGGGAATGGAGTTGTCAAGTCTGGAGGGGAATGGAGTAGTCAAGTCTGGAGGGAATGGAGCAGTCAAGTCTGGAGGGGAATGGAGTAGTCAAGTCTGGAGGGGAATGGAGTAGTCAAGTCAGGAGGGGAAAGGAGTAGTCAAGTCTGGAGGGCAATGGAGTAGTCAAGTCTGGAGGGAATGGAGTAGTCAAGTCTGGAGGGAAATGGAGTCGTCAAGTCTGGAGGGGAATGGAGGAGTCAAGTCTGGAGGGAAGGGAGTAGTCAAGTCTGGAGGGAATGGAATAGTCAAGTCTGGAGCGAATGGACTCGTCAAGTCTGGAGGGGAATGGAGTAGTCAAGTCTGGAGGGGAATGGAGTAGTCAAGTCTGGAGGGGAATGGAGATGTCAAGTCTGGAGCGGAATGGAGCAGTCAAGTCTCGAGGGGAATGGAGTAGTCAAGACTGGAGGGAATGGAGTAGTCAAGTCTGGAGGGGATGGAGTAGTCAAGTCTAGAGGGGAATGGAGTAGTCAAGTCTGGAGGGGAATGGAGTAGTCACCTCTGGAGGGGAATGGAGTAGTCAAGTCTGGAGGGGAATTGAGTAGTCAAGTCTGGAGGGGAAAGGAGTAGTCAAGTCTGCAGGGGAATGGAGTAATCAAGTCTGGAGGGGAATGGAGTAGTCAAGTCTGGAGGGGAATGGAGCAGTCAAGTCTGGAGGGGAATGGAGTAGTCACGTCTGGAGGGGAATGGAGTACTCAAGTCTGCAGGGGAATGGAGTAATCAAGTCTGGAGGGGAATGGCGTAGTCAAGTCTGGAGCGGAATGGAGTAGTCAAGTCAGGAGGGGGATGGGGTAGTCAAGTCTGGAGGGGAATGGAGTAGTCACGTCTGGAGGGGAATGGGTTAGTCAAGTCTGGAGCGGAATGGAGTAGGCAAGTCTGGAGGGGAATGGAGTAGTCAAGTCTGGAGGGGAATGGAGTAGTCAAGTCTGGAGGGGAATGGAGTAGGCAAGTCTGGAGGGGAATGGAGTAGTCAAGTCTGGAGGGGAATGGAGTAGTCAAGTCTGGAGGGGAATGGAGTAGTCAAGTCTGGAGGGGAATGGAGTAGTCACCTCTGGAGGGGAAAGGAGTAGTCAACTCTGGAGGGGAATGGAGTCATTAAGTCTGGAGGGGAATGGAGTAGTCACGTCTGGAGGGGAATGGAGCAGCCAAGTCTGGAGGGGAATGGAGTAGTCACGTCTGGAGGGGAATGGAGTAGTCAAGTCTGGAGGGGAATGGAGTAGTCAAGTCTGGAGCGGAATGGAGTAGTCAAGTCAGGAGGGGAATGGAGTAGTCAAGTCTGGAGGGGAATGGAGTAGTCACGTCTGGAGGGGAATGGATTAGTCAAGTCTGGAGCGGAATGGAGTAGGCAAGTCTGGAGGGGAATGGAGTAGTCAAGTCTGGAGGGGAATGGAGCAGTCAAGTCTGGAGGGGAATGGAGTAGTCAAGCCTGGAGGGAATGGAGTAGTCAAGCCTGGAGGGAATGGAGTAGTCAAATCTGGAGGGGAATGGAGTAGTCAGGTCTGGAGGGAATGGAGTAGTCAAGTCTGGATGGAATGGAGTAGTTAAGTCTGGAGGGGAATGGAGTAGTCAGGTCTGGAGGGAAATGGAGTAGTCAAGCCTGGAGGGGAATGGAGTAGTCAAGTCTGGAGGGGAATGGAGTCGTCAAGTCTGGAGGGGAATGGAGTAGTCAAGTCTGGAGGGGACTGGAGCTGTCAAGTCTGGAGGGAATGGAGTAGTCAAGTCTGGAGGGGAATGGAGTAGTCAAGTCTGGAGGGAATGGAGTAACCAAGTCTGGAGGGGAATGGAGTAGTCAAGTCTGGAGGGGAATGGAGTAGTCAAGTCTGGAGGGGAATGGAGTAGTCAAGTCTGGAGGGGAATGGAGTAGTCAAGTCTGGAGGGGAATGGAGTTGTCAAGTCTGGAGGGAATGGAGGAGTCAGGTCTGGAGGGGAATGGAGTAGTCAAGTCTGGAGGGGAATGGAGTAGTCAAGTCTGGAGGGGAATGGAGACGTCAAGTCTGGAGGGGAATGGAGACGTCAAGTCTGGAGGGGAATGGAGTAGTCAAGTCTGGAGGGGAATGGAGTCGTCAAGTCTGGAGGGGAATGGAGTAGTCAAGTCTGGAGGGGAATGGAGTAGTCAAGTCTGGAGGGGAATGGAGCAGTCAAGTCTGGAGGGGAATGGAGTAGTCAAGTCTGGAGGGGAATGGAGTCGTGAAGTCTGGACGGGAATGGAATCGTCAAGTCTGGAGGGGAATGGAGTAGTCAAGTCTGGAGGGAATGGAGTAGTCACATCTGGAGGGGATGGAGTAGTCAAGTCTGGAGGTGAATGGAGTTGTCACGTCTGGAGGGAATGGAGTAGTCAATTCTGGAGGGAATGGAGTAGTCAGATCTGGAGGGGAAGGGAGTAGTCAAGTCTGGAGGGGAAAGGAGTAGTCAAGTCTGGAGGGGAATGGAGTCATCAAGTCTGGAGGGGATGGAATAGTCATATCTGGAGGGGAATGGAGTAGTCAAGTCTGGAGGGGAATGGAGTCATCAAGTCTGGTGGGGAATGGAGTAGTCAAGTCTGGAGGGAATGGAGTAGTCACGTCTGGAGGGGATGGAGTAGTCAAGTCTGGAGGGGAATGGAGCAGTCAAGTCCGTGGGGAATTGAGTAGTCAAGACTGGAGGGGAATGGAGTCGTCAAGTCTGGAGGGGAATAGAGTAGTCAAATCTGGAGGGAATGGAGTAGTCAAGTCTGGAGGGGAATGGAGTTGTCAAATCTGGAGGGAATGGAGGAGTCAGGTCTGGAGGGGAATGGAGTAGTCAAGTCTGGAGGGGAATGGAGAAGTCAAGTCTGGAGGGGAATGGAGACGTCAAGTCTGGAGGGGAATGGAGTTGTCAAGTCTGGAGCGGAATGGAGTAGTCAAGCCTGGAGGGGAATGGAGACGTCAAGTCTGGAGGGGAATGGAGACGTCAAGTCTGGAGGGGAATGGAGTAGTCAAGTCTGGAGGGGAATGGAGTAGTCAAGTCTGGAGGGGAATGGAGTAGTCAGGTCTGGAGGGGAATGGAGTAGTCAAGTCTGGAGGGGAATGGAGTAGTCAAGTCTGGAGGGGAATGGAGTAGTCAAGTCTGGAGGGGAAAGGAGTAGTCACCTCTGGAGGGGAATGGAGTAGTCAACTCTGGAGGGGAATGGAGTAGTCAAGTCTGGAGCGGAAAGGAGTAGTCAAGTCTGAAGGGGAATGGAGTAATCAAGTCTGGAGGGGAATGGAGTAGTCACGTCTGGAGGGGAATGGAGCAGTCAAGTCTGGAGGGGAATGGAGTAGTCACGTCTGGAGGGGAATGGAGTAGTCACGTCTGGAGGGGAATGGATTAGTCAAGTCTGGAGCGGAATGGAGTAGTCAAGTCTGGAGGGGAATGGAGTTGTCAAGTCTGGAGGGGAATGGAGTAGTCAAGTCTGGAGGGGAATGGAGTCGGCAAGTCTGGAGGGGAATGGAGTTGTCAAGTCTTGAGGGGAATGGAGTTGTTAAGTCTGGAGGGGAATGGTGTAGTCAAGTCTGGAGGGAATGGAGCAGTCAAGTCTGGAGGGGAATGGAGTAGTCAAGTCTGGAGGGGAATGGAGCAGTCAAGTCAGGAGGGGAAAGGAGTAGTCAAGTCTGGAGGGCAATGGAGTAGTCAAGTCTGGAGGGAATGGAGTAGTCAAGTCTGGAGGGAAATGGAGTCGTCAAGTCTGGAGGGGAATGGAGGAGTCAAGTCTGGAGGGAAGGGAGTAGTCAAGTCTGGAGGGAATGGAGTAGTCAAGTCTGGAGCGAATGGACTCGTCAAGTCTGGAGTGGAATGGAGTAGTCAAGTCTGGAGGGGAATGGCGTAGTCAAGTCTGGAGGGGAATGGAGAAGTCAAGTCTGGAGCGGACTGGAGCAGTCAAGTCTGGAGGGGAATGGAGTAGTCAAGACTGGAGGGAATGGAGTAGTCAAGTCTGGAGGGGATGGAGTAGTCAAGTCTAGAGGGGAATGGAGCAGTCAAGTCTGGAGGGGAATGGAGTAGTCACCTCTGGAGGGGAATGGAGTAGTCAAGTCTGGAGGGGAATTGAGTAGTCAAGTCTGGAGGGGAAAGGAGTAGTCAAGTCTGCAGGGGAATGGAGTAATCAAGTCTGGAGGGGAATGGAGTAGTCAAGTCTGGAGGGGAATGGAGCAGTCAAGTCTGGAGGGGAATGGAGTCGTCACGTCTGGAGGGGAATGGAGTAGTCAAGTCTGGAGCGGAATGGAGTAATCAAGTCTGGAGGGGAATGGCGTAGTCAAGTCTGGAGCGGAATGGAGTAGTCAAGTCAGGAGGGGGATGGAGTAGTCAAGTCTGGAGGGGAATGGAGTAGTCACGTCTGGAGGGGAATGGGTTAGTCAAGTCTGGAGCGGAATGGAGTAGGCAAGTCTGGAGGGGAATGGAGTACTCAAGTCTGGAGGGGAATGGAGTAGTCAAGTCTGGAGGGGAATGGAGTAGGCAAGTCTGGAGGGGAATGGAGTAGTCAAGTCTTGATGGGAATGGAGTTGTCAAGTCTGGAGGGGAATGGAGTAGTCAAGTCTGGAGGGAATGGAGTAGTCAAGTCTGGAGGGGAATGGAGTAGTCAAGTCTGGAGGGGAATGGAGTAGTCACCTCTGGAGGGGAATGGAGTCGTCAACTCTGGAGGGGAATGGAGTAGTCAAGTCTGGAGGGGATGGAGTAGTCAAGTCTGCAGGGAATGGAGCAGTCAAGTCTGGAAGGGAATGGAGTCGTCAAGTCTGGAGGGGAATGGAGTAGTCAAGTCTGGAGGGGAATGGAGTAGTGAAGTCTGGAGGGGAATGGAGTAGTCACCTCTGGAGGGGAAAGGAGTAGTCAACTCTGGAGGGGAATGGAGTCATCAAGTCTGGAGGGGAATGGAGTAGTCACGTCTGGAGGGGAATGGAGCAGCCAAGTCTGGAGGGGAATGGAGTAGTCACGTCTGGAGGGGAATGGAGTAGTCAAGTCTGGAGCGGAATGGAGTAGTCAAGTCAGGAGGGGAATGGAGTAGTCAAGTCTGGAGGGGAATGGAGTAGTCACGTCTGGACGGGAATGGATTAGTCAAGTCTGGAGCGGAATGGAGTAGGTAAGTCTGGAGAGGAATGGAGTAGTCAAGTCTGGAGGGGAATGGAGCAGTCAAGTCTGGAGGGGAATGGAGTAGTCAAGCCTGGAGGGAATGGAGTAGTCAAGCCTGGAGGGAATGGAGTAGTCAAATCTGGAGGGGAATGGAGTTGTCAGGTCTGGAGGGAATGGAGTAGTCAAGTCTGGAGGGAATGGAGTAGTTAAGTCTGGAGGGGAATGGAGTAGTCAGGTCTGGAGGGGAATGGAGTAGTCAAGCCTGGAGGGGAATGGAGTAGTCAAGTCTGGAGGGGAATGGAGTCGTCAAGTCTGGAGGGGAATGGAGTAGTCAAGTCTGGAGGGGACTGGAGCTGTCAAGTCTGGAGGGAATGGAGTAGTCAAGTCTGGAGGGGAATGGAGTAGTCAAGTCTGGAGGGAATGGAGTAACCAAGTCTGGAGGGGAATGGAGTAGTCAAGTCTGGAGGGGAATGGAGTAGTCAAGTCTGGAGGGGAATGGAGTAGTCAAGCCTGGAGGGGAATGGAGTAGTCAAGTCTGGAGGGGAATGGAGTCGTCAAGTCTGGAGGGGAATGGAGTAGTCAAGTCTGGAGGGGACTAGAGCTGTCAAGTCTGGAGGGAATGGAGTAGTCAATTCTGGAGGGGAATGGAGTAGTCAAGTCTGGAGGGAATGGAGTAACCAAGTCTGGAGGGGAATGGAGTAGTCAAGTCTGGAGGGGAATGGAGTAGTCAAGTCTGGAGGGGAATGGAGTAGTCAAGTCTGGAGGGGAATGGAGTAGTCAAGTCTGGAGGGGAATGGAGTAGTCAAGTCTGGAGGGGAATGGAGTAGTCAAGTCTGGAGGGGAATGGAGTAGTCAAGTCTGGAGGGGAATGGAGTCGTGAAGTCTGGAGGGGAATGGAATCGTCAAGTCTGGAGGGGAATGGAATAGTCAAGTCTGGAGGGAATGGAGCAGTCACATCTGGAGGGGATGGAGTAGTCAAGTCTGGAGGTGAATGGAGTAGTCACGTCTGGAGGGAATGGAGTAGTCAATTCTGGAGGGAATGGAGTAGTCAGATCTGGAGGGGAATGGAGTCGTCAAGTCTGGAGGGGAAAGGAGTAGTCAAGTCTGGAGGGGAATGGAGTCATCAAGTCTGGAGGGGATGGAGTAGTCATATCTGGAGGGGAATGGAGGAGTCAAGTCTGGAGGGGAATGGAGTCGTCAAGTCTGGTGGGGAATGGAGTAGTCAAGTCTGGAGGGAATGGAGTAGTCACCTCTGGAGGGGATGGAGTAGTCAAGTCTGCAGGGAATGGAGTAGTCAAGTCTGGAGGGGAATGGAGTCGTCAAGTCTGGAGGGGAATGGAGTAGTCAAGTCTGGAGGGGAATGGAGTAGTCAAGTCTGGAGGGGAATGGAGTAGTCACCTCTGGAGGGGAATGGAGTAGTCAACTCTGGAGGGGAATGGAGTAGTCAAGTCTGGAGCGGAAAGGAGTAATCAAGTCTGCAGGGGAATGGAGTAATCAAGTCTGGAGGGGAATGGAGTAGTCACGTCTGGAGGGGAATGGAGCAGTCAAGTCTGGAGGGGAATGGAGTAGTCACGTCTGGAGGGGAATGGATTAGTCAAGTCCGGAGGGGAATGGAGTAGTCAAGTCTGGAGAGGAATGGAGTAGTCAAGTCTGGAGGTGAATGGATTAGTCAAGTCCGGGGGGAATTGAGTAGTCAAGACTGGAGGGGAATGGAGTCGTCAAGTCTGGAGGGGAATAGAGTAGTCAAATCTGGAGGGAATGGAGTAGTCAAGTCTGGAGGGGAATGGAGTTGTATAATCTGGAGGGAATGGAGGAGTCAGGTCTGGAGGGGAATGGAGTAGTCAAGTCTGGAGGGGAATGGAGTAGTCAAGTCTGGAGGGGAATGGAGACGTCAAGTCTGGAGGGGAATGGAGTTGTCAAGTCTGGAGCGGAATGGAGTAGTCAAGCCTGGAGGGGAATGGAGACGTCAAGTCTGGAGGGGAATGGAGACGTCAAGTCTGGAGGGGAATGGAGTAGTCAAGTCTGGAGGGGAATGGAGTAGTCAAGTCTGGAGGGGAATGGAGTAGTCAAGTCTGGAGGGAAATGGAGTAGTCAAGTCTGGAGGGGAATGGAGTAGTCAAGTCTGGAGGGGAATGGAGTAGTCAAGTCTGGAGGGGAATGGAGTCGTGAAGTCTGGAGGGGAATGGAGTCGTCAAGTCTGGAGGGGAATGGAGTAGTCAAGTCTGGAGGGAATGGAGTAGTCACGTCTGGAGGGGATGGAGTAGTCAAGTCTGGAGGTGAATGGAGTTGTCACGTCTGGAGGGAATGGAGTAGTCAATTCTGGAGGGAATGGAGTAGTCAGATCTGGAGGGGAATGGAGCAGTCAAGTCTGGAGGGGAAAGGAGTAGTCAAGTCTGGAGGGGAATGGAGTCATCAAGTCTGGAGTGGATGGAGTAGTCATGTCTGGAGGGGAATGGAGTAGTCAAGTCTGGAGGGGAATGGAGTCGTCAAGTCTGGTGGGGAATGGAGTAGTCAAGTCTGGAGGGAATGGAGTAGTCACGTCTGGAGTGGATGGAGTAGTCGAGTCTGCAGGGAATGGATTAGTCAAGTCTGGAGGGGAATGGAGTCGTCAAGTCTGGAGGGGAATGGAGTAGTCAAGTCTGGAGGGGAATGGAGTAGTCAAGTCTGGAGAGGAATGGAGCAGTCAAGACTGGAGGGGAATGGAGTCGTCACGTCTGGAGGGGAATGGAGTAGTCACGTCTGGAGGGGAATGGAGTAATCAAGTCTGGAGGGGAATGGAGTAATCAAGTCTGGAGGGGAATGGAGTAGTCAAGTCTGGAGGGGAAAGGAGTAGTCACCTCTGGAGGGGAATGGAGTAGTCAACTCTGGAGGGGAATGGAGTAGTCAAGTCTGGAGCGGAAAGGAGTAGTCAAGTCTGAAGGGGAATGGAGTAATCAAGTCTGGAGGGGAATGGAGTAGTCACGTCTGGAGGGGAATGGAGCAGTCAAGTCTGGAGGGGAATGGAGTAGTCACGTCTGGAGGGGAATGGAGTAGTCACGTCTGGAGGGGAATGGATTAGTCAAGTCTGGAGCGGAATGGAGTAGTCAAGTCTGGAGGGGAATGGAGTTGTCAAGTCTGGAGGGGAATGGAGTAGTCAAGTCTGGAGGGGAATGGAGTCGGCAAGTCTGGAGGGGAATGGAGTTGTCAAGTCTTGAGGGGAATGGAGTTGTTAAGTCTGGAGGGGAATGGAGTTGTCAGAGTTGAGGGAATGGAGGTAAGTCTGTAGGGAATGGAGGGAGGTCAAGCTGGATGAGAGTCAAGTCTGGAGGGGGAGGAGAGTCAAGTCTGGAGGGAATGGAGCAGTCAAGTCTGGAGAAGGGTAGTCAAGTCTGGAGGGAATGGAGTAGTCAAGTCTGGAGGGAAATGGAGTCGTCAAGTCTGGAGGGGAATGGAGGAGTCAAGTCTGGAGGGAAGGGAGTAGTCAAGTCTGGAGGGAATGGAGTAGTCAAGTCTGGAGCGAATGGACTCGTCAAGTCTGGAGTGGAATGGAGTAGTCAAGTCTGGAGGGGAATGGCGTAGTCAAGTCTGGAGGGGAATGGAGAAGTCAAGTCTGGAGCGGACTGGAGCAGTCAAGTCTGGAGGGGAATGGAGTAGTCAAGACTGGAGGGAATGGAGTAGTCAAGTCTGGAGGGGATGGAGTAGTCAAGTCTAGAGGGGAATGGAGCAGTCAAGTCTGGAGGGGAATGGAGTAGTCACCTCTGGAGGGGAATGGAGTAGTCAAGTCTGGAGGGGAATTGAGTAGTCAAGTCTGGAGGGGAAAGGAGTAGTCAAGTCTGCAGGGGAATGGAGTAATCAAGTCTGGAGGGGAATGGAGTAGTCAAGTCTGGAGGGGAATGGAGCAGTCAAGTCTGGAGGGGAATGGAGTCGTCACGTCTGGAGGGGAATGGAGTAGTCAAGTCTGGAGCGGAATGGAGTAATCAAGTCTGGAGGGGAATGGCGTAGTCAAGTCTGGAGCGGAATGGAGTAGTCAAGTCAGGAGGGGGATGGAGTAGTCAAGTCTGGAGGGGAATGGAGTAGTCACGTCTGGAGGGGAATGGGTTAGTCAAGTCTGGAGCGGAATGGAGTAGGCAAGTCTGGAGGGGAATGGAGTACTCAAGTCTGGAGGGGAATGGAGTAGTCAAGTCTGGAGGGGAATGGAGTAGGCAAGTCTGGAGGGGAATGGAGTAGTCAAGTCTTGATGGGAATGGAGTTGTCAAGTCTGGAGGGGAATGGAGTAGTCAAGTCTGGAGGGAATGGAGTAGTCAAGTCTGGAGGGGAATGGAGTAGTCAAGTCTGGAGGGGAATGGAGTAGTCACCTCTGGAGGGGAATGGAGTCGTCAACTCTGGAGGGGAATGGAGTAGTCAAGTCTGGAGGGGATGGAGTAGTCAAGTCTGCAGGGAATGGAGCAGTCAAGTCTGGAAGGGAATGGAGTCGTCAAGTCTGGAGGGGAATGGAGTAGTCAAGTCTGGAGGGGAATGGAGTAGTGAAGTCTGGAGGGGAATGGAGTAGTCACCTCTGGAGGGGAAAGGAGTAGTCAACTCTGGAGGGGAATGGAGTCATCAAGTCTGGAGGGGAATGGAGTAGTCACGTCTGGAGGGGAATGGAGCAGCCAAGTCTGGAGGGGAATGGAGTAGTCACGTCTGGAGGGGAATGGAGTAGTCAAGTCTGGAGCGGAATGGAGTAGTCAAGTCAGGAGGGGAATGGAGTAGTCAAGTCTGGAGGGGAATGGAGTAGTCACGTCTGGACGGGAATGGATTAGTCAAGTCTGGAGCGGAATGGAGTAGGTAAGTCTGGAGAGGAATGGAGTAGTCAAGTCTGGAGGGGAATGGAGCAGTCAAGTCTGGAGGGGAATGGAGTAGTCAAGCCTGGAGGGAATGGAGTAGTCAAGCCTGGAGGGAATGGAGTAGTCAAATCTGGAGGGGAATGGAGTTGTCAGGTCTGGAGGGAATGGAGTAGTCAAGTCTGGAGGGAATGGAGTAGTTAAGTCTGGAGGGGAATGGAGTAGTCAGGTCTGGAGGGGAATGGAGTAGTCAAGCCTGGAGGGGAATGGAGTAGTCAAGTCTGGAGGGGAATGGAGTCGTCAAGTCTGGAGGGGAATGGAGTAGTCAAGTCTGGAGGGGACTGGAGCTGTCAAGTCTGGAGGGAATGGAGTAGTCAAGTCTGGAGGGGAATGGAGTAGTCAAGTCTGGAGGGAATGGAGTAACCAAGTCTGGAGGGGAATGGAGTAGTCAAGTCTGGAGGGGAATGGAGTAGTCAAGTCTGGAGGGGAATGGAGTAGTCAAGCCTGGAGGGGAATGGAGTAGTCAAGTCTGGAGGGGAATGGAGTCGTCAAGTCTGGAGGGGAATGGAGTAGTCAAGTCTGGAGGGGACTAGAGCTGTCAAGTCTGGAGGGAATGGAGTAGTCAATTCTGGAGGGGAATGGAGTAGTCAAGTCTGGAGGGAATGGAGTAACCAAGTCTGGAGGGGAATGGAGTAGTCAAGTCTGGAGGGGAATGGAGTAGTCAAGTCTGGAGGGGAATGGAGTAGTCAAGTCTGGAGGGGAATGGAGTAGTCAAGTCTGGAGGGGAATGGAGTAGTCAAGTCTGGAGGGGAATGGAGTAGTCAAGTCTGGAGGGGAATGGAGTAGTCAAGTCTGGAGGGGAATGGAGTCGTGAAGTCTGGAGGGGAATGGAATCGTCAAGTCTGGAGGGGAATGGAATAGTCAAGTCTGGAGGGAATGGAGCAGTCACATCTGGAGGGGATGGAGTAGTCAAGTCTGGAGGTGAATGGAGTAGTCACGTCTGGAGGGAATGGAGTAGTCAATTCTGGAGGGAATGGAGTAGTCAGATCTGGAGGGGAATGGAGTCGTCAAGTCTGGAGGGGAAAGGAGTAGTCAAGTCTGGAGGGGAATGGAGTCATCAAGTCTGGAGGGGATGGAGTAGTCATATCTGGAGGGGAATGGAGGAGTCAAGTCTGGAGGGGAATGGAGTCGTCAAGTCTGGTGGGGAATGGAGTAGTCAAGTCTGGAGGGAATGGAGTAGTCACCTCTGGAGGGGATGGAGTAGTCAAGTCTGCAGGGAATGGAGTAGTCAAGTCTGGAGGGGAATGGAGTCGTCAAGTCTGGAGGGGAATGGAGTAGTCAAGTCTGGAGGGGAATGGAGTAGTCAAGTCTGGAGGGGAATGGAGTAGTCACCTCTGGAGGGGAATGGAGTAGTCAACTCTGGAGGGGAATGGAGTAGTCAAGTCTGGAGCGGAAAGGAGTAATCAAGTCTGCAGGGGAATGGAGTAATCAAGTCTGGAGGGGAATGGAGTAGTCACGTCTGGAGGGGAATGGAGCAGTCAAGTCTGGAGGGGAATGGAGTAGTCACGTCTGGAGGGGAATGGATTAGTCAAGTCCGGAGGGGAATGGAGTAGTCAAGTCTGGAGAGGAATGGAGTAGTCAAGTCTGGAGGTGAATGGATTAGTCAAGTCCGGGGGGAATTGAGTAGTCAAGACTGGAGGGGAATGGAGTCGTCAAGTCTGGAGGGGAATAGAGTAGTCAAATCTGGAGGGAATGGAGTAGTCAAGTCTGGAGGGGAATGGAGTTGTATAATCTGGAGGGAATGGAGGAGTCAGGTCTGGAGGGGAATGGAGTAGTCAAGTCTGGAGGGGAATGGAGTAGTCAAGTCTGGAGGGGAATGGAGACGTCAAGTCTGGAGGGGAATGGAGTTGTCAAGTCTGGAGCGGAATGGAGTAGTCAAGCCTGGAGGGGAATGGAGACGTCAAGTCTGGAGGGGAATGGAGACGTCAAGTCTGGAGGGGAATGGAGTAGTCAAGTCTGGAGGGGAATGGAGTAGTCAAGTCTGGAGGGGAATGGAGTAGTCAAGTCTGGAGGGAAATGGAGTAGTCAAGTCTGGAGGGGAATAGAGTAGTCAAGTCTGGAGGGGAATGGAGTAGTCAAGTCTGGAGGGGAATGGAGTCGTGAAGTCTGGAGGGGAATGGAGTCGTCAAGTCTGGAGGGGAATGGAGTAGTCAAGTCTGGAGGGAATGGAGTAGTCACGTCTGGAGGGGATGGAGTAGTCAAGTCTGGAGGTGAATGGAGTTGTCACGTCTGGAGGGAATGGAGTAGTCAATTCTGGAGGGAATGGAGTAGTCAGATCTGGAGGGGAATGGAGCAGTCAAGTCTGGAGGGGAAAGGAGTAGTCAAGTCTGGAGGGGAATGGAGTCATCAAGTCTGGAGTGGATGGAGTAGTCATGTCTGGAGGGGAATGGAGTAGTCAAGTCTGGAGGGGAATGGAGTCGTCAAGTCTGGTGGGGAATGGAGTAGTCAAGTCTGGAGGGAATGGAGTAGTCACGTCTGGAGTGGATGGAGTAGTCGAGTCTGCAGGGAATGGATTAGTCAAGTCTGGAGGGGAATGGAGTCGTCAAGTCTGGAGGGGAATGGAGTAGTCAAGTCTGGAGGGGAATGGAGTAGTCAAGTCTGGAGAGGAATGGAGCAGTCAAGACTGGAGGGGAATGGAGTCGTCACGTCTGGAGGGGAATGGAGTAGTCACGTCTGGAGGGGAATGGAGTAATCAAGTCTGGAGGGGAATGGAGTAATCAAGTCTGGAGGGGAATGGAGTAATCACGTCTGGAGGGGAATGGAGCAGTCAAGTCTGGAGGGTAATGGAGTAGTCACGTCTGGAGGGGAATGGAGTAGGCAAGTCTGGAGGGGAATGGAGTAGTCAAGTCTGGAGGGGAATGGAGTAGTCAAGTCTGGAGGGGAATGGAGTAGTCAAGTCTGGAGGGGAATGGAGTAGTCAAGTCTGGAGGGGAATGGAGTAGTCAAGTCTGGAGGGGAATGGAGTCGTGAAGTCTGGAGGGGAATGGAGTCGTCAAGCCTGGAGGGGAATGGAGTAGTCAAGTCTGGAGGGAATGGAGTAGTCACGTCTGGAGGGGATGGAGTAGTCAAGTCTGGAGGTGAATGGAGTAGTCACGTCTGGAGGGAATGGAGTAGTCAATTCTGGAGGGAATGGAGTAGTCAGATCTGGAGGGGAATGGTGTAGTCAAGTCTGGAGGGGAAAGGAGTTGTCAAGTTTGGAGGGGAATGGAGTCATCAAGTCTGGAGGGGATGGAGTAGTCATGTCTGGAGGGGAATGGAGAAGGCAAGTCTGGAGGGGAATGGAGTCGTCAAGTCTGGTGGGGAATGGACTAGTCAAGTCTGGAGGGGATGGAGTAGTCAAGTCTGCAGGGAATGGAGTTGTCAAGTCTGGAGGGGAATGGAGTCGTCAAGTCTGGAGGGGAATGGAGTAGTCAAGTCTGGAGGGGAATGGAGTAGTCAAGTCTGGAGGGGAATGGAGTAGTCACCTCTGCAGGGGAATGGAGTAGTCAACTCTGGAGGGGAATGGAGTAGTCAAGTCTGGAGCGGAAAGGAGTAGTCAAGTCTGCAGGGGAATGGAGTAATCAAGTCTGGAGGGGAATGGAGTAGTCACGTCTGGAGGGGAATGGAGCAGTCAAGTCTGGAGGGGAATGGAGTAGTCACGTCTGGAGGGGAATGGAGTAGTCAAGTCTGGAGGGGAATGGAGTAATCAAGTCTGGAGGGGAATGGAGTAGTCAAGTCTGGAGCGGAATGGAGTAGTCAAGTCAGGAGGGGAATGGAGTAGTCAAGTCTGGAGGGGAATGGAGTAGTCACGTCTGGAGGGGAATGGATTAGTCAAGTCTGGAGCGGAATGGAGTAGTCAAGTCTGGAGGGGAATGGAGTAGTCAGTTCTGGAGGGGAATGGAGTCGTCAAGTCTGGAGGGGAATGGAGTCGGCAAGTCTGGAGGGGAATGGAGTAGTCAAGTCTGGAGGGGAATGGAGTTGTCAAGTCTGGAGGGGAATGGAGTAGTCAAGTCTGGAGGGAATGGAGCAGTCAAGTCTGGAGGGGAATGGAGTAGTCAAGTCTGGAGGGGAATGGAGTAGTCAAGTCAGGAGGGGAACGGAGTAGTCAAGTCTGGAGGGCAATGGAGCAGTCAAGTCTGGAGGGAATGGAGTAGTCAAGTCTGGAGGGAAATGGAGTCGTCAAGTCTGGAGGGGAATGGAGGAGTCAAGTCTGGAGGGAAGGGAGTAGTCAAGTCTGGAGGGAATGGAGTAGTCAAGTCTGGAGCGAATGGACTAGTCAAGTCTGGAGGGGAATGGAGTAGTCAAGTCTGGAGGGGAATGGAGTAGTCAAGTCTGGAGGGGAATGGAGAAGTCAAGTCTGGAGCGGAATGGAGCAGTCAAGTCTGGAGGGGAATGGAGTAGTCAAGACTGGAGGGAATGGAGTAGTCAAGTCTGGAGGGGATGGAGTAGTCAAGTCTGGAGGGGAATGGAGTAGTCAAGTCTGGAGGGGAATGGAGTAGTCACCTCTGGAGGGGAATGGAGTAGTCAAGTCTGGAGGGGAATTGAGTTGTCAAGTCTGGAGTGGAAAGGAGTAGTCAAGTCTGCAGGGGAATGGAGTAATCAAGTCTGGAGGGGAAAAGAGTAGTCAAGTCTGGAGGGGAATGGAGCAGTCAAGTCTGGAGGGGAATGGAGTCGTCATGTCTGGAGGGGAATGGAGTAATCAAGTCTGGAGTGGAATGGCGTAGTCAAGTCTGGAGCGGAATGGAGTAGTCAAGTCAGGAGGGGGATGGAGTAGTCAAGTCTGGAGGGGAATGGAGTAGTCACGTCTGGAGGGGAATGGAGTAGTCACGTCTGGAGGGGAATGGAGTAATCAAGTCTGGAGGGGAATGGAGTAATCAAGTCTGGAGGGGAATGGAGTAGTCACGTCTGGAGGGGAATGGACCAGTCAAGTCTGAAGGGGAATGGAGTAGTCACGTCTGGAGGGGAATGGAGTAGTCAAGTCTGGAGGGGAATGAAGTAATCAAGTCTGGAGGGGAATGGATTAGTCAAGTCTGGAGCGGAATGGAGTAGGCAAGTCTGGAGGGGAATGGAGTAGTCAAGTCTGGAGGGGAATGGGTTAGTCAAGTCTGGAGCGGAATGGAGTAGGCAAGTCTGGAGGGGAATGGAGTAGTCAAGTCTGGAGGGGAATGGAGTAGTCAAGTCTGGAGGGGAATGGAGTCGGCAAGTCTGGAGGGGAATGGAGTAGTCAAGTCTTGATGGGAATGGAGTTGTCAAGTCTGGAGGGGAATGGAGTAGTCAAGTCTGGAGGGAATGGAGTAGTCAAGTCTGGAGGGGAATGGAGTAGTCAAGTCTGGAGGGGAATGGAGTAGTCACCTCTGGAGGGGAATGGAGTAGTCAACTCTGGAGGGGAATGGAGTAGTCATGTCTGGAGGGGATGGAGTAGTCAAGTCTGCAGGGAATGGAGCAGTCAAGTCTGGAGGGGAATGGAGTCGTCAAGTCTGGAGGGGAATGGAGTAGTCAAGTCTGGAGGGGAATGGAGTAGTCACCTCTGGAGGGGAAAGGAGTAGTCAACTCTGGAGGGGAATGGAGTCATCAAGTCTGGAGGGGAATGGAGTAGTCACGTCTGGAGGGGAATGGAGCAGCCAAGTCTGGAGGGGAATGGAGTAGTCACGTCTGGAGGGGAATGGAGTAGTCAAGTCTGGAGCGGAATGGAGTAGTCAAGTCAGGAGGGGAATGGAGTAGTCAAGTCTGGAGGGGAATGGAGTAGTCACGTCTGGAGGGGAATGGATTAGTCAAGTCTGGAGCGGAATGGAGTAGGCAAGTCTGGAGAGGAATGGAGTAGTCAAGTCTGGAGGGGAATGGAGCAGTCAAGTCTGGAGGGGAATGGAGTAGTCAAGTCTGGAGGGGATGGAGTAGTCAAGTCTGCAGGGAATGGAGCAGTCAAGTCTGGAGGGGAATGGAGTCGTCAAGTCTGGAGGGGAATGGAGTAGTCAAGTCTGGAGGGGAATGGAGTAGTCACCTCTGGAGGGGAAAGGAGTAGTCAACTCTAGAGGGGAATGGAGTCATCAAGTCTGGAGGGGAATGGAGTAGTCACGTCTGGAGGGGAATGGAGCAGCCAAGTCTGGAGGGGAATGGAGTAGTCACGTCTGGAGGGGAATGGAGTAGTCAAGTCTGGAGCGGAATGGAGTAGTCAAGTCAGGAGGGGAATGGAGTAGTCAAGTCTGGAGGGGAATGGAGTAGTCACGTCTGGAGGGGAATGGATTAGTCAAGTCTGGAGCGGAATGGAGTAGGCAAGTCTGGAGAGGAATGGAGTAGTCAAGTCTGGAGGGGAATGGAGCAGTCAAGTCTGGAGGGGAATGGAGTAGTCAAGCCTGGAGGGAATGGAGTAGTCAAGCCTGGAGGGAGTGGAGTAGTCAAATCTGGAGGGGAATGGAGTTGTCAGGTCTGGAGGGAATGGAGTAGTCAAGTCTGGAGGGAATGGAGTAGTTAAGTCTGGAGGGGAATGGAGTAGTCAGGTCTGGAGGGGAATGGAGTAGTCAAGTCTGGAGGGGAATGGAGTAGTCAAGTCTGGAGGGGAATGGAGTCGTCAAGTCTGGAGGGGAATGGAGTAGTCAAGTCTGGAGGGGACTGGAGCTGTCAAGTCTGGAGGGAATGGAGTAGTCAAGTCTGGAGGGGAATGGAGTCGTCAAGTCTGGAGGGAATGGAGTAACCAAGTCTGGAGGGGAATGGAGTAGTCAAGTCTGGAGGGGAATGGAGTAGTCAAGTCTGGAGGGGAATGGAGTAGTCAAGTCTGGAGGGGAATGGAGTTGTCAAGTCTGGAGGGAATGGAGGAGTCAGGTCTGGAGGGGAATGGAGTAGTCAAGTCTGGAGGGGAATGGAGTAGTCAAGTCTGGAGGGGAATGGAGACGTCAAGTCTGGAGGGGAATGGAGACGTCAAGTCTGGAGGGGAATGGAGTAGTCAAGTCTGGATGGGAATGGAGTAGTCAAGTCTGGAGGGGAATGGAGTAGTCAAGTCTGGAGGGGAATGGAGTAGTCAAGTCTGGAGGGGAATGGAGTAGTCAAGTCTGGAGGGGAATGGAGTAGTCAAGTCTGGAGGGGAATGGAGTCGTGAAGTCTGGAGGGGAATGGAATCGTCAAGTCTGGAGGGGAATGGAGTAGTCAAGTCTGGAGGGAATGGAGTAGTCACATCTGGAGGGGATGGAGTAGTCAAGTCTGGAGGTGAATGGAGTAGTCACGTCTGGAGGGAATGGAGTAGTCAATTCTGGAGGGAATGGAGTAGTCAGATCTGGAGGGGAATGGAGTAGTCAAGTCTGGAGGGGAAAGGAGTAGTCAAGTCTGGAGGGGAATGGAGTCGTCAAGTCTGGTGGGGAATGGAGTGGTCAAGTCTGGAGGGAATGGAGTAGTCACGTCTGGAGGGGATGGAGTAGTCAAGTCTGCAGGGAATGGAGTAGTCAAGTCTGGAGGGGAATGGAGTCGTCAAGTCTGGAGGGGAATGGAGTAGTGAAGTCTGGAGGGGAATGGAGTAGTCAAGTCTGGAGGGGAATGGAGTAGTCACCTCTGGAGGGGAATGGAGTAGTCAACTCTGGAGGGGAATGGAGTAGTCAAGTCTGGAGCGGAAAGGAGTAATCAAGTCTGCAGGTGAATGGAGTAATCAAGTCTGGAGGGGAATGGAGTAGTCACGTCTGGAGGGGAATGGAGCAGTCAAGTCTGGAGGGGAATGGAGTAGTCACGTCTGGAGGGGAATGGAGTAGTCAAGTCCGGAGGGGAATGGAGTAGTCAAGTCTGGAGAGGAATGGAGTAGTCAAGTCTGGAGGTGAATGGAATAGTCAAGTCCGGGGGGAATTGAGTAGTCAAGACTGGAGGGGAATGGAGTCGTCAAGTCTGGAGGGGAATAGAGTAGTCAAATCTGGAGGGAATGGAGTAGTCAAGTCTGGAGGGGAATGGAGTTGTCAAGTCTGGAGGGAATGGAGGAGTCAGGTCTGGAGGGGAATGGAGTAGTCAAGTCTGGAGGGGAATGGAGGAGTCAAGTCTGGAGGGAAGGGAGTAGTCAAGTCTGGAGGGAATGGAGTAGTCAAGTCTGGAGCGAATGGACTAGTCAAGTCTGGAGGGGAATGGAGTAGTCAAGTCTGGAGGGGAATGGAGTAGTCAAGTCTGGAGGGGAATGGAGAAGTCAAGTCTGGAGGGGATGGAGTAGTCAAGTCTGGAGGTGAATGGAGTTGTCACGTCTGGAGGGAATGGAGTAGTCAATTCTGGAGGGAATGGAGTAGTCAGATCTGGAGGGGAATGGAGCAGTCAAGTCTGGAGGGGAAAGGAGTAGTCAAGTCTGGAGGGGAATGGAGTCATCAAGTCTGGAGTGGATGGAGTAGTCATGTCTGGAGGGGAATGGAGTAGTCAAGTCTGGAGGGGAATGGAGTCGTCAAGTCTGGTGGGGAATGGAGTAGTCAAGTCTGGAGGGAATGGAGTAGTCACGTCTGGAGTGGATGGAGTAGTCGAGTCTGCAGGGAATGGATTAGTCAAGTCTGGAGGGGAATGGAGTCGTCAAGTCTGGAGGGGAATGGAGTAGTCAAGTCTGGAGGGGAATGGAGTAGTCAAGTCTGGAGAGGAATGGAGCAGTCAAGACTGGAGGGGAATGGAGTCGTCACGTCTGGAGGGGAATGGAGTAGTCACGTCTGGAGGGGAATGGAGTAATCAAGTCTGGAGGGGAATGGAGTAATCAAGTCTGGAGGGGAATGGAGTAATCACGTCTGGAGGGGAATGGAGCAGTCAAGTCTGGAGGGTAATGGAGTAGTCACGTCTGGAGGGGAATGGAGTAGGCAAGTCTGGAGGGGAATGGAGTAGTCAAGTCTGGAGGGGAATGGAGTAGTCAAGTCTGGAGGGGAATGGAGTAGTCAAGTCTGGAGGGGAATGGAGTAGTCAAGTCTGGAGGGGAATGGAGTAGTCAAGTCTGGAGGGGAATGGAGTCGTGAAGTCTGGAGGGGAATGGAGTCGTCAAGCCTGGAGGGGAATGGAGTAGTCAAGTCTGGAGGGAATGGAGTAGTCACGTCTGGAGGGGATGGAGTAGTCAAGTCTGGAGGTGAATGGAGTAGTCACGTCTGGAGGGAATGGAGTAGTCAATTCTGGAGGGAATGGAGTAGTCAGATCTGGAGGGGAATGGTGTAGTCAAGTCTGGAGGGGAAAGGAGTTGTCAAGTTTGGAGGGGAATGGAGTCATCAAGTCTGGAGGGGATGGAGTAGTCATGTCTGGAGGGGAATGGAGAAGGCAAGTCTGGAGGGGAATGGAGTCGTCAAGTCTGGTGGGGAATGGACTAGTCAAGTCTGGAGGGGATGGAGTAGTCAAGTCTGCAGGGAATGGAGTTGTCAAGTCTGGAGGGGAATGGAGTCGTCAAGTCTGGAGGGGAATGGAGTAGTCAAGTCTGGAGGGGAATGGAGTAGTCAAGTCTGGAGGGGAATGGAGTAGTCACCTCTGCAGGGGAATGGAGTAGTCAACTCTGGAGGGGAATGGAGTAGTCAAGTCTGGAGCGGAAAGGAGTAGTCAAGTCTGCAGGGGAATGGAGTAATCAAGTCTGGAGGGGAATGGAGTAGTCACGTCTGGAGGGGAATGGAGCAGTCAAGTCTGGAGGGGAATGGAGTAGTCACGTCTGGAGGGGAATGGAGTAGTCAAGTCTGGAGGGGAATGGAGTAATCAAGTCTGGAGGGGAATGGAGTAGTCAAGTCTGGAGCGGAATGGAGTAGTCAAGTCAGGAGGGGAATGGAGTAGTCAAGTCTGGAGGGGAATGGAGTAGTCACGTCTGGAGGGGAATGGATTAGTCAAGTCTGGAGCGGAATGGAGTAGTCAAGTCTGGAGGGGAATGGAGTAGTCAGGTCTGGAGGGGAATGGAGTCGTCAAGTCTGGAGGGGAATGGAGTCGGCAAGTCTGGAGGGGAATGGAGTAGTCAAGTCTGGAGGGGAATGGAGTAGTCAAGTCTGGAGGGAATGGAGTAGTCAAGTCTGGAGGGAAATGGAGTCGTCAAGTCTGGAGGGGAATGGAGGAGTCAAGTCTGGAGGGAAGGGAGTAGTCAAGTCTGGAGGGAATGGAGTAGTCAAGTCTGGAGCGAATGGACTAGTCAAGTCTGGAGGGGAATGGAGTAGTCAAGTCTGGAGGGGAATGGAGTAGTCAAGTCTGGAGGGGAATGGAGAAGTCAAGTCTGGAGCGGAATGGAGCAGTCAAGTCTGGAGGGGAATGGAGTAGTCAAGACTGGAGGGAATGGAGTAGTCAAGTCTGGAGGGGATGGAGTAGTCAAGTCTGGAGGGGAATGGAGTAGTCAAGTCTGGAGGGGAATGGAGTAGTCACCTCTGGAGGGGAATGGAGTAGTCAAGTCTGGAGGGGAATTGAGTTGTCAAGTCTGGAGTGGAAAGGAGTAGTCAAGTCTGCAGGGGAATGGAGTAATCAAGTCTGGAGGGGAAAAGAGTAGTCAAGTCTGGAGGGGAATGGAGCAGTCAAGTCTGGAGGGGAATGGAGTCGTCATGTCTGGAGGGGAATGGAGTAATCAAGTCTGGAGTGGAATGGCGTAGTCAAGTCTGGAGCGGAATGGAGTAGTCAAGTCAGGAGGGGGATGGAGTAGTCAAGTCTGGAGGGGAATGGAGTAGTCACGTCTGGAGGGGAATGGAGTAGTCACGTCTGGAGGGGAATGGAGTAATCAAGTCTGGAGGGGAATGGAGTAATCAAGTCTGGAGGGGAATGGAGTAGTCACGTCTGGAGGGGAATGGACCAGTCAAGTCTGAAGGGGAATGGAGTAGTCACGTCTGGAGGGGAATGGAGTAGTCAAGTCTGGAGGGGAATGAAGTAATCAAGTCTGGAGGGGAATGGATTAGTCAAGTCTGGAGCGGAATGGAGTAGGCAAGTCTGGAGGGGAATGGAGTAGTCAAGTCTGGAGGGGAATGGGTTAGTCAAGTCTGGAGCGGAATGGAGTAGGCAAGTCTGGAGGGGAATGGAGTAGTCAAGTCTGGAGGGGAATGGAGTAGTCAAGTCTGGAGGGGAATGGAGTCGGCAAGTCTGGAGGGGAATGGAGTAGTCAAGTCTTGATGGGAATGGAGTTGTCAAGTCTGGAGGGGAATGGAGTAGTCAAGTCTGGAGGGAATGGAGTAGTCAAGTCTGGAGGGGAATGGAGTAGTCAAGTCTGGAGGGGAATGGAGTAGTCACCTCTGGAGGGGAATGGAGTAGTCAACTCTGGAGGGGAATGGAGTAGTCAAGTCTGGAGGGGATGGAGTAGTCAAGTCTGCAGGGAATGGAGCAGTCAAGTCTGGAGGGGAATGGAGTCGTCAAGTCTGGAGGGGAATGGAGTAGTCAAGTCTGGAGGGGAATGGAGTAGTCACCTCTGGAGGGGAAAGGAGTAGTCAACTCTGGAGGGGAATGGAGTCATCAAGTCTGGAGGGGAATGGAGTAGTCACGTCTGGAGGGGAATGGAGCAGCCAAGTCTGGAGGGGAATGGAGTAGTCACGTCTGGAGGGGAATGGAGTAGTCAAGTCTGGAGCGGAATGGAGTAGTCAAGTCAGGAGGGGAATGGAGTAGTCAAGTCTGGAGGGGAATGGAGTAGTCACGTCTGGAGGGGAATGGATTAGTCAAGTCTGGAGCGGAATGGAGTAGGCAAGTCTGGAGAGGAATGGAGTAGTCAAGTCTGGAGGGGAATGGAGCAGTCAAGTCTGGAGGGGAATGGAGTAGTCAAGTCTGGAGGGGATGGAGTAGTCAAGTCTGCAGGGAATGGAGCAGTCAAGTCTGGAGGGGAATGGAGTCGTCAAGTCTGGAGGGGAATGGAGTAGTCAAGTCTGGAGGGGAATGGAGTAGTCACCTCTGGAGGGGAAAGGAGTAGTCAACTCTGGAGGGGAATGGAGTCATCAAGTCTGGAGGGGAATGGAGTAGTCACGTCTGGAGGGGAATGGAGCAGCCAAGTCTGGAGGGGAATGGAGTAGTCACGTCTGGAGGGGAATGGAGTAGTCAAGTCTGGAGCGGAATGGAGTAGTCAAGTCAGGAGGGGAATGGAGTAGTCAAGTCTGGAGGGGAATGGAGTAGTCACGTCTGGAGGGGAATGGATTAGTCAAGTCTGGAGCGGAATGGAGTAGGCAAGTCTGGAGAGGAATGGAGTAGTCAAGTCTGGAGGGGAATGGAGCAGTCAAGTCTGGAGGGGAATGGAGTAGTCAAGCCTGGAGGGAATGGAGTAGTCAAGCCTGGAGGGAATGGAGTAGTCAAATCTGGAGGGGAATGGAGTTGTCAGGTCTGGAGGGAATGGAGTAGTCAAGTCTGGAGGGAATGGAGTAGTTAAGTCTGGAGGGGAATGGAGTAGTCAGGTCTGGAGGGGAATGGAGTAGTCAAGTCTGGAGGGGAATGGAGTAGTCAAGTCTGGAGGGGAATGGAGTCGTCAAGTCTGGAGGGGAATGGAGTAGTCAAGTCTGGAGGGGACTGGAGCTGTCAAGTCTGGAGGGAATGGAGTAGTCAAGTCTGGAGGGGAATGGAGTCGTCAAGTCTGGAGGGAATGGAGTAACCAAGTCTGGAGGGGAATGGAGTAGTCAAGTCTGGAGGGGAATGGAGTAGTCAAGTCTGGAGGGGAATGGAGTAGTCAAGTCTGGAGGGGAATGGAGTTGTCAAGTCTGGAGGGAATGGAGGAGTCAGGTCTGGAGGGGAATGGAGTAGTCAAGTCTGGAGGGGAATGGAGTAGTCAAGTCTGGAGGGGAATGGAGACGTCAAGTCTGGAGGGGAATGGAGACGTCAAGTCTGGAGGGGAATGGAGTAGTCAAGTCTGGAGGGGAATGGAGTAGTCAAGTCTGGAGGGGAATGGAGTAGTCAAGTCTGGAGGGGAATGGAGTAGTCAAGTCTGGAGGGGAATGGAGTAGTCAAGTCTGGAGGGGAATGGAGTAGTCAAGTCTGGAGGGGAATGGAGTCGTGAAGTCTGGAGGGGAATGGAATCGTCAAGTCTGGAGGGGAATGGAGTAGTCAAGTCTGGAGGGAATGGAGTAGTCACATCTGGAGGGGATGGAGTAGTCAAGTCTGGAGGTGAATGGAGTAGTCACGTCTGGAGGGAATGGAGTAGTCAATTCTGGAGGGAATGGAGTAGTCAGATCTGGAGCGGAATGGAGTAGTCAAGTCTGGAGGGGAAAGGAGTAGTCAAGTCTGGAGGGGAATGGAGTCGTCAAGTCTGGTGGGGAATGGAGTGGTCAAGTCTGGAGGGAATGGAGTAGTCATGTCTGGAGGGGATGGAGTAGTCAAGTCTGCAGGGAATGGAGTAGTCAAGTCTGGAGGGGAATGGAGTCGTCAAGTCTGGAGGGGAATGGAGTAGTCAAGTCTGGAGGGGAATGGAGTAGTCAAGTCTGGAGGGGAATGGAGTAGTCACCTCTGGAGGGGAATGGAGTAGTCAACTCTGGAGGGGAATGGAGTAGTCAAGTCTGGAGCGGAAAGGAGTAATCAAGTCTGCAGGGGAATGGAGTAATCAAGTCTGGAGGGGAATGGAGTAGTCACGTCTGGAGGGGAATGGAGCAGTCAAGTCTGGAGGGGAATGGAGTAGTCACGTCTGGAGGGGAATGGAGTAGTCAAGTCCGGAGGGGAATGGAGTAGTCAAGTCTGGAGAGGAATGGAGTAGTCAAGTCTGGAGTTGAATGGAGTAGTCAAGTCCGGGGGGAATTGAGTAGTCAAGACTGGAGGGGAATGGAGTCGTCAAGTCTGGAGGGGAATAGAGTAGTCAAATCTGGAGGGAATGGAGTAGTCAAGTCTGGAGGGGAATGGAGTTGTCAAATCTGGAGGGAATGGAGGAGTCAGGTCTGGAGGGGAATGGAGTAGTCAAGTCTGGAGGGGAATGGAGAAGTCAAGTCTGGAGGGGAATGGAGACGTCAAGTCTGGAGGGGAATGGAGTTGTCAAGTCTGGAGCGGAATGGAGTAGTCAGGCCTGGAGGGGAATGGAGACGTCAAGTCTGGAGGGGAATGGAGTAGTCAAGTCTGGAGGGGAATGGAGTAATCAAGTCTGGAGGGGAATGGATTAGTCAAGTCTGGAGCGGAATGGAGTAGGCAAGTCTGGAGGGGAATGGAGTAGTCAAGTCTGGAGGGGAATGGGTTAGTCAAGTCTGGAGCGGAATGGAGTAGGCAAGTCTGGAGGGGAATGGAGTAGTCAAGTCTGGAGGGGAATGGAGTAGTCAAGTCTGGAGGGGAATGGAGTCGGCAAGTCTGGAGGGGAATGGAGTAGTCAAGTCTTGATGGGAATGGAGTTGTCAAGTCTGGAGGGGAATGGAGTAGTCAAGTCTGGAGGGAATGGAGTAGTCAAGTCTGGAGGGGAATGGAGTAGTCAAGTCTGGAGGGGAATGGAGTAGTCACCTCTGGAGGGGAATGGAGTAGTCAACTCTGGAGGGGAATGGAGTAGTCAAGTCTGGAGGGGATGGAGTAGTCAAGTCTGCAGGGAATGGAGCAGTCAAGTCTGGAGGGGAATGGAGTCGTCAAGTCTGGAGGGGAATGGAGTAGTCAAGTCTGGAGGGGAATGGAGTAGTCAAGTCTGGAGGGGAATGGAGTAGTCACCTCTGGAGGGGAAAGGAGTAGTCAACTCTGGAGGGGAATGGAGTCATCAAGTCTGGAGGGGAATGGAGTAGTCACGTCTGGAGGGGAATGGAGCAGCCAAGTCTGGAGGGGAATGGAGTAGTCACGTCTGGAGGGGAATGGAGTAGTCAAGTCTGGAGCGGAATGGAGTAGTCAAGTCAGGAGGGGAATGGAGTAGTCAAGTCTGGAGGGGAATGGAGTAGTCACGTCTGGAGGGGAATGGATTAGTCAAGTCTGGAGTGGAATGGAGTAGGCAAGTCTGGAGAGGAATGGAGTAGTCAAGTCTGGAGGGGAATGGAGCAGTCAAGTCTGGAGGGGAATGGAGTAGTCAAGCCTGGAGGGAATGGAGTAGTCAAGCCTGGAGGGAATGGAGTAGTCAAATCTGGAGGGGAATGGAGTTGTCAGGTCTGGAGGGAATGGAGTAGTCAAGTCTGGAGGGAATGGAGTAGTTAAGTCTGGAGGGGAATGGAGTAGTCAGGTCTGGAGGGGAATGGAGTAGTCAAGCCTGGAGGGGAATGGAGTAGTCAAGTCTGGAGGGGAATGGAGTCGTCAAGTCTGGAGGGGAATGGAGTAGTCAAGTCTGGAGGGGACTGGAGCTGTCAAGTCTGGAGGGAATGGAGTAGTCAAGTCTGGAGGGGAATGGAGTCGTCAAGTCTGGAGGGAATGGAGTAACCAAGTCTGGAGGGGAATGGAGTAGTCAAGTCTGGAGGGGAATGGAGTAGTCAAGTCTGGAGGGGAATGGGGTAGTCAAGTCTGGAGGGGAATGGAGTAGTCAAGTCTGGAGGGGAATGGAGTTGTCAAGTCTGGAGGGAATGGAGGAGTCAGGTCTGGAGGGGAATGGAGTAGTCAAGTCTGGAGGGGAATGGAGTAGTCAAGTCTGTAGGGGAATGGAGACGTCAAGTCTGGAGGGGAATGGAGACGTCAAGTCTGGAGGGGAATGGAGTAGTCAAGTCTGGAGGGGAATGGAGTAGTCAAGTCTGGAGGGGAATGGATTAGTCAAGTCTGGAGGGGAATGGAGTAGTCAAGTCTGGAGGGGAATGGAGTAGTCAAGTCTGGAGGGGAATGGAGTAGTCAAGTCTGGAGGGGAATGGAGTCGTGAAGTCTGGAGGGGAATGGAATCGTCAAGTCTGGAGGGGAATGGAGTAGTCAAGTCTGGAGGGAATGGAGTAGTCACATCTGGAGGGGATGGAGTAGTCAAGTCTGGAGGTGAATGGAGTAGTCACGTCTGGAGGGAATGGAGTAGTCAATTCTGGAGGGAATGGAGTAGTCAGATCTGGAGGGGAATGGAGTAGTCAAGTCTGGAGGGGTAAGGAGTAGTGAAGTCTGGAGGGGAATGGAGTCATCAAGTCTGGAGGGGATGGAGTAGTCATATCTGGAGGGGAATGGAGTAGTCAAGTCTGGAGGGGAATGGAGTCGTCAAGTCTGGTGGGGAATGGAGTAGTCAAGTCTGGAGGGAATGGAGTAGTCACGTCTGGAGAGGATGGAGTGGTCAAGTCTGCAGGGAAGGGAGTAGTCAAGTCTGGAGGGGAATGGAGTCGTCAAGTCTGGAGGGGAATGGAGTAGTCAAGTCTGGAGGGGAATGGTGTAGTCAAGTCTGGAGGGGAATGGAGTAGTCACCTCTGGAGGGGAATGGAGTAGTCAACTCTGGAGGGGAATGGAGTAGTCAAGTCTGGAGCGGAAAGGAGTAATCTAGTCTGCAGGGGAATGGAGTAATCAAGTCTGGAGGGGAATGGAGTAGTCACGTCTGGAGGGGAATGGAGCAGTCAAGTCTGGAGGGGAATGGAGTAGTCAAGACTGGAGGGGAATGGAGTCGTCAAGTCTGGAGGGGAATAGAGTAGTCAAATCTGGAGGGAATGGAGTAGTCAAGTCTGGAGGGGAATGGAGTTGTCAAATCTGGAGGGAATGGAGGAGTCAGGTCTGGAGGGGAATGGAGTAGTCAAGTCTGGAGGGGAATGGAGAAGTCAAGTCTGGAGGGGAATGGAGACGTCAAGTCTGGAGGGGAATGGAGTTGTCAAGTCTGGAGCGGAATGGAGTAGTCAAGCCTGGAGCGGAATGGAGACGTCAAGTCTGGAGGGGAATGGAGATGTCAAGTCTGGAGGGGAATGGAGTAGTCACGTCTGGAGGGGAATGGAGCAGCCAAGTCTGGAGGGGAATGGAGTAGTCACGTCTGGAGGGGAATGGAGTAGTCAAGTCTGGAGCGGAATGGAGTAGTCAAGTCAGGAGGGGAATGGAGTAGTCAAGTCTGGAGGGGAATGGAGTAGTCACGTCTGGAGGGGAATGGATTAGTCAAGTCTGGAGCGGAATGGAGTAGGCAAGTCTGGAGAGGAATGGAGTAGTCAAGTCTGGAGGGGAATGGAGCAGTCAAGTCTGGAGGGGAATGGAGTAGTCAAGCCTGGAGGGAATGGAGTAGTCAAGCCTGGAGGGAATGGAGTAGTCAAATCTGGAGGGGAATGGAGTTGTCAGGTCTGGAGGGAATGGAGTAGTCAAGTCTGGAGGGAATGGAGCAGTTAAGTCTGGAGGGGAATGGAGTAGTCAGGTCTGGAGGGGAATGGAGTAGTCAAGCCTGGAGGGGAATGGAGTAGTCAAGTCTGGAGGGGAATGGAGTCGTCAAGTCTGGAGGGGAATGGAGTAGTCAAGTCTGGAGGGGACTGGAGCTGTCAAGTCTGGAGGGAATGGAGTAGTCAAGTCTGGAGGGGAATGGAGTCGTCAAGTCTGGAGGGAATGGAGTAACCAAGTCTGGAGGGGAATGGAGTAGTCAAGTCTGGAGGGGAATGGAGTAGTCAAGTCTGGAGGGGAATGGAGTAGTCAAGTCTGGAGGGGAATGGAGTAGTCAAGTCTGGAGGGGAATGGAGTTGTCAAGTCTGGAGGGAATGGAGGAGTCAGGTCTGGAGGGGAATGGAGTAGTCAAGTCTGGAGGGGAATGGAGTAGTCAAGTCTGGAGGGGAATGGAGACGTCAAGTCTGGAGTGGAATGGAGACGTCAAGTCTGGAGGGGAATGGAGTAGTCAAGTCTGGAGGGGAATGGAGTAGTCAAGTCTGGAGGGGAATGGAGTAGTCAAGTCTGGAGGGGAATGGAGTAGTCAAGTCTGGAGGGGAATGGAGTAGTCAAGTCTGGAGGGGAATGGAGTAGTCAAGTCTGGAGGGGAATGGAGTCGTGAAGTCTGGAGGGGAATGGAATCGTCAAGTCTGGAGGGGAATGGAGTAGTCAAGTCTGGAGGGAATGGAGTAGTCACATCTGGAGGGGATGGAGTAGTCAAGTCTGGAGGTGAATGGAGTAGTCACGTCTGGAGCGAATGGAGTAGTCAATTCTGGAGGGAATGGAGTAGTCAGATCTGGAGGGGAATGGAGTAGTCAAGTCTGGAGGGGAAAGGAGTAGTCAAGTCTGGAGGGGAATGGAGTCATCAAGTCTGGAGGGGATGGAGTAGTCATATCTGGAGGGGAATGGAGTAGTCAAGTCTGGAGGGGAATGGAGTCGTCAAGTCTGGTGGGGAATGGAGTAGTCAAGTCTGGAGGGAATGGAGTAGTCACGTCTGGAGGGGATGGAGTGGTCAAGTCTGCAGGGAAGGGAGTAGTCAAGTCTGGAGGGGAATGGAGTCGTCAAGTCTGGAGGGGAATGGAGTAGTCAAGTCTGGAGGGGAATGGAGTAGTCAAGTCTGGAGGGGAATGGAGTAGTCACCTCTGGAGGGGAATGGAGTAGTCAACTCTGGAGGGGAATGGAGTAGGCAAGTCTGGAGCAGAAAGGAGTAATCAAGTCTGCAGGGGAATGGAGTAATCAAGTCTGGAGGGGAATGGAGTAGTCACGTCTGGAGGGGAATGGAGCAGTCAAGTCTGGAGGGGAATGGAGTAGTCAAGACTGGAGGGGAATGGAGTCGTCAAGTCTGGAGGGGAATAGAGTAGTCAAATCTGGAGGGAATGGAGTAGTCAAGTCTGGAGGGGAATGGAGTTGTCAAATCTGGAGGGAATGGAGGAGTCAGGTCTGGAGGGGAATGGAGTAGTCAAGTCTGGAGGGGAATGGAGAAGTCAAGTCTGGAGGGGAATGGAGACGTCAAGTCTGGAGGGGAATGGAGTTGTCAAGTCTGGAGCGGAATGGAGTAGTCAAGCCTGGAGGGGAATGGAGACGTCAAGTCTGGAGGGGAATGGAGATGTCAAGTCTGGAGGGGAATGGAGTAGTCAAGTCTGGAGGGGAATGGAGTAGTCAAGTCTGGAGGGGAATGGAGTAGTCAAGTCTGGAGGGGAATGGAGTAGTCAAGTCTGGAGGGGAATGGAGTAGTCAAGTCTGGAGGGGAATGGAGTAGTCAAGTCTGGAGGGGAATGGAGTCGTGAAGTCTGGAGGGGAATGGAGTCGTCAAGTCTGGAGGGGAATGGAGTAGTCAAGTCTGGATGGAATGGAGTAGTCACGTCTGGAGGGGATGGAGTAGTCAAGTCTGGAGGTGAATGGAGTCGTCACGTCTGGAGGGAATGGAGTAGTCAATTCTGGAGGGAATGGAGTAGTCAGATCTGGAGGGGAATGGAGTAGTGAAGTCTGGAGGGGAAAGGAGTAGTCAAGTCTGGAGGGGAATGGAGTCATCAAGTCTGGAGTGGATGGAGTAGTCTTGTCTGGAGGGGAATGGAGTAGTCAAGTCTGGCGGGGAATGGAGTCGTCAAGTCTGGTGGGGAATGGAGTAGTCAAGTCTGGAGGGAATGGAGTAGTCACGTCTGGAGTGGATGGAGTAGTCGAGTCTGCAGGGAATGGAGTAGTCAAGTCTGGAGGGGAATGGAGTCGTCAAGTCTGGAGGGGAATGGAGTAGTCAAGTCTGGAGGGGAATGGAGTAGTCAAGTCTGGAGAGGAATGGAGCAGTCAAGTCTGGAGGGGAATGGAGTCGTCACGTCTGGAGGGGAATGGAGTAGTCAAGTCTGGAGGGGAATGGAGTAATCAAGTCTGGAGGGGAATGGAGTAGTCAAGTCTGGAGGGGAATGGAGTAGTCACGTCTGGAGGGGAATGGAGTAGTCACGTCTGGAGGGGAATGGAGTAATCAAGTCTGGAGGGGAATGGAGTAATCAAGTCTGGAGGGGAATGGAGTAGTCACGTCTGGAGGGGAATGGAGCAGTCAAGTCTGGAGGGGAATGGAGTAGTCACGTCTGGAGGGGAATGGAGTAGGCAAGTCTGGAGGGGAATGGAGTAGTCAAGTCTGGAGGGGAATGGAGTAGTCAAGTCTGGAGGGGAATGGAGTAGTCAAGTCTGGAGGGGAATGGAGTAGTCAAGTCTGGAGGGGAATGGAGTAGTCAAGTCTGGAGGGGAATGGAGTCGTGAAGTCTGGAGGGGAATGGAGTCGTCAAGCCTGGAGGGGAATGGAGTAGTCAAGTCTGGAGGGAATGGAGTAGTCACGTCTGGAGGGGATGGAGTAGTCAAGTCTGGAGGTGAATGGAGTAGTCACGTCTGGAGGGAATGGAGTAGTCAATTCTGGAGGGAATGGAGTAGTCAGATCTGGAGGGGAATGGAGTAGTCAAGTCTGGAGGGGAAAGGAGTAGTCAAGTCTGGAGGGGAATGGAGTCATCAAGTCTGGAGGGGATGGAGTAGTCATGTCTGGAGGGGAATGGAGTAGGCAAGTCTGGAGGGGAATGGAGTCGTCAAGTCTGGTGGGGAATGGACTAGTCATGTCTGGAGGGGATGGAGTAGTCAAGTCTGCAGGGAATGGAGTAGTCAAGTCTGGAGGGGAATGGAGTCGTCAAGTCTGGAGGGGAATGGAGTAGTCAAGTCTGGAGGGGAATGGAGTAGTCAAGTCTGGAGGGGAATGGAGTAGTCACCTCTGGAGGGGAATGGAGTAGTCAACTCTGGAGGGGAATGGAGTAGTCAAGTCTGGAGCGGAAAGGAGTAGTCAAGTCTGCAGGGGAATGGTGTAATCAAGTCTGGAGGGGAATGGAGTAGTCACGTCTGGAGGGGAATGGAGCAGTCAAGTCTGGAGGGGAATGGAGTAGTCACGTCTGGAGGGGAATGGAGTAGTCAAGTCTGGAGGGGAATGGAGTAATCAAGTCTGGAGGGGAATGGAGTAGTCAAGTCTGGAGCGGAATGGAGTAGTCAAGTCAGGAGGGGAATGGAGTAGTCAAGTCTGGAGGGGAATGGAGTAGTCACGTCTGGAGGGGAATGGATTAGTCAAGTCTGGAGCGGAATGGAGTAGTCAAGTCTGGAGGGGAATGGAGTAGTCAGGTCTGGAGGGGAATGGAGTCGTCAAGTCTGGAGGGGAATGGAGTCGGCAAGTCTGGAGGGGAATGGAGTAGTCAAGTCTTGAGGGGAATGGAGTTGTCAAGTCTGGAGGGGAATGGAGTAGTCAAGTCTGGAGGGAATGGAGCAGTCAAGTCTGGAGGGGAATGGAGTAGTCAAGTCAGGAGGGGAAAGGAGTAGTCAAGTCTGGAGGGCAATGGAGTAGTCAAGTCTGGAGGGAATGGAGTAGTCAAGTCTGGAGGGAAATGGAGTCGTCAAGTCTGGAGGGGAATGGAGGAGTCAAGTCTGGAGGGAAGGGAGTAGTCAAGTCTGGAGCGAATGGAGTAGTCAAGTCTGGAGCGAATGGACTAGTCAAGTCTGGAGGGGAATGGAGTAGTCAAGTCTGGAGGGGAATGGAGAAGTCAAGTCTGGAGCGGAATGGAGCAGTCAAGTCTGGAGGGGAATGGAGTAGTCAAGACTGGAGGGAATGGAGTAGTCAAGTCTGGAGGGGATGGAGTAGTCAAGTCTGGAGGGGAATGGAGTAGTCAAGTCTGGAGGGGAATGGAGTAGTCACCTCTGGAGGGGAATGGAGTAGTCAAGTCTGGAGGGGAATTGAGTTGTCAAGTCTGGAGTAAAAAGGAGTAGTCAAGTCTGCAGGGGAATGGAGTAATCAAGTCTGGAGGGGAATAGAGTAGTCAAGTCTGGAGGGGAATGGAGCAGTCAAGTCTGGAGGGGAATGGAGTAGTCACGTCTGGAGGGGAATGGAGTAATCAAGTCTGGAGGGGAATGGCGTAGTCAAGTCTGGAGCGGAATGGAGTAGTCAAGTCAGGAGGGGGATGGAGTAGTCAAGTCTGGAGCGGAATGGAGTAGGCAAGTCTGGAGGGGAATGGAGTAGTCAAGTCTGGAGGGGAATGGAGTAGTCAAGTCTGGAGGGGAATGGAGTAGGCAAGTCTGGAGGTGAATGGAGTAGTCAAGTCTTGATGGGAATGGAGTTGTCAAGTCTGGAGGGGAATGGAGTAGTCAAGTCTGGAGGGAATGGAGTAGTCAAGTCTGGAGGGGAATGGAGTAGTCAAGTCTGGAGGGGAATGGAGTAGTCACCTCTGGAGGGGAATGGAGTAGTCAACTCTGGAGGGGAATGGAGTAGTCAAGTCTGGAGGGGATGGAGTAGTCAAGTCTGCAGGGAATGGAGCAGTCAAGTCTGGAGGGGAATGGAGTCGTCAAGTCTGGAGGGGAATGGAGTAGTCAAGTCTGCAGGGGAATGGAGTAGTCAAGTCTGGAGGGGAATGGAGTAGTCACCTCTGGAGGGGAAAGGAGTAGTCAACTCTGGAGGGGAATGGAGTCATCAAGTCTGGAGGGGAATGGAGTAGTCACGTCTGGAGGGGAATGGAGCAGTCAAGTCTGGAGGGGAATGGAGTAGTCACGTCTGGAGGGGAATGGAGTAGTCAAGTCTGGAGGGGAATGGAGTAGTCAAGTCTGGAGCGGAATGGAGTAGTCAAGTCAGGAGGGGAATGGAGTAGTCAAGTCTGGAGGGGAATGGAGTAGTCACGTCTGGAGGGGAATGGATTAGTCAAGTCTGGAGCGGAATGGAGAAGGCAAGTCTGGAGGGGAATGGAGTAGTCAGGTCTGGAGGGGAATGGAGTAGTCAAGTCTGGAGGGGAATGGTGTAGGCAAGTCTGGAGGGGAATGGAGTAGTCAAGTCTTGAGGGGAATGGAGTTGTCAAGCCTGGAGGGGAATGGAGTAGTCAAGTCTGGAGGGAATGGAGCAGTCAAGTCTGGAGGGGAATGGAGTAGTCAAGTCTGGAGGGGAATGGAGTAGTCAAGTCTGGAGGGGAATGGAGTAGTCAAGTCTGGAGGGGAATGGAGTAGTCAAGTCTGGAGGGGAATGGAGTCGTGAAGTCTGGAGGGGAATGGAGTTGTCAAGTCTGGAGGGGAATGGAGTAGTCAAGTCTGGAGGGAATGGAGTAGTCACGTCTGGAGGGGATGGAGTAGTCAAGTCCGGAGGTGAATGGAGTAGTCACGTCTGGAGGGAATGGAGTAGTCAATCCTGGAGGGAATGGAGTAGTCAGATCTGGAGGGGAATGGAGTAGTCAAGTCTGGAGGGGAAAGGAGTAGTCAAGTCTGGAGGGGAATGGAGTCATCAAGTCTGGAGGGGATGGAGTAGTCATGTCTGGAGGGGAATGGAGTAGTCAAGTCTGGAGGGGAATGGAGTCGTCAAGTCTGGTGGGGAATGGAGTAGTCAAGTCTGGAGGGAATGGAGTAATCACGTCTGGAGGGGATGGAGTAGTCAAGTCTGCAGGGAATGGAGTAGTCAATTCTGGAGGGGAATGGAGTCGTCAAGTCTGGAGGGGAATGGAGTAGTCAAGTCTGGAGGGGAATGGAGTAGTCAAGTCTGGAGGGGAATGGAGTAGTCACCTCTGGAGGGGAATGGAGTAGTCAACTCTGCAGTGGAATGGAGTAGTCAAGTCTGGAGCGGAAAGGAGTAGTCAAGTCTGCAGGGGAATGGAGTAATCAAGTCTGGAGGGGAATGGAGTAGTCACGTCTGGAGTGGAATGGAGCAGTCAAGTCTGGAGGGGAATGGAGTAGTCACGTCTGGAGGGGAATGGAGTCGTCAAGTCTGGAGGGGAATGGAGTAATCAAGCCTGGAGGGGAATGGAGTAGTCAAGTCTGGAGCGGAACGGAGTAGTCAAGTCAGGAGGGGAATGGAGTAGTCAAGTCTGGAGGGGAATGGAGTAGTCACGTCTGGAGGGGAATGGATTAGTCAAGTCTGGAGCGGAATGGAGTAGGCAAGTCTGGAGGGGAATGGAGTAGTCAAGTCTGGAGGGGAATGGAGTAGTCAAGTCTGGAGGGGAATGGAGTAGGCAAGTCTGGAGGGGAATGGAGTTGTCAAGTCTGGATGGGAATGGAGTTGTCAAGTCTGGAGGGGAATGGAGTAGTCAAGTCTGGAGGGAATGGAGCAGTCAAGTCTGGAGGGGAATGGAGTAGTCAAGTCTGGAGGGGAAAGGAGTAGTTAAGTCTGGAGGGAATGGAGTAGTGAAGTCTGGAGGGAATGGAGTAGTCAAGTCTGGAGCGAATGGACTAGTCAAGTCTGGAGGGGAATGGAGTAGTCAAGTCTGGAGGGGAATATCGTAGTCAAGTCTGGAGGGGAGTGGAGTAGTCAAGTCTGGAGGGGAATGGAGTATTCAAGTCTGGAGCGGAATGGAGCAGTCAAGTCTGGAGGGGAATGGAGTAGTCAAGACTGGAGGGAATGGAGTAGTCAAGTCTGGAGGGGATGGAGTAGTCAAGTCTGGAGGGGAATGGAGTTGTCAAGTCTGGAGGGGAATGGAGTAGTCACCTCTGGAGGGGAATGGAGCAGTCAAGTCTGGAGGGGAATTGAGTAGTCAAGTCTGGAGGGGAAAGGAGCAGTCAAGTCTGCAGGGGAATGGAGTTATCAAGTCTGGAGGGGAATGGAGTAGTCACGTCTGGAGGGGAATGGAGTAGTCAAGTCTGGAGGTGAATGGAGTAATCAAGTCTGGAGGGGAATGGATTAGTCAAGTCTGGAGCGGAATGGAGTAGGCAAGTCTGAAGGGAAATGGAGTCGTCAAGTCTGGAGGGGAATGGAGGAGTCAAGTCTGGAGGGAAGGGAGTAGTCAAGTCTGGAGGGAATGGAGTAGTCAAGTCTGGAGCGAATGGACTAGTCAAGTCTGGAGGGGAATGGAGTAGTCAAGTCTGGAGGGGAATGGAGTAGTCAAGTCTGGAGGGGAATGGAGAAGTCAAGTCTGGAGCGGAATGGAGCAGTCAAGTCTGGAGGGGAATGGAGTAGTCAAGACCGGAGGGAATGGAGTAGTCAAGTCTGGAGGGGAATGGAGTAGTCAAGTCTGGAGGGGAATGGAGTAGTCACCTCTGGAGGGGAATGGAGTAGTCAAGTCTGGAGGGGAATTGAGTTGTCAAGTCTGGAGTGGAAAGGAGTAGTCAAGTCTGCAGGGGAATGGAGTAATCAAGTCAGGAGGGGAATAGAGTAGTCAAGTCTGGAGGGGAATGGAGCAGTCAAGTCTGGAGGGGAATGGAGTAGTCACGTCTGGAGGGGAATGGAGTAATCAAGTCTGGAGGGGAATGGCGTAGTCAAGTCTTAAGTGGAATGGAGAAGTCAAGTCTGGAGCGGAATGCAGTAGTCACGTCTGGATGGGATGGAGTAGTCAAGTCTGGAGGGGAATGGAGTCGTCAAGTCTGGAGGGGAATGGAGTAGTCACGTCTGGAGGGAATGGAATTGGCAAGTCTGGAGGGGAATGGAGTCGTCAAGTCTGGAGGGGAATGGAGTAGTCAAGTCTGCAGGGAATGGAGTAGTCACGTCTGGAGTCGTCAAGTCTGGAGGGGAATGGGTTAGTCAGGTTTGGAGGGGAATGAAGTAGTCAAGTTTGGACTGGAATGGAGTAGTCAAGTCTGGAGGGAATGGAGTGGTCAAGTCTGGAGGGGAATGGAGTAGTCACGTCTGGAGGGGAATGGAGTAGTCAAGTCCGGAGGGGAATGGAGTAGTCACATCTGGAGGGGAATGGAGTAGTCAAGTCCGGAGGGGAATGGAGTAGTCAAGTCTGGAGGGCAATGGAGGAGTCAAGTCTGGAGGTGAATGGAGCAGTCAAGTCTGGAGGGAATGGTGTAGTCAAGTCTGGAGGGGAATGGAGTAGTCACGTCTGGAGGGAATGCAGTAGTCAAGTCTGGAGGGGAATGGAGTAGTCAAGTCTGGAGGGGAATGGAGTAGTCAAGTCTGGAGGGGAATGGAGTAGTCAAGTCTGGAGGGGAATGGAGTAGTCAAGTCTGGAGGGGAATGGTGTAGTCAGGTCTGGAGGGAATGGAGTAGTCAAATCTGGAGGGGAATGGAGTAGTCAAGTCTGGAGCGGAAAGGAGTAGTCAAGTCTGCAGGGGAATGGAGTAATCAAGTCTGGAGGGGAATGGAGTAGTCACGTCTGGAGGGGAATGGAGCAGTCAAGTCTGGAGGGGAATGGAGTAGTCACGTCTGGAGGGGAATGGAGTAGTCAAGTCTGGAGGGGAATGGAGTAATCAAGTCTGGAGGGGAATGGAGTAGTCAAGTCTGGAGCGGAATGGAGTAGTCAAGTCAGGAGGGGAATGGAGTAGTCAAGTCTGGAGGGGAATGGAGTAGTCACGTCTGGAGGGGAATGGATTAGTCAAGTCTGGAGCGGAATGGAGTAGTCAAGTCTGGAGGGGAATGGAGTAGTCAGGTCTGGAGGGGAATGGAGTCGTCAAGTCTGGAGGGGAATGGAGTCGGCAAGTCTGGAGGGGAATGGAGTAGTCAAGTCTTGAGGGGAATGGAGTTGTCAAGTCTGGAGGGGAATGGAGTAGTCAAGTCTGGAGGGAATGGAGCAGTCAAGTCTGGAGGGGAATGGAGTAGTCAAGTCAGGAGGGGAAAGGAGTAGTCAAGTCTGGAGGGCAATGGAGTAGTCAAGTCTGGAGGGAATGGAGTAGTCAAGTCTGGAGGGAAATGGAGTCGTCAAGTCTGGAGGGGAATGGAGGAGTCAAGTCTGGAGGGAAGGGAGTAGTCAAGTCTGGAGGGAATGGAGTAGTCAAGTCTGGAGCGATTGGACTAGTCAAGTCTGGAGGGGAATGGAGTAGTCAAGTCTGGAGGGGAATGGAGAAGTCAAGTCTGGAGCGGAATGGAGCAGTCAAGTCTGGAGGGGAATGGAGTAGTCAAGACTGGAGGGAATGGAGTAGTCAAGTCTGGAGGGGATGGAGTAGTCAAGTCTGGAGGGGAATGGAGTAGTCAAGTCTGGAGGGGAATGGAGTAGTCACCTCTGGAGGGGAATGGAGTAGTCAAGTCTGGAGGGGAATTGAGTTGTCAAGTCTGGAGTGGAAAGGAGTAGTCAAGTCTGCAGGGGAATGGAGTAATCAAGTCTGGAGGGGAATAGAGTAGTCAAGTCTGGAGGGGAATGGAGCAGTCAAGTCTGGAGGGGAATGGAGTAGTCACGTCTGGAGGGGAATGGAGTAATCAAGTCTGGAGGGGAATGGCGTAGTCAAGTCTGGAGCGGAATGGAGTAGTCAAGTCAGGAGGGGGATGGAGTAGTCAAGTCTGGAGCGGAATGGAGTAGGCAAGTCTGGAGGGGAATGGAGTAGTCAAGTCTGGAGGGGAATGGAGTAGTCAAGTCTGGAGGGGAATGGAGTAGGCAAGTCTGGAGGTGAATGGAGTAGTCAAGTCTTGATGGGAATGGAGTTGTCAAGTCTGGAGGGGAATGGAGTAGTCAAGTCTGGAGGGAATGGAGTAGTCAAGTCTGGAGGGGAATGGAGTAGTCAAGTCTGGAGGGGAATGGAGTAGTCACCTCTGGAGGGGAATGGAGTAGTCAACTCTGGAGGGGAATGGAGTAGTCAAGTCTGGAGGGGATGGAGTAGTCAAGTCTGCAGGGAATGGAGCAGTCAAGTCTGGAGGGGAATGGAGTCGTCAAGTCTGGAGGGGAATGGAGTAGTCAAGTCTGCAGGGGAATGGAGTAGTCAAGTCTGGAGGGGAATGGAGTAGTCACCTCTGGAGGGGAAAGGAGTAGTCAACTCTGGAGGGGAATGGAGTCATCAAGTCTGGAGGGGAATGGAGTAGTCACGTCTGGAGGGGAATGGAGCAGTCAAGTCTGGAGGGGAATGGAGTAGTCACGTCTGGAGGGGAATGGAGTAGTCAAGTCTGGAGGGGAATGGAGTAGTCAAGTCTGGAGCGGAATGGAGTAGTCAAGTCAGGAGGGGAATGGAGTAGTCAAGTCTGGAGGGGAATGGAGTAGTCACGTCTGGAGGGGAATGGATTAGTCAAGTCTGGAGCGGAATGGAGAAGGCAAGTCTGGAGGGGAATGGAGTAGTCAGGTCTGGAGGGGAATGGAGTAGTCAAGTCTGGAGGGGAATGGTGTAGGCAAGTCTGGAGGGGAATGGAGTAGTCAAGTCTTGAGGGGAATGGAGTTGTCAAGCCTGGAGGGGAATGGAGTAGTCAAGTCTGGAGGGAATGGAGCAGTCAAGTCTGGAGGGGAATGGAGTAGTCAAGTCTGGAGGGGAATGGAGTAGTCAAGTCTGGAGGGGAATGGAGTAGTCAAGTCTGGAGGGGAATGGAGTAGTCAAGTCTGGAGGGGAATGGAGTCGTGAAGTCTGGAGGGGAATGGAGTTGTCAAGTCTGGAGGGGAATGGAGTAGTCAAGTCTGGAGGGAATGGAGTAGTCACGTCTGGAGGGGATGGAGTAGTCAAGTCCGGAGGTGAATGGAGTAGTCACGTCTGGAGGGAATGGAGTAGTCAATCCTGGAGGGAATGGAGTAGTCAGATCTGGAGGGGAATGGAGTAGTCAAGTCTGGAGGGGAAAGGAGTAGTCAAGTCTGGAGGGGAATGGAGTCATCAAGTCTGGAGGGGATGGAGTAGTCATGTCTGGAGGGGAATGGAGTAGTCAAGTCTGGAGGGGAATGGAGTCGTCAAGTCTGGTGGGGAATGGAGTAGTCAAGTCTGGAGGGAATGGAGTAATCACGTCTGGAGGGGATGGAGTAGTCAAGTCTGCAGGGAATGCAGTAGTCAATTCTGGAGGGGAATGGAGTCGTCAAGTCTGGAGGGGAATGGAGTAGTCAAGTCTGGAGGGGAATGGAGTAGTCAAGTCTGGAGGGGAATGGAGTAGTCACCTCTGGAGGGGAATGGAGTAGTCAACTCTGCAGTGGAATGGAGTAGTCAAGTCTGGAGCGGAAAGGAGTAGTCAAGTCTGCAGGGGAATGGAGTAATCAAGTCTGGAGGGGAATGGAGTAGTCACGTCTGGAGTGGAATGGAGCAGTCAAGTCTGGAGGGGAATGGAGTAGTCACGTCTGGAGGGGAATGGAGTCGTCAAGTCTGGAGGGGAATGGAGTAATCAAGCCTGGAGGGGAATGGAGTAGTCAAGTCTGGAGCGGAACAGAGTAGTCAAGTCAGGAGGGGAATGGAGTAGTCAAGTCTGGAGGGGAATGGAGTAGTCACATCTGGAGGGGAATGGATTAGTCAAGTCTGGAGCGGAATGGAGTAGGCAAGTCTGGAGGGGAATGGAGTAGTCAAGTCTGGAGGGGAATGGAGTAGTCAAGTCTGGAGGGGAATGGAGTAGGCAAGTCTGGAGGGGAATGGAGTTGTCAAGTCTGGATGGGAATGGAGTTGTCAAGTCTGGAGGGGAATGGAGTAGTCAAGTCTGGAGGGAATGGAGCAGTCAAGTCTGGAGGGGAATGGAGTAGTCAAGTCTGGAGGGGAAAGGAGTAGTTAAGTCTGGAGGGAATGGAGTAGTGAAGTCTGGAGGGAATGGAGTAGTCAAGTCTGGAGCGAATGGACTAGTCAAGTCTGGAGGGGAATGGAGTAGTCAAGTCTGGAGGGGAATATCGTAGTCAAGTCTGGAGGGGAGTGGAGTAGTCAAGTCTGGAGGGGAATGGAGTATTCAAGTCTGGAGCGGAATGGAGCAGTCAAGTCTGGAGGGGAATGGAGTAGTCAAGACTGGAGGGAATGGAGTAGTCAAGTCTGGAGGGGATGGAGTAGTCATGTCTGGAGGGGAATGGAGTTGTCAAGTCTGGAGGGGAATGGAGTAGTCACCTCTGGAGGGGAATGGAGCAGTCAAGTCTGGAGGGGAATTGAGTAGTCAAGTCTGGAGGGGAAAGGAGCATTCAAGTCTGCAGGGGAATGGAGTAATCAAGTCTGGAGGGGAATGGAGTAGTCACGTCTGGAGGGGAATGGAGTAGTCAAGTCTGGAGGTGAATGGAGTAATCAAGTCTGGAGGGGAATGGATTAGTCAAGTCTGGAGCGGAATGGAGTAGGCAAGTCTGAAGGGAAATGGAGTCGTCAAGTCTGGAGGGGAATGGAGGAGTCAAGTCTGGAGGGAAGGGAGTAGTCAAGTCTGGAGGGAATGGAGTAGTCAAGTCTGGAGCGAATGGACTAGTCAAGTCTGGAGGGGAATGGAGTAGTCAAGTCTGGAGGGGAATGGAGTAGTCAAGTCTGGAGGGGAATGGAGAAGTCAAGTCTGGAGCGGAATGGAGCAGTCAAGTCTGGAGGGGAATGGAGTAGTCAAGACCGGAGGGAATGGAGTAGTCAAGTCTGGAGGGGAATGGAGTAGTCAAGTCTGGAGGGGAATGGAGTAGTCACCTCTGGAGGGGAATGGAGTAGTCAAGTCTGGAGGGGAATTGAGTTGTCAAGTCTGGAGTGGAAAGGAGTAGTCAAGTCTGCAGGGGAATGGAGGAATCAAGTCTGGAGGGGAATATCGTAGTCAAGTCTGGAGGGGAGTGGAGTAGTCAAGTCTGGAGGGGAATGGAGTATTCAAGTCTGGAGTGGAATGGAGCAGTCAAGTCTGGAGGGGAATGGAGTAGTCAAGACTGGAGGGAATGGAGTAGTCAAGTCTGGAGGGGATGGAGTAGTCAAGTCTGGAGGGGAATGGAGTTGTCAAGTCTGGAGGGGAATGGAGTAGTCACCTCTGGAGGGGAATGGAGCAGTCAAGTCTGGAGGGGAATTGAGTAGTCAAGTCTGGAGGGGAAAGGAGCATTCAAGTCTGCAGGGGAATGGAGTAATCAAGTCTGGAGGGGAATGGAGTAGTCACGTCTGGAGGGGAATGGAGTAGTCAAGTCTGGAGGTGAATGGAGTAATCAAGTCTGGAGGGGAATGGATTAGTCAAGTCTGGAGCGGAATGGAGTAGGCAAGTCTGAAGGGAAATGGAGTCGTCAAGTCTGGAGGGGAATGGAGGAGTCAAGTCTGGAGGGAAGGGAGTAGTCAAGTCTGGAGGGAATGGAGTAGTCAAGTCTGGAGCGAATGGACTAGTCAAGTCTGGAGGGGAATGGAGTAGTCAAGTCTGGAGGGGAATGGAGTAGTCAAGTCTGGAGGGGAATGGAGAAGTCAAGTCTGGAGCGGAATGGAGCAGTCAAGTCTGGAGGGGAATGGAGTAGTCAAGACCGGAGGGAATGGAGTAGTCAAGTCTGGAGGGGAATGGAGTAGTCAAGTCTGGAGGGGAATGGAGTAGTCACCTCTGGAGGGGAATGGAGTAGTCAAGTCTGGAGGGGAATTGAGTTGTCAAGTCTGGAGTGGAAAGGAGTAGTCAAGTCTGCAGGGGAATGGAGTAATCAAGTCTGGAGGGGAATAGAGTAGTCAAGTCTGGAGGGGAATGGAGCAGTCAAGTCTGGAGGGGAATGGAGTAGTCACGTCTGGAGGGGAATGGAGTAATCAAGTCTGGAGGGGAATGGCGTAGTCAAGTCTTAAGTGGAATGGAGAAGTCAAGTCTGGAGCGGAATGCAGTAGTCACGTCTGGATGGGATGGAGTAGTCAAGTCTGGAGGGGAATGGAGTCGTCAAGTCTGGAGGGGAATGGAGTAGTCACGTCTGGAGGGAATGGAATTGGCAAGTCTGGAGGGGAATGGAGTCGTCAAGTCTGGAGGGGAATGGAGTAGTCAAGTCTGCAGGGAATGGAGTAGTCACGTCTGGAGTCGTCAAGTCTGGAGGGGAATGGGTTAGTCAGGTTTGGAGGGGAATGAAGTAGTCAAGTTTGGACTGGAATGGAGTAGTCAAGTCTGGAGGGAATGGAGTGGTCAAGTCTGGAGGGGAATGGAGTAGTCACGTCTGGAGGGGAATGGAGTAGTCAAGTCCGGAGGGGAATGGAGTAGTCACATCTGGAGGGGAATGGAGTAGTCAAGTCCGGAGGGGAATGGAGTAGTCAAGTCTGGAGGGCAATGGAGGAGTCAAGTCTGGAGGTGAATGGAGCAGTCAAGTCTGGAGGGAATGGTGTAGTCAAGTCTGGAGGGGAATGGAGTAGTCACGTCTGGAGGGAATGCAGTAGTCAAGTCTGGAGGGGAATGGAGTAGTCAAGTCTGGAGGGGAATGGAGTAGTCAAGTCTGGAGGGGAATGGAGTAGTCAAGTCTGGAGGGGAATGGAGTAGTCAAGTCTGGAGGGGAATGGAGTAGTCAGGTCTGGAGGGAATGGAGTAGTCAAATCTGGAGGGGAATGGAGTAGTCAGGTCTGGAGGGAATGGAGTAGTCAAGTCTGGAGGGAATGGAGTAGTTAAGTCTGGAGGGGAATGGAGTAGTCAAGTCAGGAGGGAATGGAGTAGTCAAGCCTGGAGGGAATGGAGTAGTCAAATCTGGAGGGGAATGGAGTAGTCAGGTCTGGAGGGGAATGGAGTAGTCAGGTCTGGATTGAATGGAGTAGTCAAGTCTGGAGGGAATGGAGTAGTTAAGTCTGGAGGGGAATGGAGTAGTCAAGTCTGGAGGGGAATGGAGTCGTCAAGCCTGGAGGGGAATGGATTAGTCAAGTCTGGAGGGGAATGGAGTCGTCAAGTCTGGAGGGAATGGAGTAACCAAGTCTGGAGGGGAATGGAGTAGTCATGTCTGGAGGGGAATGGAGTAGTCAAGTCTGGAGGGGAATGGAGCAGTCAAGTCTGGAGGGGAATGGAGTAGTCAAGTCCGGAGGGGAATGGAGTAGTCATGTCTGGAGAGGAATGGAGTAGTCAAGTCTGGAGGTGAATGGAGTAGTCAAGTGCGGCGGGAATGGAGTAGTCAAGACTGGAGGGGAATGGAGTCGTTAAGTCTGGAGGGGAATGAAGTAGTCAAGTCTGGAGGGAATGGAGTAGTCACGTCTGGAGGGGATGGAGTCGTCAAGTCTGGAGGTGAATGGAGTAGTCATATCTGGAGGGAATGGAGCAGTCAATTCTGGAGGGAATGGAGTAGTCAGATCTGGAGGGGAATGGAGTAGTCATGTCTGGAGGGGAAAGGAGTAGCCATGTCTGAAGGGGAATGGAGTAGTCATGTCTGGAGGGGAATGGAGTCATCAAGTCTGGAGGGGATGGAGTAGTCATGTCTGGAGGGGAATGGAGTAGTCATGTCTGGAGGGGAATGGAGTCGTCAAGTCTGGTGGGGAATGGAGCAGTCAAGTCTGGAGGGAATGGAGTAGTCACGTCTGGAGGGGATGGAGTAGTCAAGTCTGCAGGGAATGGAGTAGTCAAGTCTGGAGGGGAATGGAGTCGTCAAGTCTGGAGCAGAATGGAGTCGTCACGTCTGGATGGGATGGAGTAGTCAAGTCTGGAGGGGAATGGAGTAGTCAAGTCTGGAGGGGAATGGAGTAGTCACGTCTGGAGGGAATGGAGTAGTCAAGTCTGGACGGGAATGGAGTCGTCAAGTCTGGAGGGGAATGGAGTAGTCAAGTCTGCAGGGCATGGAGTAGTCACATCTGGAGGGAATGGAGTAGTCAAGTCTGGAGGGGAATGGGTTAGTCAGGTTTGGAGGGGAATGAAGTAGTCAAGTTTGGAGTGGAATGGAGTAGTCAAGTCTGGAGGGAATGGAGTAGTCAAGTCAGGAGGGGAATGGAGTCGTCATGTCTGGAGGGGAATGGAGTAGTCAAGTCTGGAGGGAATGGAGTAGTCAAGTCTGGAGGGGAATGGAGTCGTCAAGTCTGGAGGGGAATGGAGTAGTCAAGTCTGGAGGGGAATGGAGTCGTCAAGTCTGGAGGGAATGGAGTAGTCAAGTCTGGAGAGGAATGGAGTGGTCAAGTCTGGAGGTGAATGGAGTAGTCAAGTCTGCAGGGGAATGGAATAGTCGAGTCTGGAGGGAATGGAGTAATCAAGACTGGAGGGGAATGGAGTAGTCAAGTCTGGAGGGGAATGGAGTAGTCAAGGCTGGAGGGAAATGGAGTAGTCAAGTCTGGAGGGGAATGGAGTAGTCAAGTCTGGAGGGGAATGGAGTAGACAATTCTGGAGGGGGTGGAGTACTCAAGTCTGGAGGGAATGGAGTCGTCAAGCATGGAGGGGAATGGAGCAGTCAAGTCTGGAGGGGAATGGAGCAGTCAAGTCTGGAGGGGAATGGAGTAGTCAAGCCTGGAGGGGAATGGATTAGTCAAGTCTGGAGGGGAATGGAGCAGTCAAGTCTGGAGGGGAATGGAGTAGTCAAGTCCGGAGGGGAATGGAGTAGTCATGTCTGGAGAGGAATGGAGTAGTCAAGTCTGGAGGTGAATGGAGTAGTCAAGTGCGGAGGGAATGGAGTAGTCAAGACTGGAGGGGAATGGAGTCGTTAAGTCTGGAGGGGAATGGAGTAGTCAAGTCTGGAGGGAATGGAGTAGTCACGTCTGGAGGGGATGGAGTAGTCAAGTCTGGAGGTGAATGCAGTAGTCACGTCTGGAGGGAATGGAGAAGTCAATTCTGGAGGGAATGGAGTAGTCAGATCTGGAGGGGAATGGAGTAGTCATGTCTGGAGGGGAAAGGATTAGCCATGTCTGAAGGGGAATGGAGTAGTCAAGTCTGGAGGGGAATGGAGTCATCAAGTCTGGAGGGGATGGAGTAGTCATGTCTGAAGGGGAATGGAGTAGTCAAGTCTGGAGGGGAATGGAGTCGTCAAGTCTGGTGGGGAATGGAGCCGTCAAGTCTGGAGGGAATGGAGTAGTCAAGTCTGCAGGGAATGGAGTAGTCAAGTCTGGAGGGGAATGGAGTCGTCAAGTCTGGAGCGGAATGGAGTAGTCAGGTCTGGAGTGGAATGGACTCGTCAAGTCTAGAGCGGAGTGGAGTAGTCACTTCTGGAGGGGATGGAGTATTCAAGTCTGGAGGGGAATGGAGTAGTCAAGTCTGGAGGGGAATGGAGTAGTCAGGTCTGGAGGGAATGGAGTAGTCAAGTCTGGAAGAGAATGGAGTAATCAAGTCTGGAGGGGAATGGAGTAGTCAAGTCTGGAGGGGAATGGAGTAGTCAAGTCTGGAGGGGAATGGAGTAGTCAAGTCTGGAGGGGAATGGAGTAGTCAAGTCTGGAGGGGAATGGAGTAGTCAAGTCTGGAGGGGAATGGAGTCATCAAGTCTGGAGGGGAATGGAGGAGTCAAGTCTGGAGGGAATGGCGTAGTCAAGTCTGGAGGGAATGGAGTAGTCAAGTCTGGAGCAAATGGACTAGTCAAGTCTGGAGGGGAATGGAGTTGTCAAGTCTGGAGGGGAATGGAGTAGTCAAGTCTGGAGGGGAATGGAGTAGTCAAGTCTGGAGCGGAATGGAGTAGTCAAGTCTGGAGGGGAATGGAGTAGTCAAGACTGGAGGGAATGGAGTAGTCAAGTCTGGAGGGGATGGAGTAGTCAAGTCTGGAGGGGAATGGAGTAGTCAAGTCTGGAGGGGAATGAAGTAGTCAAGTCTGGAGGGGAATGGAGTAGTCAAGTCTGGAGGGGAATGGAGTAGTCACGTCTGGAGGGGAATGGAGTAGTCAACTCTGGAGGGGAATGGAGTAGTCAAGTCTGGAGGGGAAAGGAGTAGTCAAGTCTGCAGGGGAATGGAGTAATCAAGTCTGGAGGGGAATGGAGTAGTCAAGTCTGGAGGGGAATGGAATAGTCAAGTCTGGAGTGGAATGGAGTAGTCAAGTCTGGAGGGGAACGGAGTAGTCAAGTCTGGAGGGGAATGGAGTAGGCATGTCTGGAGGGGAATGGAGTAGTCAAGTCTTGAGGGGAATGGAGTTGTCCAGTCTGGAGCGGAATGGAGTAGTCAAGTCTGGAGGGGAATGGACTAGTCAAGACTGGAGGGAATGGAGTCGTCAAGACTGGAAGGCATAGAGTAGTCAGGTCTGGATGGGAATGGAGTAGTCAAGTCTGGAGGGGAATGGAGTAGTCACCTCTGGAGGGGAATGGATTAGTCAACTCTGGAGGGGAATGGAGTAGTCAACTCTGGAGGGGAATGGAGTAGTCAAGTCTGGAGGGGAATGGTGCAGTCAAGTCTGGAGGGGAATGGAGTAGTCACGTCTGGAGGGGAATGGAGTAGTCAAGTCTGGAGGGGAATGGAGTAATCAAGTCTGGAGTGGAATGGAGCAGCCAAGTCTGGAGCGGAATGGAGTAGTCAAGTCAGGAGGGGAATTGAGTAGTCAAGTCTGGAGGGGAATGGAGCAGTCACGTCTGGAGGGGAATGGATTAGTCAAGTCTGGAGGGGAATGGAGTAGTCAAGTCTTGAGGGGAATGGAGTTGTCAAGTCTGGAGGGGAATGGAGTAGTCAAGTCTGGAGGGAATGGAGTAGTCAAGTCTGGATGGGAATGGAGTAGTCAAGTCTGGAGGGGAATGGAGTAGTCAAGTCTGGAGGGGAATGGAGTAGTCAAGTCAGGAGGGGAAAGGAGTAGTCAGGTCTGGAGGGCAATGGATTCGTCAAGTCTGGAGGGAATGGAGTAGTCAAGCCTGGAGGGAATGGAGTAGTCAAATCTGGAGGGGAATGGAGTAACCAAGTCTGGAGGGGAATGGAGTAGTCAAGTCTGGAGGGGAATGGAGTAGTCAAGTCTGGAGGGGAATGGAGTAGTCAAGTCTGGAGGGGAATGGAGTCGTCAAGTCTGGAGGGGAATGGAGTAGTCAAGTCTGGAGGGGAATGGAGTAGTCAAGTCTGGAGGGGAATGGAGTTGTCACATCTGGATGGAATGGAGGAGTCAAGCTTGGAGGGGAATGGAGTAGTCAAGTCTGGAGGGGAATGGAGTAGTCAAATCTGGAGGGAATGGAGGAACCAAGTCTGGAGGGGAATGGAGTAGTCAAGTCTGGAGGGAATGGAATAACCAAGTCTGGAGGGGAATGGAGTAGTCAAGTCTGGAGGGAATGGAGTAACCTAGTCTGGAGGGAATGGAGTAGTCAAGTCTGGAGGGAATGGAGTAACCAGGTCTGGAGGGAATGGAGTAGTCAAGTCTGGAGGGAATGGAGTAACCAACTCTGGAGGGAATGGATTAGTCAAGTCTGGAGGGGAATGGAGTAGTCAAGTCTGGAGGGAATGGAGTAACCAAGTCTGGAGGGGAATGGAGTAGTCAAGTCTGGAGGGGAATGGAGTAGTCAAGTCTGGAGGGTAATGGAGTAGTCAAGTCTGGAGGGGAATGGAGTAGTAAAGTCTGGAGGGGAATGGAGTAGTCAATTCTGGAGGGGAATGGAGTCGTCAAGTCTGGAGGGGAATGGAGTAGTCAAGTCTGGAGGGGAATGGAGTAGTCAAGTCTGGAGGTGAATGGAGTAGCCAAGCCTGGAGGGAATGGAGTTGTCAAGTCTGGAGGGGAATGGAGTAGTCAACTCTGGAGGGGAATGGAGTAGTCAAGTCTGGAGGGGAAAGGAGTAGTCAAGTCTGGAGGGGAATGGAGTAGTCAAGACTGGAGGGAATGGAGTAGTCAAGTCTGGAGGGGATGGAGTAGTCAAGTATGGAGGGGAATGGAGTAGTGAAGTCTGGAGGGGAATGAAGTAGTCAAGTCTGGAGGGGAATGGAGCAGTCAAGTCTGGAGGGGAATGGAGTAGTCACGTCTGGAGGGGAATGGAGTAGTCAACTCTGGAGGGGAATGGAGTAGTCAAGTCTGGAGGGGAAAGGAGTAGTCAAGTCTGGAGGGGAATGGAGTAGTCAAGTCTGGAGGGGAATGGAGTAGGCAAGTCTGGAGGGGAATGGAGTAGTCAAGTCTTGAGGGGAATGGAGTAGTCAAGACTGGAGGGAATGGAGTCGTCAAGTCTGGAAGGGATAGAGTAGTCAGGTCTGGATGGGAATGGAGTAGTCAAGTCTGGAGGGGAATGGAGTCGTCACCTCTGGAGGGGAATGGAGTAGTCAACTCTGGAGGGGAATGGAGTTGTCAAGTCTGGAGGGGAAAGGAGTAGTCAAGTCTGCAGGGGAATGGACTAATCAAGTCTGGAGGGGAATGGAGCAGTCAAGTCTGGAGGGGAATGGTGCAGTCAAGTCTGGAGGGAATGGAGTAGTCACGTCTGGAGGGGAATGGAGTAGTCAAGTCTGGAGGGGAATGGAGTAATCAAGTCTGGAGTGGAATGGAGTAGTCAAGTCTGGAGCGGAATGGAGTAGTCAAGTCAGGAGGGGAATGGAGTAGTCAAGTCTGGAGGGGAAAGGAGTAGTCAAGTCTGGAGGGGAATGGAGTAGTCATGTCTGGAGGGAATGGAGTAGTCAAGTCTGGAAGAGAATGGAGTAGTCAAGTCTGGAGGGGAATGGAGTAGTCAAGTCTGGAGGGGAATGGAGTAGTCAAGTCTGGAGGGGAATGGAGTAGTCAAGTCTGGAGGGGAATGGAGTAGTCAAGTCTGGAGGGGAATGGAGTAGTCAAGTCTGGAGGGGAATGGAGTCGTCAAGTCGGGAGGGGAATGGAGGAGTCAAGTCTGGAGGGAATGGCGTAGTCAAGTCTGGAGGGAATGGAGCAGTCAAGTCTGGAGCAAATGGACTAGTCAAGTCTGGAGGGGAATGGAGTTGTCAAGTCTGGAGGGGAATGGAGTAGTCAAGTCTGGAGGGGAATGGAGTAGTCAAGTCTGGAGCGGAATGGAGTAGTCAAGTCTGGAGGGGAATGGAGTAGTCAAGACTGGAGGGAATGGAGTAGTCAAGTCTGGAGGGGATGGAGTAGTCAAGTCTGGAGGGGAATGGAGTAGTCAAGTCTGGAGGGGAATGAAGTAGTCAAGTCTGGAGGGGAATGGAGTAGTCAAATCTGGAGGGGAATGGAGTAGTCACGTCTGGAGGGGAATGGAGTAGTCAACTCTGGAGGGGAATGGAGTAGTCAAGTCTGGAGGGGAAAGGAGTAGTCAAGTCTGCAGGGGAATGGAGTAATCAAGTCTGGAGGGGAATGGAGTAGTCAAGTCTGGAGGGGAATGGAATAGTCAAGTCTGGAGTGGAATGGAGTAGTCAAGTCTGGAGGCGAATGGAGTAGTCAAGTCTGGAGGGGAATGGAGTAGGCAAGTCTGGAGGGGAATGGAGTAGTCAAGTCTGGAGGGGAATGGAGTACTCAAGACTGGAGGGAATGGAGTCGTCAAGTCTGGAAGGGATAGAGTAGTCAGGTCTGGATGGGAATGGAGTAGTCAAGTCTGGAGGGGAATGGAGTAGTCAACTCTGGAGGGGAATGGAGTAGTCAAGTCTGGAGGGGAATGGTGCAGTCAAGTCTGGAGGGGAATGGAGCAGTCACGTCTGGAGGGGAATGGAGTAGTCAAGTCTGGAGGGGAATGGAGTAATCAAGTCTAGAGTGGAATGGAGTAGTCAAGTCTGGAGCGGAATGGAGTAGTCAAGTCAGGAGGGGAATTGAGTAGTCAAGTCTGGAGGGGAATGGAGCAGTCACGTCTGGAGGGGAATGGATTAGTCAAGTCTGGAGCGCAATGGAGTAGGCAAGTCTGGAGGGGAATGGAGTAGTCAAGTCTGGAGGGGAATGGTGTAGTCAAGTCTGGAGCGGAATGGAGTAGGCAAGTCTGGAGGGGAATGGAGTAGTCAAGTCTTGAGGGGAATGGAGATGTCAAGTCTGGAGGGGAATGGAGTAGTCAAGTCTGGAGGGAATGGAGTAGTCAAGTCTGGAGGGGAATGGAGTAGTCAAGTCTGGAGGGGAATGGAGTAGTCAAGTCTGGAGGGGAATGGAGTAGTCAAGTCAGGAGGGGAAAGGAGTAGTCAAGTCTGGAGGGCAATGGAGTAGTCAAGTCTGGAGGGAATGGAGTAGTCAAGCCTGGAGGGAATGGATTAGTCAAATCTGGAGGGGAATGGAGTAACCAAGTCTGGAGGGGAATGGAGTAGTCAAGTCTGGAGGGGAATGGAGTAGTCAAGTCTGGAGGGGAATGGAGTAGTCAAGTCTGGAGGGGAATGGAGTAGTCAAGTCTGGAGGGGAATGGAGTAGTCAAGTCTGGAGGGGAATGGAGTAGTCAAGTCTGGAGGGGAATGGAGTTCTCACGTCTGGATGGAATGGAGGAGTCAAGTTTGGAGGGGAATGGAGTAGTCACGTCTGGAGGTGAATGGAGTAGTCACGTCTGGAGGGGAATGGAGTAGTCAAGTCTGGAGGGGAATGGAGTAGTCAAGTCTGGAGGGGAATGGAGTAGTCAAGTCTGGAGGGGAATGGAGTAGTCAAGTCTGGAGGGAATGGAGTAGTCAAGCCTGGAGGGGAATGGAGTAGTCAAGTCTTGAGGGGAATGGAGTCGTCAAGTCTGGAGGGCAATGGAGTAGTCAAGTCTGGAGGGGAATGGAGTAGTCAAGTCTGGAGGGAATGGAGTAACCAAGTCTGGAGGGGAATGGAGTAGTCAAGTCTGGAGGGAATGGAATAACCAAGTCTGGAGGGGAATGGAGTAGTCAAGTCTGGAGGGAATGGAGTAACCTAGTCTGAAGGGAATGGAGTAGTCAAGTCTGGAGGGAATGGAGTAACCAAGTCTGGAGGGAATGGAGTAGTCAAGTCTGGAGGGAATGGAGTAACCAAGTCTGGAGGGAATGGAGTAGTCAAGTCTGGAGGGGAATGGAGTAGTCAAGTCTGGAGGGAATGGAGCAACCAAGTCTGGAGGGGAATGGAGTAGTCAAGTCTGGAGGGGAATGGAGTAGTCAAGTCTGGAGGGGAATGGAGTAGTCAAGTCTGGAGGGGAATGGAGATGTGAAGTCTGGAGGGGAATGGAGTAGTAAAGTCTGGAGGGGAATGGAGTAGTCAAGTCTGGAGGGGAATGGAGTCGTCAAGTCTGGAGGGGAATGGACTAGTCAAGTCTGGAGGGGAATGGAGTAGTCAAGTCTGGAGGTGAATGGAGTAGTCAAGCCTGGAGGGAATGGAGTTGTCAAGTCTGGAGGGGAATGGAGTAGTCACATCTGGAGGGAATGCAGTAGTCAAGTCTGGAGGGGAATGGAGTAGTCAAGTCTGGAGGGGAATGGAGTAGTCAAGTCTGGAGGGGAATGGAGTCGTCAAGTCAGGAGGGGAAAGGAGTAGTCAAGTCTGGAGGACAATGGAGTAGTCAAGCCTGGAGGGAATGGAGTAGTCAAATCTGGAGGGGAATGGAGAAGTCAGGTCTGGAGGGAATGAAGTAGTCAAGTCTGGAGGGAATGGAGTAGTCAAGTCTTGAGGGGAATGGAGCAGTCAAGTCTGGAGGGAATGGAGTAACCAAGTCTGGAGGGGAATGGAGTAGTCAAGGCTGGAGTGAATGGAGTAACCTAGTCTGGAGGGAATGGAGTAGTCAAGTCTGGAGGGAATGGAGTAACCAAGTCTGGAGGGAATGGAGTAGTCAAGTCTGGAGGGAATGGAGTAACCAAGTCTGGAGGGAATGGAGTAGTCAAGTCTGGAGGGGAATGGAGTAGTCAAGTCTGGAGGGAATGGAGTAACCAAGTCTGGAGGGGAATGGAGTAGTCAAGTCTGGAGGGGAATGGAGCAGTCAAGTCTGGAGTGGAATGGAGTAGTGAAGTCTGGAGGGGAATGGAGTAGTCAAGTCTGGAGGGGAATGGAGTCGTCAAGTCTGGAGGGGAATGGAGTCGTCAAGTCTGGAGGGGAATGGAGTCGTCAAGTCTGGAGGGGAATGGAGTAGTCAAGTCTGGAGGGGAATGGAGCAGTCAAGTCGGGAGGTGAATGGAGTAGTCAAGCCTGGAGGGAATGGAGTTGTCAAGTCTGGAGGGGAATGGAGTAGTCACGTCTGGATGGAATGCAGTTGTCACGTCTGGAGGGGAATGGAGTAGTCAAGTCTGGAGGGGAATGGAGTAGTCAAGTCTGGAGGGGAATGGAGTAGTCAAGTCTGGAGGGGAATGGAGTAGTCAAGTCTGGAGGGGAATGGAGTAGTCAAGTCTGGAGGGGAATGGAGTAGTCAAGTCTTGAGGGGAATGGAGTAGTCACGTCTGGAGGGGAATGGAGCAGTCAAGTCTGGAGGGGAATGGAGTAGTCAAGTCTGGAGGGGAATGGAGTCGTCAAGTCTGGAGGGAATGGAGTAACCAAGTCTGGAGGGGAATGGAGTAGTCAAGTCTGGAGGGGAATGGAGTAGTCAAGTCTGGAGGGGAATGGAGCAGTCAAGTCTGGAGGGGAATGGAGTAGTCAAGTCCGGAGGGGAATGGAGTAGTCATGTCTGGAGAGGAATGGAGTAGTCAAGTCTGGAGGTGAATGGAGTAGTCAAGTGCGGCGGGAATGGAGTAGTCAAGACTGGAGGGGAATGGAGTCGTTAAGTCTGGAGGGGAATGAAGTAGTCAAGTCTGGAGGGGAATGGAGTAGGCAAGTCTGGAGGGGAATGGAGTAGTCAAGTCTGGAGGGGAATGGAGTACTCAAGACTGGAGGGAATGGAGTCGTCAAGTCTGGAAGGGATAGAGTAGTCAGGTCTGGATGGGAATGGAGTAGTCAAGTCTGGAGGGGAATGGAGTAGTCAACTCTGGAGGGGAATGGAGTAGTCAAGTCTGGAGGGGAATGGTGCAGTCAAGTCTGGAGGGGAATGGAGCAGTCACGTCTGGAGGGGAATGGAGTAGTCAAGTCTGGAGGGGAATGGAGTAATCAAGTCTAGAGTGGAATGGAGTAGTCAAGTCTGGAGCGGAATGGAGTAGTCAAGTCAGGAGGGGAATTGAGTAGTCAAGTCTGGAGGGGAATGGAGCAGTCACGTCTGGAGGGGAATGGATTAGTCAAGTCTGGAGCGCAATGGAGTAGGCAAGTCTGGAGGGGAATGGAGTAGTCAAGTCTGGAGGGGAATGGTGTAGTCAAGTCTGGAGCGGAATGGAGTAGGCAAGTCTGGAGGGGAATGGAGTAGTCAAGTCTTGAGGGGAATGGAGATGTCAAGTCTGGAGGGGAATGGAGTAGTCAAGTCTGGAGGGAATGGAGTAGTCAAGTCTGGAGGGGAATGGAGTAGTCAAGTCTGGAGGGGAATGGAGTAGTCAAGTCTGGAGGGGAATGGAGTAGTCAAGTCAGGAGGGGAAAGGAGTAGTCAAGTCTGGAGGGCAATGGAGTAGTCAAGTCTGGAGGGAATGGAGTAGTCAAGCCTGGAGGGAATGGATTAGTCAAATCTGGAGGGGAATGGAGTAACCAAGTCTGGAGGGGAATGGAGTAGTCAAGTCTGGAGGGGAATGGAGTAGTCAAGTCTGGAGGGGAATGGAGTAGTCAAGTCTGGAGGGGAATGGAGTAGTCAAGTCTGGAGGGGAATGGAGTAGTCAAGTCTGGAGGGGAATGGAGTAGTCAAGTCTGGAGGGGAATGGAGTTCTCACGTCTGGATGGAATGGAGGAGTCAAGTTTGGAGGGGAATGGAGTAGTCACGTCTGGAGGTGAATGGAGTAGTCACGTCTGGAGGGGAATGGAGTAGTCAAGTCTGGAGGGGAATGGAGTAGTCAAGTCTGGAGGGGAATGGAGTAGTCAAGTCTGGAGGGGAATGGAGTAGTCAAGTCTGGAGGGAATGGAGTAGTCAAGCCTGGAGGGGAATGGAGTAGTCAAGTCTTGAGGGGAATGGAGTCGTCAAGTCTGGAGGGCAATGGAGTAGTCAAGTCTGGAGGGGAATGGAGTAGTCAAGTCTGGAGGGAATGGAGTAACCAAGTCTGGAGGGGAATGGAGTAGTCAAGTCTGGAGGGAATGGAATAACCAAGTCTGGAGGGGAATGGAGTAGTCAAGTCTGGAGGGAATGGAGTAACCTAGTCTGAAGGGAATGGAGTAGTCAAGTCTGGAGGGAATGGAGTAACCAAGTCTGGAGGGAATGGAGTAGTCAAGTCTGGAGGGAATGGAGTAACCAAGTCTGGAGGGAATGGAGTAGTCAAGTCTGGAGGGGAATGGAGTAGTCAAGTCTGGAGGGAATGGAGCAACCAAGTCTGGAGGGGAATGGAGTAGTCAAGTCTGGAGGGGAATGGAGTAGTCAAGTCTGGAGGGGAATGGAGTAGTCAAGTCTGGAGGGGAATGGAGATGTGAAGTCTGGAGGGGAATGGAGTAGTAAAGTCTGGAGGGGAATGGAGTAGTCAAGTCTGGAGGGGAATGGAGTCGTCAAGTCTGGAGGGGAATGGACTAGTCAAGTCTGGAGGGGAATGGAGTAGTCAAGTCTGGAGGTGAATGGAGTAGTCAAGCCTGGAGGGAATGGAGTTGTCAAGTCTGGAGGGGAATGGAGTAGTCACATCTGGAGGGAATGCAGTAGTCAAGTCTGGAGGGGAATGGAGTAGTCAAGTCTGGAGGGGAATGGAGTAGTCAAGTCTGGAGGGGAATGGAGTCGTCAAGTCAGGAGGGGAAAGGAGTAGTCAAGTCTGGAGGACAATGGAGTAGTCAAGCCTGGAGGGAATGGAGTAGTCAAATCTGGAGGGGAATGGAGAAGTCAGGTCTGGAGGGAATGAAGTAGTCAAGTCTGGAGGGAATGGAGTAGTCAAGTCTTGAGGGGAATGGAGCAGTCAAGTCTGGAGGGAATGGAGTAACCAAGTCTGGAGGGGAATGGAGTAGTCAAGGCTGGAGTGAATGGAGTAACCTAGTCTGGAGGGAATGGAGTAGTCAAGTCTGGAGGGAATGGAGTAACCAAGTCTGGAGGGAATGGAGTAGTCAAGTCTGGAGGGAATGGAGTAACCAAGTCTGGAGGGAATGGAGTAGTCAAGTCTGGAGGGGAATGGAGTAGTCAAGTCTGGAGGGAATGGAGTAACCAAGTCTGGAGGGGAATGGAGTAGTCAAGTCTGGAGGGGAATGGAGCAGTCAAGTCTGGAGTGGAATGGAGTAGTGAAGTCTGGAGGGGAATGGAGTAGTCAAGTCTGGAGGGGAATGGAGTCGTCAAGTCTGGAGGGGAATGGAGTCGTCAAGTCTGGAGGGGAATGGAGTCGTCAAGTCTGGAGGGGAATGGAGTAGTCAAGTCTGGAGGGGAATGGAGCAGTCAAGTCGGGAGGTGAATGGAGTAGTCAAGCCTGGAGGGAATGGAGTTGTCAAGTCTGGAGGGGAATGGAGTAGTCACGTCTGGATGGAATGCAGTTGTCACGTCTGGAGGGGAATGGAGTAGTCAAGTCTGGAGGGGAATGGAGTAGTCAAGTCTGGAGGGGAATGGAGTAGTCAAGTCTGGAGGGGAATGGAGTAGTCAAGTCTGGAGGGGAATGGAGTAGTCAAGTCTGGAGGGGAATGGAGTAGTCAAGTCTTGAGGGGAATGGAGTAGTCACGTCTGGAGGGGAATGGAGCAGTCAAGTCTGGAGGGGAATGGAGTAGTCAAGTCTGGAGGGGAATGGAGTCGTCAAGTCTGGAGGGAATGGAGTAACCAAGTCTGGAGGGGAATGGAGTAGTCAAGTCTGGAGGGGAATGGAGTAGTCAAGTCTGGAGGGGAATGGAGCAGTCAAGTCTGGAGGGGAATGGAGTAGTCAAGTCCGGAGGGGAATGGAGTAGTCATGTCTGGAGAGGAATGGAGTAGTCAAGTCTGGAGGTGAATGGAGTAGTCAAGTGCGGCGGGAATGGAGTAGTCAAGACTGGAGGGGAATGGAGTCGTTAAGTCTGGAGGGGAATGAAGTAGTCAAGTCTGGAGGGAATGGAGTAGTCACGTCTGGAGGGGATGGAGTCGTCAAGTCTGGAGGTGAATGGAGTAGTCATATCTGGAGGGAATGGAGCAGTCAATTCTGGAGGGAATGGAGTAGTCAGATCTGGAGGGGAATGGAGTAGTCATGTCTGGAGGGGAAAGGAGTAGCCATGTCTGAAGGGGAATGGAGTAGTCACGTCTGGAGGGGAATGGAGTCATCAAGTCTGGAGGGGATGGAGTAGTCATGTCTGGAGGGGAATGGAGTAGTCATGTCTGGAGGGGAATGGAGTCGTCAAGTCTGGTGGGGAATGGAGCAGTCAAGTCTGGAGGGAATGGAGTAGTCACGTCTGGAGGGGATGGAGTAGTCAAGTCTGCAGGGAATGGAGTAGTCAAGTCTGGAGGGGAATGGAGTCGTCAAGTCTGGAGCAGAATGGAGTCGTCACGTCTGGATGGGATGGAGTAGTCAAGTCTGGAGGGGAATGGAGTAGTCAAGTCTGGAGGGGAATGGAGTAGTCACGTCTGGAGGGAATGGAGTAGTCAAGTCTGGACGGGAATGGAGTCGTCAAGTCTGGAGGGGAATGGAGTAGTCAAGTCTGCAGGGAATGGAGTAGTCACATCTGGAGGGAATGGAGTAGTCAAGTCTGGAGGGGAATGGGTTAGTCAGGTTTGGAGGGGAATGAAGTAGTCAAGTTTGGAGTGGAATGGAGTAGTCAAGTCTGGAGGGAATGGAGTAGTCAAGTCAGGAGGGGAATGGAGTCGTCAAGTCTGGAGGGGAATGGAGTAGTCAAGTCTGGAGGGAATGGAGTAGTCAAGTCTGGAGGGGAATGGAGTCGTCAAGTCTGGAGGGGAATGGAGTAGTCAAGTCTGGAGGGGAATGGAGTCGTCAAGTCTGGAGGGAATGGAGTAGTCAAGTCTGGAGGGGAATGGAGTAGTCAAGTCTGGAGAGGAGTGGAGTGGTCAAGTCTGGAGGTGAATGGAGTAGTCAAGTCTGCAGGGGAATGGAGTAGTCGAGTCTGGAGGGAATGGAGTAATCAAGACTGGAGGGGAATGGAGTAGTCAAGTCTGGAGGGGAATGGAGTAGTCAAGGCTGGAGGGAAATGGAGTAGTCAAGTCTGGAGGGGAATGGAGTAGTCAAGTCTGGAGGGGAATGGAGTAGACAATTCTGGAGGGGGTGGAGTACTCAAGTCTGGAGGGAATGGAGTCGTCCAGCATGGAGGGGAATGGAGCAGTCAAGTCTGGAGGGGAATGGAGCAGTCAAGTCTGGAGGGGAATGGAGTAGTCAAGCCTGGAGGGGAATGGATTAGTCAAGTCTGGAGGGGAATGGAGCAGTCAAGTCTGGAGGGGAATGGAGTAGTCAAGTCCGGAGGGGAATGGAGTAGTCATGTCTGGAGAGGAATGGAGTAGTCAAGTCTGGAGGTGAATGGAGTAGTCAAGTGCGGAGGGAATGGAGTAGTCAAGACTGGAGGGGAATGGAGTCGTTAAGTCTGGAGGGGAATGGAGTAGTCAAGTCTGGAGGGAATGGAGTAGTCACGTCTGGAGGGGATGGAGTAGTCAAGTCTGGAGGTGAATGCAGTAGTCACGTCTGGAGGGAATGGAGAAGTCAATTCTGGAGGGAATGGAGTAGTCAGATCTGGAGGGGAATGGAGTAGTCATGTCTGGAGGGGAAAGGATTAGCCATGTCTGAAGGGGAATGGAGTAGTCAAGTCTGGAGGGGAATGGAGTCATCAAGTCTGGAGGGGATGGAGTAGTCATGTCTGAAGGGGAATGGAGTAGTCAAGTCTGGAGGGGAATGGAGTCGTCAAGTCTGGTGGGGAATGGAGCCGTCAAGTCTGGAGGGAATGGAGTAGTCAAGTCTGCAGGGAATGGAGTAGTCAAGTCTGGAGGGGAATGGAGTCGTCAAGTCTGGAGCGGAATGGAATAGTCAAGTCTGGAGTGGAATGGAGTAGTCAAGTCTGGAGGCGAATGGAGTAGTCAAGTCTGGAGGGGAATGGAGTAGGCAAGTCTGGAGGGGAATGGAGTAGTCAAGTCTTGAGGGGAATGGAGTTGTCAAGTCTGGAGCGGAATGGAGTAGTCAAGTCTGGAGGGGAATGGAGTACTCAAGACTGGAGGGAATGGAGTCGTCAAGTCTGGAAGGGATAGAGTAGTCAGGTCTGGATGGGAATGGAGTAGTCAAGTCTGGAGGGGAATGGAGTAGTCAACTCTGGAGGGGAATGGAGTAGTCAAGTCTGGAGGGGAATGGTGCAGTCAAGTCTGGAGGGGAATGGAGCAGTCACGTCTGGAGGGGAATGGAGTAGTCAAGTCTGGAGGGGAATGGAGCAGTCACGTCTGGAGGGGAATGGATTAGTCAAGTCTGGAGCGCAATGGAGTAGGCAAGTCTGGAGGGGAATGGAGTAGTCAAGTCTGGAGGGGAATGGTGTAGTCAAGTCTGGAGCGGAATGGAGTAGGCAAGTCTGGAGGGGAATGGAGTAGTCAAGTCTTGAGGGGAATGGAGATGTCAAGTCTGGAGGGGAATGGAGTAGTCAAGTCTGGAGGGAATGGAGTAGTCAAGTCTGGAGGGGAATGGAGTAGTCAAGTCTGGAGGGGAATGGAGTAGTCAAGTCTGGAGGGGAATGGAGTAGTCAAGTCAGGAGGGGAAAGGAGTAGTCAAGTCTGGAGGGCAATGGAGTAGTCAAGTCTGGAGGGAATGGAGTAGTCAAGCCTGGAGGGAATGGATTAGTCAAATCTGGAGGGGAATGGAGTAACCAAGTCTGGAGGGGAATGGAGTAGTCAAGTCTGGAGGGGAATGGAGTAGTCAAGTCTGGAGGGGAATGGAGTAGTCAAGTCTGGAGGGGAATGGAGTAGTCAAGTCTGGAGGGGAATGGAGTAGTCAAGTCTGGAGGGGAATGGAGTAGTCAAGTCTGGAGGGGAATGGAGTTCTCACGTCTGGATGGAATGGAGGAGTCAAGTTTGGAGGGGAATGGAGTAGTCACGTCTGGAGGTGAATGGAGTAGTCACGTCTGGAGGGGAATGGAGTAGTCAAGTCTGGAGGGGAATGGAGTAGTCAAGTCTGGAGGGGAATGGAGTAGTCAAGTCTGGAGGGGAATGGAGTAGTCAAGTCTGGAGGGAATGGAGTAGTCAAGCCTGGAGGGGAATGGAGTAGTCAAGTCTTGAGGGGAATGGAGTCGTCAAGTCTGGAGGGCAATGGAGTAGTCAAGTCTGGAGGGGAATGGAGTAGTCAAGTCTGGAGGGAATGGAGTAACCAAGTCTGGAGGGGAATGGAGTAGTCAAGTCTGGAGGGAATGGAATAACCAAGTCTGGAGGGGAATGGAGTAGTCAAGTCTGGAGGGAATGGAGTAACCTAGTCTGAAGGGAATGGAGTAGTCAAGTCTGGAGGGAATGGAGTAACCAAGTCTGGAGGGAATGGAGTAGTCAAGTCTGGAGGGAATGGAGTAACCAAGTCTGGAGGGAATGGAGTAGTCAAGTCTGGAGGGGAATGGAGTAGTCAAGTCTGGAGGGAATGGAGCAACCAAGTCTGGAGGGGAATGGAGTAGTCAAGTCTGGAGGGGAATGGAGTAGTCAAGTCTGGAGGGGAATGGAGTAGTCAAGTCTGGAGGGGAATGGAGAAGTGAAGTCTGGAGGGGAATGGAGTAGTAAAGTCTGGAGGGGAATGGAGTAGTCAAGTCTGGAGGGGAATGGAGTCGTCAAGTCTGGAGGGGAATGGACTAGTCAAGTCTGGAGGGGAATGGAGTAGTCAAGTCTGGAGGTGAATGGAGTAGTCAAGCCTGGAGGGAATGGAGTTGTCAAGTCTGGAGGGGAATGGAGTAGTCACATCTGGAGGGAATGCAGTAGTCAAGTCTGGAGGGGAATGGAGTAGTCAAGTCTGGAGGGGAATGGAGTAGTCAAGTCTGGAGGGGAATGGAGTCGTCAAGTCAGGAGGGGAAAGGAGTAGTCAAGTCTGGAGGACAATGGAGTAGTCAAGCCTGGAGGGAATGGAGTAGTCAAATCTGGAGGGGAATGGAGAAGTCAGGTCTGGAGGGAATGAAGTAGTCAAGTCTGGAGGGAATGGAGTAGTCAAGTCTTGAGGGGAATGGAGCAGTCAAGTCTGGAGGGAATGGAGTAACCAAGTCTGGAGGGGAATGGAGTAGTCAAGTCTGGAGTGAATGGAGTAACCTAGTCTGGAGGGAATGGAGTAGTCAAGTCTGGAGGGAATGGAGTAACCAAGTCTGGAGGGAATGGAGTAGTCAAGTCTGGAGGGAATGGAGTAACCAAGTCTGGAGGGAATGGAGTAGTCAAGTCTGGAGGGGAATGGAGTAGTCAAGTCTGGAGGGAATGGAGTAACCAAGTCTGGAGGGGAATGGAGTAGTCAAGTCTGGAGGGGAATGGAGCAGTCAAGTCTGGAGTGGAATGGAGTAGTGAAGTCTGGAGGGGAATGGAGTAGTCAAGTCTGGAGGGGAATGGAGTCGTCAAGTCTGGAGGGGAATGGAGTCGTCAAGTCTGGAGGGGAATGGAGTCGTCAAGTCTGGAGGGGAATGGAGTAGTCAAGTCTGGAGGGGAATGGAGCAGTCAAGTCGGGAGGTGAATGGAGTAGTCAAGCCTGGAGGGAATGGAGTTGTCAAGTCTGGAGGGGAATGGAGTAGTCACGTCTGGATGGAATGCAGTTGTCACGTCTGGAGGGGAATGGAGTAGTCAAGTCTGGAGGGGAATGGAGTAGTCAAGTCTGGAGGGGAATGGAGTAGTCAAGTCTGGAGGGGAATGGAGTAGTCAAGTCTGGAGGGGAATGGAGTAGTCAAGTCTGGAGGGGAATGGAGTAGTCAAGTCTTGAGGGGAATGGAGTAGTCACGTCTGGAGGGGAATGGAGCAGTCAAGTCTGGAGGGGAATGGAGTAGTCAAGTCTGGAGGGGAATGGAGTCGTCAAGTCTGGAGGGAATGGAGTAACCAAGTCTGGAGGGGAATGGAGTAGTCAAGTCTGGAGGGGAATGGAGTAGTCAAGTCTGGAGGGGAATGGAGCAGTCAAGTCTGGAGGGGAATGGAGTAGTCAAGTCCGGAGGGGAATGGAGTAGTCATGTCTGGAGAGGAATGGAGTAGTCAAGTCTGGAGGTGAATGGAGTAGTCAAGTGCGGCGGGAATGGAGTAGTCAAGACTGGAGGGGAATGGAGTCGTTAAGTCTGGAGGGGAATGAAGTAGTCAAGTCTGGAGGGAATGGAGTAGTCACGTCTGGAGGGGATGGAGTCGTCAAGTCTGGAGGTGAATGGAGTAGTCATATCTGGAGGGAATGGAGCAGTCAATTCTGGAGGGAATGGAGTAGTCAGATCTGGAGGGGAATGGAGTAGTCATGTCTGGAGGGGAAAGGAGTAGCCATGTCTGAAGGGGAATGGAGTAGTCACGTCTGGAGGGGAATGGAGTCATCAAGTCTGGAGGGGATGGAGTAGTCATGTCTGGAGGGGAATGGAGTAGTCATGTCTGGAGGGGAATGGAGTCGTCAAGTCTGGTGGGGAATGGAGCAGTCAAGTCTGGAGGGAATGGAGTAGTCACGTCTGGAGGGGATGGAGTAGTCAAGTCTGCAGGGAATGGAGTAGTCAAGTCTGGAGGGGAATGGAGTCGTCAAGTCTGGAGCAGAATGGAGTCGTCACGTCTGGATGGGATGGAGTAGTCAAGTCTGGAGGGGAATGGAGTAGTCAAGTCTGGAGGGGAATGGAGTAGTCACGTCTGGAGGGAATGGAGTAGTCAAGTCTGGACGGGAATGGAGTCGTCAAGTCTGGAGGGGAATGGAGTAGTCAAGTCTGCAGGGAATGGAGTAGTCACATCTGGAGGGAATGGAGTAGTCAAGTCTGGAGGGGAATGGGTTAGTCAGGTTTGGAGGGGAATGAAGTAGTCAAGTTTGGAGTGGAATGGAGTAGTCAAGTCTGGAGGGAATGGAGTAGTCAAGTCAGGAGGGGAATGGAGTCGTCAAGTCTGGAGGGGAATGGAGTAGTCAAGTCTGGAGGGAATGGAGTAGTCAAGTCTGGAGGGGAATGGAGTCGTCAAGTCTGGAGGGGAATGGAGTAGTCAAGTCTGGAGGGGAATGAAGTCGTCAAGTCTGGAGGGAATGGAGTAGTCAAGTCTGGAGGGGAATGGAGTAGTCAAGTCTGGAGAGGAATGGAGTGGTCAAGTCTGGAGGTGAATGGAGTAGTCAAGTCTGCAGGGGAATGGAGTAGTCGAGTCTGGAGGGAATGGAGTAATCAAGACTGGAGGGGAATGGAGTAGTCAAGTCTGGAGGGGAATGGAGTAGTCAAGGCTGGAGGGAAATGGAGTAGTCAAGTCTGGAGGGGAATGGAGTAGTCAAGTCTGGAGGGGAATGGAGTAGACAATTCTGGAGGGGGTGGAGTACTCAAGTCTGGAGGGAATGGAGTCGTCCAGCATGGAGGGGAATGGAGCAGTCAAGTCTGGAGGGGAATGGAGCAGTCAAGTCTGGAGGGGAATGGAGTAGTCAAGCCTGGAGGGGAATGGATTAGTCAAGTCTGGAGGGGAATGGAGCAGTCAAGTCTGGAGGGGAATGGAGTAGTCAAGTCCGGAGGGGAATGGAGTAGTCATGTCTGGAGAGGAATGGAGTAGTCAAGTCTGGAGGTGAATGGAGTAGTCAAGTGCGGAGGGAATGGAGTAGTCAAGACTGGAGGGGAATGGAGTCGTTAAGTCTGGAGGGGAATGGAGTAGTCAAGTCTGGAGGGAATGGAGTAGTCACGTCTGGAGGGGATGGAGTAGTCAAGTCTGGAGGTGAATGCAGTAGTCACGTCTGGAGGGAATGGAGAAGTCAATTCTGGAGGGAATGGAGTAGTCAGATCTGGAGGGGAAAGGAGTAGTCATGTCTGGAGGGGAAAGGATTAGCCATGTCTGAAGGGGAATGGAGTAGTCAAGTCTGGAGGGGAATGGAGTCATCAAGTCTGGAGGGGATGGAGTAGTCATGTCTGAAGGGGAATGGAGTAGTCAAGTCTGGAGGGGAATGGAGTCGTCAAGTCTGGTGGGGAATGGAGCCGTCAAGTCTGGAGGGAATGGAGTAGTCAAGTCTGCAGGGAATGGAGTAGTCAAGTCTGGAGGGGAATGGAGTCGTCAAGTCTGGAGCGGAATGGAGTAGTCAGGTCTGGAGTGGAATGGACTCGTCAAGTCTAGAGCGGAGTGGAGTAGTCACTTCTGGAGGGGATGGAGTATTCAAGTCTGGAGGGGAATGGAGTAGTCAAGTCTGGAGGGGAATGGAGTAGTCAGGTCTGGAGGGAATGGAGTAGTCAAGTCTGGAAGAGAATGGAGTAATCAAGTCTGGAGGGGAATGGAGTAGTCAAGTCTGGAGGGGAATGGAGTAGTCAAGTCTGGAGGGGAATGGAGTAGTCAAGTCTGGAGGGGAATGGAGTAGTCAAGTCTGGAGGGGAATGGAGTACTCAAGACTGGAGGGAATGGAGTCGTCAAGTCTGGAAGGGATAGAGTAGTCAGGTCTGGATGGGAATGGAGTAGTCAAGTCTGGAGGGGAATGGAGTAGTCAACTCTGGAGGGGAATGGAGTAGTCAAGTCTGGAGGGGAATGGTGCAGTCAAGTCTGGAGGGGAATGGAGCAGTCACGTCTGGAGGGGAATGGAGTAGTCAAGTCTGGAGGGGAATGGAGTAATCAAGTCTAGAGTGGAATGGAGTAGTCAAGTCTGGAGCGGAATGGAGTAGTCAAGTCAGGAGGGGAATTGAGTAGTCAAGTCTGGAGGGGAATGGAGCAGTCACGTCTGGAGGGGAATGGATTAGTCAAGTCTGGAGCGCAATGGAGTAGGCAAGTCTGGAGGGGAATGGAGTAGTCAAGTCTGGAGGGGAATGGTGTAGTCAAGTCTGGAGCGGAATGGAGTAGGCAAGTCTGGAGGGGAATGGAGTAGTCAAGTCTTGAGGGGAATGGAGTTGTCAAGTCTGGAGGGGAATGGAGTAGTCAAGTCTGGAGGGAATGGAGTAGTCAAGTCTGGAGGGGAATGGAGTAGTCAAGTCTGGAGGGGAATGGAGTAGTCAAGTCTGGAGGGGAATGGAGTAGTCAAGTCAGGAGGGGAAAGGAGTAGTCAAGTCTGGAGGGCAATGGAGTAGTCAAGTCTGGCGGGAATGGAGTAGTCAAGCCTGGAGGGAATGGATTAGTCAAATCTGGAGGGGAATGGAGTAACCAAGTCTGGAGGGGAATGGAGTAGTCAAGTCTGGAGGGGAATGGAGTAGTCAAGTCTGGAGGGGAATGGAGTAGTCAAGTCTGGAGGGGAATGGAGTAGTCAAGTCTGGAGGGGAATGGAGTAGTCAAGTCTGGAGGGGAATGGAGTAGTCAAGTCTGGAGCGGAATGGAGTTCTCACGTCTGGATGGAATGGAGGAGTCAAGTTTGGAGGGGAATGGAGTAGTCACGTCTGGAGGTGAATGGAGTAGTCACGTCTGGAGGGGAATGGAGTAGTCAAGTCTGGAGGGGAATGGAGTAGTCAAGTCTGGAGGGGAATGGAGTAGTCAAGTCTGGAGGGGAATGGAGTAGTCAAGTCTGGAGGGAATGGAGTAGTCAAGCCTGGAGGGGAATGGAGTAGTCAAGTCTTGAGGGGAATGGAGTCGTCAAGTCTGGAGGGCAATGGAGTAGTCAAGTCTGGAGGGGAATGGAGTAGTCAAGTCTGGAGGGAATGGAGTAACCAAGTCTGGAGGGGAATGGAGTAGTCAAGTCTGGAGGGAATGGAATAACCAAGTCTGGAGGGGAATGGAGTAGTCAAGTCTGGAGGGAATGGAGTAACCTAGTCTGAAGGGAATGGAGTAGTCAAGTCTGGAGGGAATGGAGTAACCAAGTCTGGAGGGAATGGAGTAGTCAAGTCTGGAGGGAATGGAGTAACCAAGTCTGGAGGGAATGGAGTAGTCAAGTCTGGAGGGGAATGGAGTAGTCAAGTCTGGAGGGAATGGAGCAACCAAGTCTGGAGGGGAATGGAGTAGTCAAGTCTGGAGGGGAATGGAGTAGTCAAGTCTGGAGGGGAATGGAGTAGTCAAGTCTGGAGGGGAATGGAGAAGTGAAGTCTGGAGGGGAATGGAGTAGTAAAGTCTGGAGGGGAATGGAGTAGTCAAGTCTGGATGGGAATGGAGTCGTCAAGTCTGGAGGGGAATGGACTAGTCAAGTCTGGAGGGGAATGGAGTAGTCAAGTCTGGAGGTGAATGGAGTAGTCAAGCCTGGAGGGAATGGAGTTGTCAAGTCTGGAGGGGAATGGAGTAGTCACATCTGGAGGGAATGCAGTAGTCAAGTCTGGAGGGGAATGGAGTAGTCAAGTCTGGAGGGGAATGGAGTTGTCAAGTCTGGAGGGGAATGGAGTCGTCAAGTCAGGAGGGGAAAGGAGTAGTCAAGTCTGGAGGACAATGGAGTAGTCAAGCCTGGAGGGAATGGAGTAGTCAAATCTGGAGGGGAATGGAGAAGTCAGGTCTGGAGGGAATGAAGTAGTCAAGTCTGGAGGGAATGGAGTAGTCAAGTCTTGAGGGGAATGGAGCAGTCAAGTCTGGAGGGAATGGAGTAACCAAGTCTGGAGGGGAATGGAGTAGTCAAGTCTGGAGTGAATGGAGTAACCTAGTCTGGAGGGAATGGAGTAGTCAAGTCTGGAGGGAATGGAGTAACCAAGTCTGGAGGGAATGGAGTAGTCAAGTCTGGAGGGAATGGAGTAACCAAGTCTGGAGGGAATGGAGTAGTCAAGTCTGGAGGGGAATGGAGTAGTCAAGTCTGGAGGGAATGGAGTAACCAAGTCTGGAGGGGAATGGAGTAGTCAAGTCTGGAGGGGAATGGAGCAGTCAAGTCTGGAGTGGAATGGAGTAGTGAAGTCTGGAGGGGAATGGAGTAGTCAAGTCTGGAGGGGAATGGAGTCGTCAAGTCTGGAGGGGAATGGAGTCGTCAAGTCTGGAGGGGAATGGAGTCGTCAAGTCTGGAGGGGAATGGAGTAGTCAAGTCTGGAGGGGAATGGAGCAGTCAAGTCGGGAGGTGAATGGAGTAGTCAAGCCTGGAGGGAATGGAGTTGTCAAGTCTGGAGGGGAATGGAGTAGTCACGTCTGGATGGAATGCAGTTGTCAAGTCTGGAGGGGAATGGAGGAGTCAAGTCTGGAGGGGAATGGAGTAGTCAAGTCTGGAGGGGAATGGAGTAGTCAAGTCTGGAGGGGAATGGAGTAGTCAAGTCTGGAGGGGAATGGAGTAGTCAAGTCTGGAGGGGAATGGAGTAGTCAAGTCTTGAGGGGAATGGAGTAGTCACGTCTGGAGGGGAATGGAGCAGTCAAGTCTGGAGGGGAATGGAGTAGTCAAGTCTGGAGGGGAATGGAGTAGTCAAGTCTGGAGGAGAATGGAGTAGTCAAGCCTGGAGGGGAATGGAGTCGTGAAGTCTGGAGGGGAATGGAGTCGTCAAGTCTGGAGGGGAATGGAGTAGTCAAGTCTGGAGGGAATGGAGTAGTCACGTCTGGAGGGGATGGAGTAGTCAAGTCTGGAGGTGAATGGAGCAGTCACGTCTGGAGGGAATGGAGTAGTCAAGTCTGGAGGGAATGGAGTCGTCAAGTCTGGAGGGGAAAGGAGTAGCCATGTCTGAAGGGGAATGGAGTAGTCAAGTCTGGAGGGGAATGGAGTCATCAAGTCTGGAGGGGATGGAGTAGTCAAGTCTGGAGGGGAAAGGAGTAGTCAAGTCTGCAGGGGAATGGAGTAATCAAGTCTGGAGGGGAATGGAGTAGTCAAGTCTGGAGGGGAATGGTGCAGTCAAGTCTAGAGGGGAATGGAGTAGTCAAGTCTGGAGGGGAATGGAGTAGTCAAGTCTGGAGGGGAATGGAGCAGTCACGTCTGGAGGGGAATGGATTAGTCAAGTCTGGAGCGCAATGGAGTAGGCAAGTCTGGAGGGGAATGGAGTAGTCAAGTCTGGAGGGGAATGAAGTAGTCAAGTCTGGAGCGGAATGGAGTAGGCAAGTCTGCAGGGGAATGGAGTAGTCAAGTCTTGAGGGGAATGGAGGAGGCAAGTCTGGAGGGGAATGGAGTAGTCAAGTCTTGAGGGGAATGGAGTTGTCAAGTGTGGAGGGGAATGGAGTAGTCAAGTCTGGAGGGAATGGAGTAGTCAAGTCTGGAGGGGAATGGAGTAGTCAAGTCTGGAGGGGAATGGAGTAGTCAAGTCTGGAGGGGAATGGAGTAGTCAAGTCAGGAGGGGAAAGGAGTAGTCAAGTCTGGAGGGCAATGGAGTCGTCAAGTCTGGAGGGAATGGAGTAGTCAAGCCTGGAGGGAATGGAGTAGTCAAATCTGGAGGGGAATGGAGAAACCAAGTCTGGAGGGGAATGGAGTAGTCAAGTCTGGAGGGGAATGGAGTAGTCAAGTCTGGAGGGGAATGGAGTAGTCAAGTCTGGAGGGGAATGGAGTAGTCAAGTCTGGAGGGGAATGGAGTCGTCAAGTCTGGAGGGAAATGGAGTAGTCAAGTCTGGAGGGGAATGGAGTTGTAACGTCTGGATGGAATGGAGGAGTCAAGTTTGGAGGGGAATGGAGTATTCACGTCTGGAGGGGAATGGAGTAGTCACGTCTGGAGGGGAATGGAGTAGTCAAGTCTGGAGGGGAATGGTGTAGTCAAGTCTGGAGGGGAATGGAGTAGTCAAGTCTGGAGGGGGATGGAGTAGTCAAGTCTGGAGGGAATGGAGTAGTCAAGCCTGGAGGGGAATGGAGTAGTCAAGTCTTGAGGGGAATGGAGTCGTCAAGTCTGGAGTGCAATGGAGTAGTCAAGTCTGGAGGGGAATGGAGTAGTCAAGTCTGGAGGGAATGGAGTAACCAAGTCTGGAGGGGAATGGAGTAGTCAAGTCTGGAGGGGAATGGAGTAGTCAAGTCTGGAGCGGAATGGAGTAGGCAAGTCTGGAGGGGAATGGAGTAGTCAAGTCTTGAGGGGAATGGAGTTGTCAAGTCTGGAGGGGAATGGAGTAGTCAAGTCTGGAGGGAATGGAGTAGTCAAGTCTGGAGGGGAATGGAGTAGTCAAGTCTGGAGGGGAATGGAGTAGTCAAGTCTGGAGGGGAATGGAGTAGTCAAGTCAGGAGGGGAAAGGAGTAGTCAAGTCTGGAGGGCAATGGAGTAGTCCAGTCCGGAGGGAATGGAGTAGTCAAGCCTGGAGGGAATGGCGTAGTCAAATCTGGAGGGGAATGGAGTAACCAAGTCTGGAGGGGAATGGAGTAGTCAAGTCTGGAGGGGAATGGAGTAGTCAAGCCTGGAGGGGAATGGAGTAGTCAAGTCTGGAGGGGAATGGAGTAGTCAAGTCTGGAGGGGAATGGAGTAGTCAAGTCTGGAGGGGAATGGAGTAGTCAAGTCTGGAGGGGAATGGAGTAGTCAAGTCTGGAGGGGAATGGAGTAGTCAAGTCTGGAGGGAATGGAGTAGTCAAGCCTGGAGGGGAATGGAGTAGTCAAGTCTTGAGGGGAATGGAGTCGTCAAGTCTGGAGGGCAATGGAGTAGTCAAGTCTGGAGGGGAATGGAGTAGTCAAGTCTGGAGGGAATGGAGTAACCAAGTCTGGAGGGGAATGGAGTAGTCAAGTCTGGAGGGAATGGAATAACCAAGTCTGGAGGGGAATGGAGTAGTCAGGTCTGGAGGGAATGGAGTAACCTAGTCTGGAGGGAATGGAGTAGTCAAGTCTGGAGGGAATGGAGTAACCAAGTCTGGAGGGAATGGAGTAGTCAAGTCTGGAGGGAATGGATTAACCAAGTCTGGAGGGAATGGAGTAGTCAAGTCTGGAGGGGAATGGAGTAGTCAAGTCTGGAGGGAATGGAGCAACCAAGTCTGGAGGGGAATGGAGTAGTCAAGTCTGGAGGGGAATGGAGTAGTCAAGTCTGGAGGGGAATGGAGTAGTCAAGTCTGGAGGGGAATGGAGTAGTGAAGTCTGGAGGGGAATGGAGTAGTAAAGTCTGGAGGGGAATGGAGTAGTCAAGTCTGGAGGGGAATGGAGTCGTCAAGTCTGGAGGGGAATGGAGTAGTCAAGTCTGGAGGGGAATGGAGTAGTCAAGTCTGGAGGTGAATGGAGCAGTCAAGCCTGGAGGGAATGGAGTTGTCAAGTCTGGAGGGGAATGGAGTAGTCACATCTGGAGGGAATGCAGTAGTCAAGTCTGGAGGGGAATGGAGTAGTCAAGTCTGGAGGGGAATGGAGTAGTCAAGTCTGGAGGGGAATGGAGTAGTCAAGTCTGGAGGGAATGGAGTTGTCAAGTCTGGAGGGGAATGGAGTAGTCACGTCTGGAGGGAATGCAGTAGTCAAGTCTGGAGGGGAATGGAGTAGTCAAGTCTGGAGGGGAATGGAGTAGTCAAGTCTGGAGGGGAATGGAGTAGTCAAATCAGGAGGGGAAAGGAGTAGTCAAGTCTGGTGGGCAATGGAGTAGTCAAGTCTGGAGGGAATGGAGTAGTCAAGCCTGGAGGGAATGGAGTAGTCAAATCTGGAGCGGAATGGAGTAGTCAGGTCTGGAGGGAATGGAGTAATCAAGACTGGAGGGAATGGAGTAGTTAAGTCTGGAGGGGAATGGAGTAGTCATGTCTGGAGGGGAAAGGAGTAGTCAAGTCTGGAGGGTAATGGAGTAGTCAAGTCTGGAGGGGAATGGAGTAGTCAAGTCTGGAGGGGAATGGAGTAGTCAAGTCTGGAGGGGAATGGAGTAGTCACGTCTGGACGGAATGGAGTAGTCAAGTCTGGAGGGGAATGGAGTAGTCAAGTCTGGAGGGGAATGGAGTAGTCAAGTCTTGAGGGGAATGGAGTAGTCACGTCTGGAGGGGAATGGAGCAGTCAAGTCTGGAGGGGAATGGAGTAGTCAAGTCTGGAGGGGAATGGAGTAGTCAAGTCTGGAGGAGAATGGAGTAGTCAAGCCTGGAGGGGAATGGAGTCGTGAAGTCTGGAGGGGAATGGAGTCGTCAAGTCTGGAGGGGAATGGAGTAGTCAAGTCTGGAGGGAATGGAGTAGTCACGTCTGGAGGGGATGGAGTAGTCAAGTCTGGAGGTGAATGGAGTAGTCACGTCTGGAGGGAATGGAGTAGTCAAGTCTGGAGGGAATGGAGTAGTCAAGTCTGGAGGGGAAAGGAGTAGCCATGTCTGAAGGGGAATGGAGTAGTCAAGTCTGGAGGGAAATGGAGTCATCAAGTCTGGAGGGGATGGAGTAGTCAAGTCTGGAGGGGAAAGGAGTAGTCAAGTCTGCAGGGGAATGGAGTAATCAAGTCTGGAGGGGAATGGAGTAGTCAAGTCTGGAGGGGAATGGTGCAGTCAAGTCTAGAGGGGAATGGAGTAGTCACGTCTGGAGGGGAATGGAGTAGTCAAGTCTGGAGGGGAATGGATTAATCAAGTCTGGAGTGGAATGGAGTAGTCAAGTCTGGAGCAGAATGGAGTAGTCAAGTCAGGAGGGGTATGGAGTAGTCAAGTCTGGAGGGGAATGGAGCAGTCACGTCTGGAGGGGAATGGATTAGTCAAGTCTGGAGCGCAATGGAGTAGGCAAGTCTGGAGGGGAATGGAGTAGTCAAGTCTGGAGGGGAATGGAGTAGTCAAGTCTGGAGCGGAATGGAGTAGGCAAGTCTGGAGGGGAATGGAGTAGTCAAGTCTTGAGGGGAATGGAGTTGTCAAGTCTGGAGGGGAATGGAGTAGTCAAGTCTGGAGGGAATGGAGTAGTCAAGTCTGGAGGGGAATGGAGTAGTCAAGTCTGGAGGGGAATGGAGTCGTCACGTCTGGAGGGCAATGGAGTAGTCAAGTCTGGAGGGGAATGGAGTAGTCAAGTCTGGAGGGAATGGAGTAACCAAGTCTGGACGGGAATGGGGTAGTCAAGTCTGGAGGGAATGGAGTAACCACGTCTGGAGGGGAATGGAGTAGTCAAGTCTGGAGGGAATGGAGTAACCTAGTCTGGAGGGAATGGAGTAGTCACGTCTGGAGGGAATGGAGTAACCAAGTCTGGAGGGAATGGAGTAGTCAAGTCTGGAGGGAATGGAGTAACCAAGTCTGGAGGGAATGAGTAGTCAAGTCTGGAGGGGAATGGAGTAGTCAAGTCTGGAGGGAATGGAGTAACCAAGTCTGGAGGGGAATGGAGTAGTCAAGTCTGGAGGGGAATGGCGTAGTCAAGCCTGGAGGGAATGGAGTTGTCAAGTCTGGAGGGGAATGGAGTAGTCACGTCTGGAGGGAATGCAGTAGTCAGGTCTGGAGGGGAATGGAGTAGTCAAGTCTGGAGGGGAATGGAGTAGTCAAGTCTGGAGGGGAATGGAGCAGTCAGGTCTGGAGGGGAATGGAGTAGTCAGGTCTGGAGGGAATGGAGTAATCAAGTCTGGAGGGAATGGAGTAGTTAAGTCTGGAGGGGAATGGAGTAGTCAAGTCTGGAGGGGTAAGGAGTAGTCAAGTCTGGAGGGGAATGGAGTAGTCAAGTCTGGAGGGGAATGGAGTAGTCAAGTCTGGAGGGGAATGGAGTAGTCACGTCTGGATGGAATGGAGTAGTCAAGTCTGGAGGGGAATGGAGTAGTCAAGTCTGGAGGGGAATGGAGCAGTCAAGTCTGGAGGGGAATGGAGTAGTCAAGTCTGGAGGGGAATGGAGTAGTCACGTCTGGAGGGGAATGGAGTAGTCAAGTCTGGAGGGGAATGGAGTACTCAAGTCTGGAGGGGAATGGAGTAGTCAAGTCTGGAGGGGAATGGAGTAGTCAAGCCTGGAGGGGAATGGAGTCGTGAAGTCTGGAGGGGAATGGAGTCGTCAGGTCTGGAGGGGAATGGAGTAGTCAAGTCTGGAGGGAATGGAGTAGTCACGTCTGGAGGGGATGGAGTAGTCAAGTCTGGAGGTGAATGGAGTAGTCACGTCTGGGGGAATGGAGTAGTCAAGTCTGGAGGGAATGGAGTAGTCAGATCTGGAGGGGAATGGAGTAGTCAAGTCTGGAGGGGAAAGGAGTAGCCATGTCTGAAGGGGATTGGAGTAGTCAAGTCTGGAGGGGAATGGAGTAGTCAAGTCTGGAGGGGAATGGAGTCATCAAGTCTGGAGGGGATGGAGTAGTCATGTCTGGAGGGGAATGGAGTAGTCAAGTCTGGAGGGGAATGGAGTCGTCAAGTCTGGTGGGAAATGGAGTAGTCAAGTCTGGAGGGAATGGAGTAGTCACGTCTGGAGGGAATGGAGTAGTCACGTCTGGAGGGGAATGGAGTAGTCAATTCTGGAGGGGAATGGAGCAGTCAAGTCTGGAGGGGAATTGAGTAGTCAAGTCTGACGTGGAATGGAGTAGTCACGTCTGGAGGGAATGGAGTAGTCAAGTCTGGAGTGGAATGGAGTCGTCAAGTCTGGAGGGGAATGGAGTAGTCAAGTCTGCAGGGAATGGAGTAGTCACGTCTGGAGGGAATGGAGTAGTCAATTCTGGAGGGGAATGTGTTAGTCAGGTTTGGAGGGGAATGAAGTAGTCAAGTCTGGAGTGGAATGGAGTCGTCAAGTCTGGAGGGAATGGAGTAGTCAAGTCTGGAGGGGAATGGAGTCGTCAAGTCTGGAGGGGAATGGAGTAGTCAAGTCTGGAGGGAATGGAGTAGTCAAGTCTGGAGGGGAATGGAGTCGTCAAGTCTGGAGGGAATGGAGTCGTCAAGTCTGGAGGGGAATGGAGTTGTCAAGTCTGGAGGTGAATGGAGTAGTCAAGTCTGGAGGGGAATGGAGTAGTCAAGTCTGGAGGGAATGGCGTAATCAACACTGGAGGGGAATGGAGTAGTCAAGTCTGCAGGGGAATGGAGTAATCAAGTCTGGAGTGGAATGGAGTAGTCAAGTCTGGAGCGGAATGGAGTAGTCAAGTCAGGAGGGGAATGGAGTAGTCAAGTTTGGAGGGGAATGGAGCAGTCACGTCTGGAGGGGAATGGATTAGTCAAGTCTGGAGCGCAATGGAGTCGGCAAGTCTGGAGGGGAATGGAGTAGTCAAGTCTGGAGGGGAATGGAGTAGTCAAGTCTGGAGCGGAATGGAGTAGGCAAGTCTGGAGGGGAATGGAGTAGTCAAGTCTTGAGGGGAATGGAGTTGTCAAGTCTGGAGGGGAATGGAGTAGTCAAGTCTGGGGGGAATGGAGTAGTCAAGTCTGGAGGGGAATGGAGTAGTCAAGTCTGGAGGGGAATGGAATCGTCAAGTCTGGAGGGCAATGGAGTAGTCAAGTCTGGAGGGGAATGGAGTAGTCAAGTCTGGAGGGAATGGAGTAACCAAGTCTGGACGGGAATGGGGTAGTCAAGTCTGGAGGGAATGGAGTAACCACGTCTGGAGGGGAATGGAGTAGTCAAGTCTGGAGGGAATGGAGTAACCTAGTCTGGAGGGAATGGAGTAGTCAAGTCTGGAGGGAATGGAGTAACCAAGTCTGGAGGGAATGGAGTAGTCAAGTCTGGAGGGAATGGAGTAACCAAGTCTGGAGGGAATGAGTAGTCAAGTCTGGAGGGGAATGGAGTAGTCAAGTCTGGAGGGAATGGAGTAACCAAGTCTGGAGGGGAATGGAGTAGTCAAGTCTGGAGGGGAATGGCGTAGTCAAGCCTGGAGGGAATGGAGTTGTCAAGTCTGGAGGGGAATGGAGTAGTCACGTCTGGAGGGAATGCAGCAGTCAAGTCTGGAGGGGAATGGAGTAGTCAAGTCTGGAGGGGAATGGAGTAGTCAAGTCTGGAGGGGAATGGAGCAGTCAAGTCTGGAGGGGAATGGAGTAGTCAAGTCTGGAGGGGAATGGAGTAGTCAGGTGTGGAGGGAATGGAGTAATCAAGTCTGGAGGGAATGGAGTAGTTAAGTCTGGAGGGGAATGGAGTAGTCAAGTCTGGAGGGGAAAGGAGTAGTCAAGTCTGGAGGGGAATGGAGTAGTCAAGTCTGGAGGGGAATGGAGTAGTCAAGTCTGGAGGGGAATGGAGTAGTCAAGTCTGGAGGGGAATGGAGTAGTCACGTCTGGATGGAATGGAGTAGTCAAGTCTGGAGGGGAATGGAGTAGTCAAGTCTGGAGGGGAATGGAGCAGTCAAGTCTGGAGGGGAATGGAGTAGTCAAGTCTGGAGGGGAATGGAGTAGTCACGTCTGGAGGGGAATGGAGTTGTGAAGTCTGGAGGGGAATGGAGTCATCAAGTCTGGAGGGGAATGGAGTAGTCAAGTCTGGAGGGAATGGAGTAGTCACGTCTGGAGGGGATGGAGTAGTCAAGTCTGGAGGTGAATGGAGTAGTCACGTCTGGAGGGGAATGGAGTAGTCAAGTCTGGAGGGAATGGAGTAGTCAGATCTGGAGGGGAATGGAGTAGTCAAGTCTGGAGGGGAAAGGAGTAGCCATGTCTGAAGGGGATTGGAGTAGTCAAGTCTGGAGGGGAATGGAGTAGTCAAGTCTGGAGGGGAATGGAGTCATCAAGTCTGGAGGGGATGGAGTAGTCATGTCTGGAGGGGAATGGAGTAGTCAAGTCTGGAGGGGAATGGAGTCGTCAAGTCTCGTGGGAAATGGAGTAGTCAAGTCTGGAGGGAATGGAGTAGTCACGTCTGGAGGGGATGGAGTAGTCACGTCTGGAGGGGAATGGAGTAGTCAATTCTGGAGGGGAATGGAGCAGTCAAGTCTGGAGGGGAATTGAGTAGTCAAGTCTGGCGTGGAATGGAGTAGTCACATCTGGAGGGAATGGAGTAGTCAAGTCTGGAGGGGAATGGAGTCGTCAAGTCTGGAGGGGAATGGAGTAGTCAAGTCTGGAGGGAATGGAGTAGTCAAGTCTGGAGGGGAATGGAGTCGTCAAGTCTGGAGGGGAATGGAGTAGTCAAGTCTGGAGGGAATGGAGTAGTCAAGTCTGGAGGGGAATGTGTTAGTCAGGTTTGGAGGGGAATGAAGTAGTCAAGTCTGGAGTGGAATGGAGTAGTCAAGTCTGGAGGGAATGGAGTAGTCAAGTCTGGAGGGGAATGGAGTCGTCAAGTCTGGAGGGGAATGGAGTAGTCAAGTCTGGAGGGAATGGAGTAGTCAAGTCTGGAGGGGAATGGAGTCGTCAAGTCTGGAGGGAATGGAGTAGTCAAGTCTGGAGGGGAATGGAGTTGTCAAGTCTGGAGGTGAATGGAGTAGTCAAGTCTGGAGGGGAATGGAGTAGTCAAGTCTGGAGGGAATGGAGTAATCAACACTGGAGTGGAATGGAGTAGTCAAGTCTGCAGGGGAATGGAGTAGTCAAGGCTGGAGGGGAATGGAATAGTCAAGTCTGGAGGGGAATGGAATAGTCAAGTCTGGAGGGGAATGGAGTAGTCAATTCTGGAGGGGATGGAGCAGTCAAGTCTGGAGGGAATGGAGTAGTCAAGCATGGAGGGGAATGGAGTAGTCAAGTCTGGAGGGGAATGGAGCAGTCAAGTCTGGAGGGGAATGGAGTCATGATGTCTGGAGGGGAATGGAATAGTCAAGCCTGGAGGGGAATGGAGTTGTCAAGTCTGAAGGGGAATGGAGTAGTCAAGTCTGGAGGGAATGGAGTAGTCAAGTCTGAAGGGGATGGAGTCGTCAAGTCTGGAGGGGAATGGAGTAGTCAAGTCTGGAGGGGAATGGAGTCGTCAAGTCTGGAGGGGAATGGAGTCGTCAAGCCTGGAGGGGAATGGAGTCGTCAAGTCTGAAGGGGAATGGAGTCGTCAAGTCTGGAGGGGAATGAAGTCGTCAAGTCTGGAGGGGAATGGAGTCGTCAAGTCTGGAGGGGAATGGAGTAGTCAAGTCTAGAGGGGAATGGAGTAGTCAAGTCTGGAGGGAATGGAGTCGTCAAGTCTGGAGGGGAATGGAGTCGTCAAGTCTGGAGGGAATGGAGTAGTCAAGGCTGGAGGGGAATGGAGTTGTCAAGTCTGGAGGGGAATGGAGTAGTCAAGTCTGGAGGGAATGGTGTAGTCAAGTCTGGAGATGAATGGAGTAATCAAGTCTGGAGGGGAATGGCGTTGTCACGCCTGGAGAGGATGGAGTCGTCAAGTCTGGAGGGGAATGGAGTAGTCACGTCTGGAGGGGATGGATTAGTCACGTCTGGAGGGGATTGGAGTAGTCAAGTCTGGAGGGGAATGGAGTAGTCATGTCTGGAGGGAATGGAGTAGTCACATCTGGAGGGAATGGAGTAGTCAAGACTGGAGGGAATGGAGTAGTCAAGTCTGGAGGGGATGGAGTAGTCACGTCTGGAGGGGAATGGAGCAGTCAAGCCTGAAGAGGAATGGAGTCGTCAAGTCTGGTGGGGAATGGAGTTGTCAAGTCTGGAGCGGAATGGAGTAGTCACGTCTGGATGGGATGGAGTAGTCAAGTCTGGAGGGGAACGGAGTAGTCAAGTCTGGCGTGGAATGGAGTAGTCACGTCTGGAGGGAATGGAGTAGTCAAGTCTGGAGGGGAATGGATTCGTCAAGTCTGGAGGGGAATGGAGTAGTCAAGTCTGCAGGGAATGGAGTTGTCACGTCTGGAGGGAATGGAGTCGTCAAGTCTGGAGGGGAATGGAGTCGTCAAGTCTGGAGGGAAAGGAGTAGTCAAGTCTGGAAGGGAATGGAGTAGCCAAGTCTGGAGGGGAATGGAGTAGTCAAGTCTGGAGGTGAATGGAGTAGTCAAGTCTGGAGGGGAATGGAGTAGTCAAGTCTGGAGGGAATGGAGTAATCAAGACTGGAGGGGAATGGAGTAGTCAAGTCTGGAGGGGAATGGAGTAGTCAAGTCTGGAGGGAATGGAGTAGTCAAGTCTGGAGGGAATGGAGTAGTCAAGTCTGCAGGGGAATGGAGAATTCAAGGCTGGAGGGGAATGGAGTAGTCAAGTCTGGAGGGGAATGGTGTAGTCAGGTCTGGAGGGGAATGGAGTAGTCAATTCTGGAGGGGATGGAGTAGTCAAGTCTGGAGGGAATGGAGTAGTCAAGCATGGAGGGGAATGGAGTAGTCAAGTATGGAGGGGAATGGAGTAGTCAAGTATGGAGGGGAATGGAGTAGTCAAATCTGGAGGGGAATGGAGTCATCAAGTCAGGAGGGAAATGGAGTAGTCAAGTCTGGAGGGAATGGAGTAGTCAAGTCTGGAGGGAATGGAGTAGTCAAGTCTGGAGGGGAATGGAGTAGTCAAGTCTGGAGGGAATGGTGTAGTCAAGTCTGCAGATGAATGGAGTAATCAAGTCTGGAGGGAATGGAGTAGTCAAGTCTGGAGGGGAATGGAGTTGTCACGCCTGGAGAGGATGGAGTAGTCAAGTCTGGAGGGGAATGGAGTAGTCACGTCTGGAGGGGATGGATTAGTCACGTCTGGATGGGATTGGAGTAGTCAAGTCTGGAGGGGAATGGAGTAGTCATGTCTGGAGGGAATGGAGTAGTCACATCTGGAGGGAATGGAGTAGTCAAGACTGGAGGAAATGGAGTAGTCAAGTCTGGAGGGGAATGGAGTAGTGAAGTCTGGAGGGGAATGGAGTAGTCAAGCCTGAAGAGGAATGGAGTCGTCAAGTCTGGAGGGGAATGGAGTAGTCAAGTCTGGAGGGAATGGAGTAGTCACGTCTGGAGGGGATGGAGCAGTCAAGTCTGGAGGGGAATGGAGTAGTCAAGTCTGGTGGGGAATGGAGTAGTCAAGTCTGGAGGGAATGGAGCAGTCACGTCTGGAGGGGATGGAGTAGTCACGTCTGGAGGGGAATGGAGTAGTCAATTCTGGAGGGGAATGGAGCAGTCAGGTCTGGTGGGGAATGGAGTTGTCAAGTCTGGAGCGGAATGGAGTAGTCACGTCTGGATGGGATGGAGTAGTCAAGTCTGGAGGGGAATGGAGCAGTCAAGTCTGGCGTGGAATGAAGTAGTCACGTCTGGAGGGAATGGAGTAGTCAAGTCTGGAGGGGAATGGAGTCGTCAAGTCTGGAGGGGAATGGAGTAGTCAAGTCCGCAGGGAATGGAGTAGTCACCTCTGGAGGGAATGGAGTCGTCAAGTCTGGAGGGGAATGGAGTCGTCAAGTCTGGAGGGAATGGAGTAGTCAAGTCTGGAGGGGAATGGAGTAGCCAAGTCTGGAGGAGAATGGAGTAGTCAAGTCTGGAGGTGAATGGAGTAGTCAAGTCTGGAGGGGAATGGAGTAGTCAAGTCTGGAGGGAATGGAGTAATCAAGACTGGAGGGGAATGGAGTAGTCAAGTCTGCAGGGGAATGGAGAATTCAAGGCTGGAGGGGAATGGAGTAGTCAAGTCTGGAGGGGAATGGAGTAGTCAAGTCTGGAGGGGAATGGAGTAGTCAATTCTGGAGGGGATGGAGTAGTCAAGTCTGGAGGGAATGGAGTAGTCAAGCATGGAGGGGAATGGAGTAGTCAAGTCTGGAGGGGAATGGAGTAGTCAAGTCTGGATGGGAATGGAGTCATCAAGTCTGGAGGGGCATGGAATAGTCAAGCCTGGAGGGGAATGGAGTTGTCAAGTCTGAAGGGAAATGGAGTAGTCAAGGCTGGAGGGAATGGAGTAGTCAAGTCTGGAGGGGATGGAGTAGTCACGTCTGGAGGGGAATGGAGTAGTCAATTCTGGAGGGGAATGGAGCAGTCAAGTCTGGAGGGGAATGGAGTAGTCAAGTCTGGCGTGGAATGGAGTAGTCACGTCTGGAGGGAATGGAATAGTCAAGTCTGGAGGGGAATGGAGTCGTCAAGTCTGGAGGGGAATGGAGTAGTCAAGTCTGCAGGGAATGGAGTAGTCACGTCTGGAGGGAATGGCGTAGTCAAGCCTGGAGGGGAATGTGTTAGTCAGGTTTGGAGGTGAATGAAGTAGTCAGGTCTGGAGTGGAATGGAGTAGTCAAGTCTGGAGGGAATGGAGTAGTCAAGTCTGGAGGGGAATGGAGTCGTCAAGTCTGGATGGGAATGGAGTAGTCAAGTCTGGAGGGAATGGAGTAGTCAAGTCTGGAGGGGAATGGAGTCGTCAAGTCTGGAGGGAATGGAGTAGTCAAGTCTGGAGGGGAATGGAGTAGTCAAGTCTGGAGGGGAATGGAGTAGTCAAGTCTGGGGGTGAAAGGAGTAGTCAAGTCTGGAGGGGAATGGAGTAGTCAAGGCTGGAGGGGAATGGAGTAGTCAAGTCTGGAGGGGAATGGAATAGTCAAGTCTGGAGGGGAATGGAGTAGTCAATTCTGGAGGGGATGGAGTAGTCAAGTCTGGAGGGAATGGAGTAGTCAAGCATGGAGGGGAATGGAGTAGTCAAGTCTGGAGGGGAATGGAGCAGTCAAGTCTGGAGGGGAATGGACTCATGAAGTCTGGAGGGGAATGGAATAGTCAAGCCTGGAGGGGAATGGAGTTGTCAAGTCTGAAGGGGAATGGAGTAGTCAAGTCTGGAGGGAATGGAGTAGTCAAGTCTGAAGGGGATGGAGTAGTCAAGTCTGGAGGGGAATGGAGTAGTCAAGTCTGAAGGGGAATGGAGTCGTCAAGTCTGGAGGGGAATGAAGTCGTCAAGTCTGGAGGGGAATGGAGTCGTCAAGTCTGGAGGGAATGGAGCAGTCAAGGCTGGAGGGGAATGGAGTCGTCAAGTCTGGAGGGAATGGAGTAGTCAAGTCTGGAGGGAATGGAATAGTCAAGTCTGGAGGGGAATGGAGTAGTCAAGTCTGGAGGTGAATGGAGTAGTCAAGCCTGGAGGGGAATGGAGTAGTCAAGTCTGGAGGGAATGGAGTAGTCAAGTCTGGAGATGAATGGAGTAATCAAGTCTGGAGGGAATGGAGTAGTCAAGTCTGGAGGGGAATGGAGTTGTCACGCCTGGAGAGGATGGAGTAGTCAAGTCTGGAGGGGAATGGAGTAGTCACGTCTGGAGGGGATGGATTAGTCATGTCTGGAGGGGAATGGAGTAGTCAAGTCTGGAGGGGAATGGAGTCGTGAAGTCTGGAGGGAATGGAGCAGTCACATCTGGAGGGAATGGAGTAGTCAAGACTGGAGGGAATGGAGTAGTCAAGTCTGGAGGGGAATGGAGTAGTCAAGTCTGGAGGGGAATGGAGTAGTCAAGCCTGAAGAGGAATGGAGTCGTCAAGTCTGGAGGGGAATGGAGTAGTCAAGTCTGGAGGGAATGGAGTAGTCACGTCTGGAGGGGATGGAGCAGTCAAGTCTGGAGGGGAATGGAGCAGTCAAGTCTGGTGGGGAATGGAGTAGTCAAGTCTGGAGGGAATGGAGTCGTCACGTCTGCAGGGGATGGAGTAGTCACGTCTGGAGGGGAATGGAGTAGTCAATTCTGGAGGGGAATGGAGCAGTCAAGTCTGGAGGGGAATGGAGTCGTCAAGTCTGGAGCGGAATGGAGTAGTCAAGTCTGGCTTGGAATGGAGTAGTCACGTCTGGAGGGAATGGAGTAGTCAAGTCTGGAGGGGAATGGAGTAGTCAAGTCTGGAGGGGAATGGAGTAGTCAAGTCTGGAGGTGAATGGAGTAGTCAAGTCTGGAGGGGAATGGAGTAGTCAAGTCTGGAGGGAATGGAGTAATCAACACTGGAGGGGAATGGAGTCGTCAAGTCTGCAGGGGAATGGAGTAGTCAAGGCTGGAGGGGAATGGAGTAGTCAAGTCTGGAGGGGAATGGAATAGTCAAGTCTGGAGGGGAATGGAGTAGTCAATTCTGGAGGGGATGGAGTAGTCAAGTCTGGAGGGAATGGAGTAGTCAAGCATGGAGGGGAATGGAGTAGTCAAGTCTGGAGGGGAATGGAGCAGTCAAGTCTGGAGGGGAATGGAGTCATGAAGTCTGGAGGGGAATGGAATAGTCAAGCCTGGAGGGGAATGGAGTTGTCAAGTCTGAAGGGGAATGGAGTAGTCAAGTCTGGAGGGAATGGAGTCGTCAAGTCTGAAGGGGATGGAGTAGTCAAGTCTGGAGGGGAATGGAGTAGTCAAGTCTGAAGGGGAATGGAGTCGTCAAGTCTGGAGGGGAATGAAGTCGTCAAGTCTGGAGGGGAATGGAGTCGTCAAGTCTGGAGGGAATGGAGTAGTCAAGGCTGGAGGGGAATGGAGTCGTCAAGTCTGGAGGGAATGGAGTAGTCAAGTCTGGAGGGAATGGAATAGTCAAGTCTGGAGGGGAATGGAGTAGTCAAGTCTGGAGGGGAATGGAGTAGTCAAGCCTGGAGGGGAATGGAGTAGTCAAGTCTGGAGGGAATGGAGTAGTCAAGTCTGGAGATGAATGGAGTAATCAAGTCTGGAGGGAATGGAGTAGTCAAGTCTGGAGGGGAATGGAGTAGTCATGTCTGGAGGGAATGGAGTAGTCACATCTGGAGGGAATGGAGTATTCAAGACTGGAGGGAATGGAGTAGTCAAGTTTGGAGGGGAATGGAGTAGTCAAGTCTGGAGAGGAATGGAGTAGTCAAGCCTGAAGAGGAATGGAGTCGTCAAGTCTGGAGGGGAATGGAGTAGTCAAGTCTGGAGGGAATGGAGTAGTCACGACTGGAGGGGATGGAGCAGTCAAGTCTGGAGGGGAATGGAGTAGTCAAGTCTGGTGGGGAATGGAGTAGTCCAGTCTGGAGGGAATGGAGTAGTCACGTCTGGAGGGGATGGAGTAGTCACGTCTGGAGGGGAATGGAGTAGTCAATTCTGGAGGGGAATGGAGCAGTCAAGTCTGGAGGGGAATGGAGTCGTCAAGTCTGGAGCGGAATGGAGTAGTCACGTCTGGATGGGATGGAGTAATCAAGTCTGGAGGGAATGGAGTAGTCACGTTTGGAGGGGAATGAAGTAGTCAAGTCTGGAGTGGAATGGAGTAGTCAAGTCTGGAGGGAATGGAGTACTCAAGTCTGGAGGGGAATGGAGTCGTCAAGTCTGGAGGGGAATGGAGTAGTCAAGTCTGGAGGGAATGGAGTAGTCAAGTCTGGAGGGGAATGGAGTCGTCAAGTCTGGAGGGAATGGAGTAGTCAAGTCTGGAGGGGAATGGAGTAGTCAAGTCTGGAGGGGAATGGAGTAGTCAATTCTGGAGGGGAATGGAGCAGTCAAGTCTGGAGGGGAATGGAGTCGTCAAGTCTGGAGCGGAATGGAGTAGTCACGTCTGGATGGGATGGAGTAGTCAAGTCTGGAGGGGAATGGAGTAGTCACGTCTGGAGGGAATGGAGTAGTCAAGTCTGGAGGGGAATGTGTTAGTCAGGTTTGGAGGGGAATGAAGTAGTCAAGTCTGGAGTGGAATGGAGTAGTCAAGTCTGGAGGGGAATGGAGTAGTCACGTCTGGAGGGAATGGAGTAGTCAAGTCTGGAGGGGAATGTGTTAGTCAGGTTTGGAGGGGAATGAAGTAGTCAAGTCTGGAGTGGAATGGAGTAGTCAAGTCTGGAGGGAATGGAGTAGTCAAGTCTGGAGGGGAATGGAGTCGTCAAGTCTGGAGGGGAATGGAGTAGTCAAGTCTGGAGGGAATGGAGTAGTCAAGTCTGGAGGGGAATGGAGTCGTCAAGTCTGGAGGGAATGGAATAGTCAAGTCTGGAGCGGAATGGAGTAGTCAAGCCTGGAGGGGAATGGAGTAGTCAAGTCTGGAGGTGAATGGAGTAGTCAAGTCTGGAGGGGAATGGAGTAGTCAAGTCTGCAGGGAATGGAGTAATCAAGACTGGAGGGGAATGGAGTAGTCAAGTCTGCAGGGGAATGGAGTAGTCAAGGCTGGAGGGGAATGGAGTAGTCAAGTCTGGAGGGGAATGGAGTAGTCAAGTCTGGAGGGGAATGGAGTAGTCAATTCTGGAGGGGATGGAGTAGTCAGGTCTGGAGGGAATGGAGTAGTCAAGCATGGAGGGGAATGGAGTAGTCAAGTTTGGAGGGGAATGGAGTAGTCATGTCTGGAGGGGAATGGAGTCATCAAGTCTGGAGGGGAATGGAATAGTCAAGCCTGTAGGGGAATGGAGCTGTCAAGTCAGGAAGGGAATGGAGTAGTCAAGTCTGGAGGGGAATGGAGTAGTCACGTCTGGAGGGGAATGGATTAGTCAAGTCTGGAGCGGAATGGAGTAGGCAAGTCTGGAGGGGAATGGAGTAGTCAAGTCTGGAGGGGAATGGAGTAGTCAAGTCTGGAGGGGAATGGAGTCGGCAAATCTGGAGGGGAATGGAGGAGTCCAGTCTGGAGGGAATGGAGTAGTCAAGTCTGGAGGGGAATGGTGTAGTCAAGTCTGGAGGGGAATGGAGTAGTCAAGCCTGGAGGGAATGGATTAGTCAAGTCTGCAGGGGAATGGAGTAGTCAGGTCTGGAGGGAATGGAGTCGTCAAGTCTGGAGGGAATGGAGTAGTTAAGTCTGGAGCGGAATGGAGTAGTCAAGTCTGGAGGGGAATGGAGTAGTCAAGTCTGGAGGGGAATGGAGTAGTCAAGTCTGGAGCGGAATGGAGCAGTCAAGTCAGGAGCGGAATGGAGTAGGCAAGTCTGGAGGGGAATGGAGTAGTCAAGTCTGGAGGGGAATGGAGTAGTCAAGTCTGGAGGGGAATGGAGTAGTCAAGTCAGGAGGGGAAAGGAGTAGTCAAGTCTGGAGGGCAATGGATTAGTCAAGTCTGGAGGGAATGGAGTAGTCAAGCCTGGAGGGAATGGAGTAGTCAAATCTGGAGGGGAATGGAGTAGTCAAGTCTGGAGGGGAATGGAGTAGTCAAATCGGGAGGGGAAAGGAGTAGTCAAGTCTGGAGGGCAATGGAGTCGTCAAGTCTGGAGGGAATGGAGTAGTCAAGCCTGGAGGGAGTGGAGTAGTCAAGTCTGGAGGGAAATGGAGTAGTCATGTCTGGAGGGGAATGGAGTCGTCAAGTCTGGAGGGGAATGGAGTAATCAGGTCTGGAGGGAATGGAGTAGTCAAGTCTGGAGGGAATGGAGTAGTCAAGTCTGGAGGGGAATGGAGTAGTCAAGTCTGGAGGGGAATGGAGTAGTCAAGTCTGGAGGGGAATGGAGTAGTCAAGTCTGGAGGGGAATGGAGTAGTCATGTCTGGATGGAATGGAGTCCTCAAATCTGGAGGGAATGGAGTAGTCAAGTCTGGAGGGGAATGGAGTTGTCAAGTCTGGAGGGAATTGAGTAACCAAGACTGGAGGGGAATGGAGTAGTCAAGTCTGGAGGGGAATGGAGTAGTCAAGTCTGGAGGGGAATGGAGTAGTCAAGTCTGGAGGGGAATGGAGTAGTCAAGTCTGGAGGGGAATGGGGTAGTCAAGTCCGGAGGGGAATGGAGTAGTCAAGTCTGGAGGGGAATGGAGTAGTCAAGTCTGGAGGCGAGTGGAGTAGTCAAGTCTGGAGGGAATGGAGTAGTCAAGTCTGGAGGGGAATGGAGTTGTCAAGTCTGGAGGGGAATGGAGTAGTCAAGTCTGGAAGGGAATGGAGTAGTCAAGTCAGGAGGCGAAAGGAGTAGTCAAGTCTGGAGGGGAATGGAGTAGTCACGTCTGCAGGGGAATGGATTAGTCAAGTCTGGAGCGGAATGGAGTAGGCAAGTCTGGAGGGAAATGGAGTAGTCAAGTCTGGAGGGGAATGGAGTAGTCAAGTCTGGAGGGGAATGGAGTAGACAAGTCTGGAGGGGAATGGAGTAGACAAGTCTGGAGGGGAATGGAGTAGTCAAGTCAGGAGGGGAAAGGAGTAGTCAAGTCTGGAGGGCAATGGAGTAGTCAAGTCTGGAGGGAATGGAGTAGTCAAGTCTGGAGGGGAATGGAGTAGTCATGTCTGGAGGGGAATGGAGTAGTCAAGTCTGGAGGGGAATGGAGTAGTCAGCTCTGGAGGGAATGGAGTAGTCAAGTCTGGAGGGAATGGAGTAGTCAAGTCTGGAGGGGAATGGAGTAGTCAAGTCTGGAGGGGAATGGAGTAGTCAAGTCTGGAGGGGAATGGAGTAGACAAGTCTGGAGGGGAATGGAGTAGACAAGTCTGGAGGGGAATGGAGTAGTCAAGTCAGGAGGGGAAAGGAGTAGTCAAGTCTGGAGGGCAATGGAGTAGTCAAGTCTGGAGGGAATGGAGTAGTCAAGTCTGGAGGGGAATGGAGTAGTCATGTCTGGAGGGGAATGGAGTAGTCAAGTCTGGAGGGGAATGGAGTAGTCAGCTCTGGAGGGAATGGAGTAGTCAAGTCTGGAGGGAATGGAGTAGTCAAGTCTGGAGGGGAATGGAGTAGTCAAGTCTGGAGGGGAATGGAGTAGTCAAGTCTGGAGGGTAATGGAGTAGTCAAGTCTGGAGGGGAATGGAGTAGTCATGTCTGGATGGAATGGAGTAGTCAAGTCTGGAGGGGAATGGAGTTGTCACGTCTGGAGGGGAATGGAGTAGTCAAGTCTGGAGGGGAATGGAGTAGTCAAGTCTGGAGGGGAATGGAGTAGTCAAGTCTGGAGGGGAATGGAGTAGTCAAGTCTGGAGGGAATGGAGTAGTCAAGCCTGGAGGGGAATGGCGTAGTCAAGTCTGGAGGGGAATGGAGTCGTCAAGTCTGGAGGGGAATGGAGTAGTCAAGTCTGGAGGGGACTGGAGCAGTGAAGTCTGGAGGGAATGGAGTAGTCAAGTCTGGAGGGGAATGGAGTTGTCAAGTCTGGAGGGAATGGAGTAGTCAAGTCAGGAGGGGAATGGAGTAGTCAAGACTGGAGGGGAATGGAGTAGTCAAGTCCGGAGGGGATGGAGTAGTCAAGTCTGGAGGGGAATGGAGTAGTCAAGTCTGGAGGTGACTGGAGTAGTCAAGTCTGGAGGGAATGGAGTAGTCAAGTCTGGAGGGGAATGGAGTAGTCACGTCTGGAGGGAATGCAGTAGTCAAGTCTGGAGGGGAATGGTGTACTCAAGTCTGGAGGGGAATGGAGTAGTCAAGTCTGGAAGGGAATGGAGTGGTCAAGTCAGGAGGCGAAAGGAGTAGTCAAGTCTGGAGGGCAATGGAGTAGTCAAGTCTGGAGGGAATGGAGTAGTCAAGTCTGGAGGGAATGGAGTAGTCAAGTCTGGAGGGGAATGGAGTAGTCAAGTCTGGAGGGGAATGGAATAGTCAAGTCTGGAGGGGAATGGCGTAGTCAAGTCTGGAGGGGAATGGAGTCGTGAAGTCTGGAGGGGAATGGAGTCGTCAAGTCTGGAGGGAATGGAGTAGTCACGTCTGGAGGGGATGGAGTAGTCAAGTCTGGAGGTGAATGGAGTAGTCACGTCTGGAGGGAATGGAGTAGTCAATTCTGGAGGGAATGGAGTAGACAGATCTGGAGGGAAAGGAGTTGTCAAGTCTGGAGGGGAAAGGAGTCGCCATGTCTGAAGGGGAATGGAGTAGTCAAGTCTGGAGGGGAATGGAGTCATCAAGTCTGGAGGGGATGGAGTCGTCATGTCTGTAGGGGAATGGAGTAGTCAAGTCTGGAGGGGAATGGAGTCGTCAAGTCTGGTGGGGAATGGAGTAGTCAAGTCTGGAGGGAATGGAGTAGTCACGTCTGGAGGGGATGGAGTATTCACGCCTGGAGGGGAATGGAGTAGTCAAGACTGGAGGGGAATGGAGCTGTCAAGTCTGGAGGGGAATGGAGTCGTCAAGGCTGGAGCGGAATGGAGTAGTCACGTCTGGATGGGATGGAGTAGTCAAGTCTGGAGGGGAATGGAGTAGTCAAGTCTGGAGGGGAATGGAGTAGTCACGTCTGGAAGGAATGGAGTAGTCAAGTCTGGAGGGGAATGGAGTCGTCAAGTCTGGAGGGGAATGGAGTAGTCAAGTCTGCAGGGAATGGAGTAATCACGTCTGGAGGGAATGGAGTAGTCAAGTCTGGAGGGGAATGTGTTAGTCAGGTTTGGAGGGGAATGAAGTTGTCAAGTCTGGAGTGGAATGGAGTAGTCAAGCCTGGAGGAAATGGAGTAGCCATGTCTGGAGGGGAATGGAGTCGTCAAGTCTGGAGGGGAATGGAGTAGTCAAGTCTGGAGGGAATGGAGTAGTCAAGTCTGGAGGGGAATGGAGTAGTCAAGTCTGGAGGGGAATGGAGTCGTCAAGTCTGGAGGGATTGGAGTAGTCAAGTCTGGAGGGAATGGAGTAGTCACGTCTGGAGGGAATGGAGTAGTCAAGTCTGGCGTGGAATGGAGTAGTCACGTCTGGAGGGAATGGAGTAGTCAAGTCTGGAGGGGAATGGAGTAGTCAAGTCTGGAGGGGAATGGAGTAGTCAAGTCTGGAGGTGAATGGAGTAGTCAAGTCTGGAGGGGAATGGAGTAGTCAAGTCTGGAGGGAATGGAGTAATCAACACTGGAGGGGAATGGAGTCCTCAAGTCTGCAGGGGAATGGAGTAGTCAAGGCTGGAGGGGAATGGAGTAGTCAAGTCTGGAGGGGAATGGAATAGTCAAGTCTGGAGGGGAATGGAGTCGTCAATTCTGGAGGGGATGGAGTAGTCAAGTCTGGAGGGAATGGAGTAGTCAAGCATGGAGGGGAATGGAGTAGTCAAGTCTGGAGGGGAATGGAGCAGTCAAGTCTGGAGGGGAATGGAGTCATGAAGTCTGGAGGGGAATGGAATAGTCAAGCCTGGAGGGGAATGGAGTTGTCAAGTCTGAAGGGGAATGGAGTAGTCAAGTCTGAAGGGGATGGAGTAGTCAAGTCTGGAGGGGAATGGAGTAGTCAAGTCTGAAGGGGAATGGAGTCGTCAAGTCGGGAGGGAATGGAGTAGTCAAGTCTGGAGGGAATGGAACAGTCAAGTCTGGAGGGGAATGGAGTAGTCAAGTCTGGAGGGGAATGGAGTAGTCAAGCCTGGAGGGGAATGGAGTAGTCAAGTCTGGAGGGAATCGAGTAGTCAAGTCTGGAGATGAATGGAGTAATCAAGTCTGGAGGGAATGGATTAGTCAAGTCTGGAGGGGAATGGAGTTGTCACGCCTGGAGAGGATGGAGTAGTCAAGTCTGGAGGGGAATGGAGTAGTCACGTCTGGAGGGGATCGATTAGTCATGTTTGGAGGGGATTGGAGTAGTCAAGTCTGGAGGGGAATGGAGTAGTCAAGTCTGGAGGGAATGGAGTAGTCACATCTGGAGGGAATGGAGTAGTCAAGACTGGAGGGAATGGATTAGTCAAGTCTGGAGGGGAATGGAGTAGTCAAGTCTGGAGGGGAATGGAGTAGTCAAGCCTGAAGAGGAATGGAGTCGTCAAGTCTGGAGGGGAATGGAGTAGTCAAGTCTGGAGGGAATGGAGTAGTCACGTCTGGAGGGGATGGAGCAGTCAAGTCTGGAGGGGAATGGAGTAGTCAAGTCTGGTGGGGAATGGAGTAGTCACGTCTGGAGGGAATGGAGTAGTCACGTCTGGAGGGGATGGATTAGTCACGTCTGGAGGGGAATGGAGTAGTCAATTCTGGAGGGGAATGGAGCAGTCAAGTCTGGAGGGGAATGGAGTCGTCATGTCTGGAGCGGAATGGAGTAGTCACGTCTGGATGGGATGGAGTAATCAAGTCTGGAGGGGAATGGAGTAGTCAAGTCTGGCGTGGAATGGAGTAGTCACGTCTGGAGGGAATGGAGCAGTCAAGTCTGGAGGGGAATGGAGTAGTCACGTCTGGAGGGAATGGAGTAGTCAAGTCTGGAGGGGAATGTGTTAGTCAGGTTTGGAGGGGAATGAAGTAGTCAAGTCTGGAGTGGAATGGAGTAGTCAAGTCTGGAGGGAATGGAGTAGTCAAGTCTGGAGGGGAATGGAGTCGTCAAGTCTGGAGGGGAATGGAGTAGTCAAGTCTGGAGGGAATGGAGTAGTCAAGTCTGGAGGGGAATGGAGTCGTCAAGTCTGGAGGGAATGGAGTAGTCAAGTCTGGAGGGGAATGGAGTATTCAAGTCTGGAGGGGAATGGAGTAGTCAATTCTGGAGGGGAATGGAGCAGTCAAGTCTGGAGGGGAATGGAGTCGTCAGGTCTGGAGCGGAATGGAGTAGTCACGTCTGGATGGGATGGAGTAGTCAAGTCTGGAGGGGAATGGAGTAGTCAAGTCTGGCATGGAATGGAGTAGTCACGTCTGGAGGGAATGGAGTAGTCAAGTCTGGAGGGGAATGGAGTAGTCACGTCTGGAGGGAATGGAGTAGTCAAGTCTGGAGGGGAATGTGTTAGTCAGGTTTGGAGGGGAATGAAGTAGTGAAGTCTGGAGTGGAATGTAGTAGTCAAGTCTGGAGGGAATGGAGTAGTCAAGTCTGGAGGGGAATGGAGTCGTCAAGTCTGGAGGGGAATGGAGTAGTCAAGTCTGGAGGGAATGGAGTAGTCAAGTCTGGAGGGGAATGGAGTCGTCAAGTCTGGAGGGAATGGAGTAGTCAAGTCTGGAGGGGAATGGAGTAGTCAAACCTGGAGGGGAATGGAGTAGTCAAGTCTGGAGGTGAATGGAGTAGTCAAGTCTGGAGGGGAATGGAGTAGTCAAGTCTGCAGGGAATGGAGTCATCAAGACTGGAGGGGAATGGAGTAGTCAAGTCTGCAGGGGAATGGAGTAGTCAAGGCTGGAGGGGAATGGAGTTGTCAAGTCTGGAGGGGAATGGAGTAGTCAAGTCTGGAGGGGAATGGAGTAGTCAATTCTGGAGGGGATGGAGTAGTCAGGTCTGGAGGGAATGGAGTAGTCAAGCATGGAGGGGAATGGAGTAGTCAAGTTTGGAGGGGAATGGAGTAGTCAAGTCTGGAGGGGAATGGAGTCATCAAGTCTGGAGGGGAATGGAATAGGCAAGCCTGGAGGGGAATGGAGTTGTCAAGTCAGGAAGGGAATGGAGTAGTCAAGTCTGGAGGGGAATGGAGTAGTCACGTCTGGAGGGGAATGGATTAGTCAAGTCTGGAGCGGAATGGAGTAGGCAAGTCTGGAGGGGAATGGAGTAGTCAAGTCTGGAGGGGAATGGAGTAGTCAAGTCTGGAGGGGAATGGAGTCGGCAAGTCTGGAGGGGAATGGAGTAGTCCAGTCTGGAGGGAATGGAGTAGTCAAGTCTGGAGGGGAATGGAGTAGTCAAGTCTGGAGGCGAATGGAGTAGTCAAGTCAAGAGGGGAAAGGAGTAGTCAAGTCTGGAGGGAATGGAGTAGTCAAGTCTGGAGGGGAATGGAGTAGTCAGGTCTGGAGGGAATGGAGTCGTCAAGTCTGGAGGGAATGGAGTAGTTAAGTCTGGAGCGGAATGGAGTAGTCAAGTCTGGAGGGGAATGGAGTAGTCAAGTCAGGAGGGGAAAGGAGTAGTCAAGTCTGGAGGGCAATGGATTAGTCAAGTCTGGAGGGAATGGAGTAGTCAAGCCTGGAGGGAATGGAGTAGTCAAATCTGGAGGGGAATGGAGTAGTCAAGTTTGGAGGGGAATGGAGTAGTCAAGTCGGGAGGGGAAAGGAGTAGTCAAGTCTGGAGGGCAATGGAGTAGTCAAGTCTGGAGGGAATGGAGTCGTCAAGCCTGGAGGGAGTGGAGTAGTCAAGTCTGGAGGGAAATGGAGTAGTCATGTCTGGAGGGGAATGGAGTCGTCAACTCTGGAGGGGAATGGAGTAATCAGGTCTGGAGGGAATGGAGTAGTCAAGTCTGGAGGGAATGGAGTAGTCAAGTCTGGAGGGGAATGGCGTAGTCAAGTCTGGAGGGGAATGGAGTAGTCAAGTCTGGAGGGGAATGGAGTAGTCACGTCTGGATGGAATGGAGTAGTCAAGTCTGGAGGGGAATGGAGTAGTCACGTCTGGAGGGGAATGGAGTCCTCAAGTCTGGAGGGAATGGAGTAGTCAAGTCTGGAGGGGAATGGAGTTGTCAAGTCTGGAGGGAATGGAGTAGTCAAGTCTGGAGGTGACTGGAGTAGTCAAGTCTGGAGGGAATGGAGTAGTCAAGTCTGGAGGGGAATGGAGTAGTCACGTCTGGAGGGAATGCAGTAGTCAAGTCTGGAGGGGAATGGTGTACTCAAGTCTGGAGGGGAATGGAGTAGTCAAGTCTGGAAGGGAATGGAGTAGTCAAGTCAGGAGGCGAAAGGAGTAGTCAAGTCTGGAGGGCAATGGAGTAGTCAAGTCTGGAGGGAATGGAGTAGTCAAGTCTGGAGGGAATGGAGTAGTCAAGTCTGGAGGGGAATGGAGTAGTCAAGTCTGGAGGGGAATGGAATAGTCAAGTCTGGAGGGGAATGGCGTAGTCAAGTCTGGAGGGGAATGGAGTCGTGAAGTCTGGAGGGGAATGGAGTCGTCAAGTCTGGAGGGAATGGAGTAGTCACGTCTGGAGGGGATGGAGTAGTCAAGTCTGGAGGTGAATGGAGTAGTCACGTCTGGAGGGAATGGAGTAGTCAATTCTGGAGGGAATGGAGTAGACAGATCTGGAGGGAAAGGAGTTGTCAAGTCTGGAGGGGAAAGGAGTCGCCATGTCTGAAGGGGAATGGAGTAGTCAAGTCTGGAGGGGAATGGAGTCATCAAGTCTGGAGGGGATGGAGTCGTCATGTCTGTAGGGGAATGGAGTAGTCAAGTCTGGAGGGGAATGGAGTCGTCAAGTCTGGTGGGGAATGGAGTAGTCAAGTCTGGAGGGAATGGAGTAGTCACGTCTGGAGGGGATGGAGTATTCACGCCTGGAGGGGAATGGAGTAGTCAAGACTGGAGGGGAATGGAGCTGTCAAGTCTGGAGGGGAATGGAGTCGTCAAGGCTGGAGCGGAATGGAGTAGTCACGTCTGGATGGGATGGAGTAGTCAAGTCTGGAGGGGAATGGAGTAGTCAAGTCTGGAGGGGAATGGAGTAGTCACGTCTGGAAGGAATGGAGTAGTCAAGTCTGGAGGGGAATGGAGTCGTCAAGTCTGGAGGGGAATGGAGTAGTCAAGTCTGCAGGGAATGGAGTAATCACGTCTGGAGGGAATGGAGTAGTCAAGTCTGGAGGGGAATGTGTTAGTCAGGTTTGGAGGGGAATGAAGTTGTCAAGTCTGGAGTGGAATGGAGTAGTCAAGCCTGGAGGAAATGGAGTAGCCATGTCTGGAGGGGAATGGAGTCGTCAAGTCTGGAGGGGAATGGAGTAGTCAAGTCTGGAGGGAATGGAGTAGTCAAGTCTGGAGGGGAATGGAGTAGTCAAGTCTGGAGGGGAATGGAGTCGTCAAGTCTGGAGGGATTGGAGTAGTCAAGTCTGGAGGGAATGGAGTAGTCACGTCTGGAGGGAATGGAGTACTCAAGTCTGGCGTGGAATGGAGTAGTCACGTCTGGAGGGAATGGAGTAGTCAAGTCTGGAGGGGAATGGAGTAGTCAAGTCTGGAGGGGAATGGAGTAGTCAAGTCTGGAGGTGAATGGAGTAGTCAAGTCTGGAGGGGAATGGAGTAGTCAAGTCTGGAGGGAATGGAGTAATCAACACTGGAGGGGAATGGAGTCCTCAAGTCTGCAGGGGAATGGAGTAGTCAAGGCTGGAGGGGAATGGAGTAGTCAAGTCTGGAGGGGAATGGAATAGTCAAGTCTGGAGGGGAATGGAGTCGTCAATTCTGGAGGGGATGGAGTAGTCAAGTCTGGAGGGAATGGAGTAGTCAAGCATGGAGGGGAATGGAGTAGTCAAGTCTGGAGGGGAATGGAGCAGTCAAGTCTGGAGGGGAATGGAGTCATGAAGTCTGGAGGGGAATGGAATAGTCAAGCCTGGAGGGGAATGGAGTTGTCAAGTCTGAAGGGGAATGGAGTAGTCAAGTCTGAAGGGGATGGAGTAGTCAAGTCTGGAGGGGAATGGAGTAGTCAAGTCTGAAGGGGAATGGAGTCGTCAAGTCGGGAGGGAATGGAGTAGTCAAGTCTGGAGGGAATGGAACAGTCAAGTCTGGAGGGGAATGGAGTAGTCAAGTCTGGAGGGGAATGGAGTAGTCAAGCCTGGAGGGGAATGGAGTAGTCAAGTCTGGAGGGAATCGAGTAGTCAAGTCTGGAGATGAATGGAGTAATCAAGTCTGGAGGGAATGGAGTAGTCAAGTCTGGAGGGGAATGGAGTTGTCACGCCTGGAGAGGATGGAGTAGTCAAGTCTGGAGGGGAATGGAGTAGTCACGTCTGGAGGGGATCGATTAGTCATGTTTGGAGGGGATTGGAGTAGTCAAGTCCGGAGGGGAATGGAGTAGTCAAGTCTGGAGGGAATGGAGTAGTCACATCTGGAGGGAATGGAGTAGTCAAGACTGGAGGGAATGGATTAGTCAAGTCTGGAGGGGAATGGAGTAGTCAAGTCTGGAGGGGAATGGAGTAGTCAAGCCTGAAGAGGAATGGAGTCGTCAAGTCTGGAGGGGAATGGAGTAGTCAAGTCTGGAGGGAATGGAGTAGTCACGTCTGGAGGGGATGGAGCAGTCAAGTCTGGAGGGGAATGGAGTAGTCAAGTCTGGTGGGGAATGGAGTAGTCACGTCTGGAGGGAATGGAGTAGTCACGTCTGGAGGGGATGGATTAGTCACGTCTGGAGGGGAATGGAGTAGTCAATTCTGGAGGGGAATGGAGCAGTCAAGTCTGGAGGGGAATGGAGTCGTCATGTCTGGAGCGGAATGGAGTAGTCACGTCTGGATGGGATGGAGTAATCAAGTCTGGAGGGGAATGGAGTAGTCAAGTCTGGCGTGGAATGGAGTAGTCACGTCTGGAGGGAATGGAGCAGTCAAGTCTGGAGGGGAATGGAGTAGTCACGTCTGGAGGGAATGGAGTAGTCAAGTCTGGAGGGGAATGTGTTAGTCAGGTTTGGAGGGGAATGAAGTAGTCAAGTCTGGAGTGGAATGGAGTAGTCAAGTCTGGAGGGAATGGAGTAGTCAAGTCTGGAGGGGAATGGAGTCGTCAAGTCTGGAGGGGAATGGAGTAGTCAAGTCTGGAGGGAATGGAGTAGTCAAGTCTGGAGGGGAATGGAGTCGTCAAGTCTGGAGGGAATGGAGTAGTCAAGTCTGGAGGGGAATGGAGTATTCAAGTCTGGAGGGGAATGGAGTAGTCAATTCTGGAGGGGAATGGAGCAGTCAAGTCTGGAGGGGAATGGAGTCGTCAGGTCTGGAGCGGAATGGAGTAGCCACGTCTGGATGGGATGGAGTAGTCAAGTCTGGAGGGGAATGGAGTAGTCAAGTCTGGCATGGAATGGAGTAGTCACGTCTGGAGGGAATGGAGTAGTCAAGTCTGGAGGGGAATGGAGTAGTCACGTCTGGAGGGAATGGAGTAGTCAAGTCTGGAGGGGAATGTGTTAGTCAGGTTTGGAGGGGAATGAAGTAGTGAAGTCTGGAGTGGAATGTAGTAGTCAAGTCTGGAGGGAATGGAGTAGTCAAGTCTGGAGGGGAATGGAGTCGTCAAGTCTGGAGGGGAATGGAGTAGTCAAGTCTGGAGGGAATGGAGTAGTCAAGTCTGGAGGGGAATGGAGTCGTCAAGTCTGGAGGGAATGGAGTAGTCAAGTCTGGAGGGGAATGGCGTAGTCAAACCTGGAGGGGAATGGAGTAGTCAAGTCTGGAGGTGAATGGAGTAGTCAAGTCTGGAGGGGAATGGAGTAGTCAAGTCTGCAGGGAATGGAGTCATCAAGACTGGAGGGGAATGGAGTAGTCAAGTCTGCAGGGGAATGGAGTAGTCAAGGCTGGAGGGGAATGGAGTTGTCAAGTCTGGAGGGGAATGGAGTAGTCAAGTCTGGAGGGGAATGGAGTAGTCAATTCTGGAGGGGATGGAGTAGTCAGGTCTGGAGGGAATGGAGTAGTCAAGCATGGAGGGGAATGGAGTAGTCAAGTTTGGAGGGGAATGGAGTAGTCAAGTCTGGAGGGGAATGGAGTCATCAAGTCTGGAGGGGAATGGAATAGGCAAGCCTGGAGGGGAATGGAGTTGTCAAGTCAGGAAGGGAATGGAGTAGTCAAGTCTGGAGGGGAATGGAGTAGTCACGTCTGGAGGGGAATGGATTAGTCAAGTCTGGAGCGGAATGGAGTAGGCAAGTCTGGAGGGGAATGGAGTAGTCAAGTCTGGAGGGGAATGGAGTAGTCAAGTCTGGAGGGGAATGGAGTCGGCAAGTCTGGAGGGGAATGGAGTAGTCCAGTCTGGAGGGAATGGAGTAGTCAAGTCTGGAGGGGAATGGAGTAGTCAAGTCTGGAGGCGAATGGAGTAGTCAAGTCAGGAGGGGAAAGGAGTAGTCAAGTCTGGAGGGAATGGAGTAGTCAAGTCTGGAGGGGAATGGAGTAGTCAGGTCTGGAGGGAATGGAGTCGTCAAGTCTGGAGGGAATGGAGTAGTTAAGTCTGGAGCGGAATGGAGTAGTCAAGTCTGGAGGGGAATGGAGTAGTCAAGTCAGGAGGGGAAAGGAGTAGTCAAGTCTGGAGGGCAATGGATTAGTCAAGTCTGGAGGGAATGGAGTAGTCAAGCCTGGAGGGAATGGAGTAGTCAAATCTGGAGGGGAATGGAGTAGTCAAGTTTGGAGGGGAATGGAGTAGTCAAGTCGGGAGGGGAAAGGAGTAGTCAAGTCTGGAGGGCAATGGAGTAGTCAAGTCTGGAGGGAATGGAGTCGTCAAGCCTGGAGGGAGTGGAGTAGTCAAGTCTGGAGGGAAATGGAGTAGTCATGTCTGGAGGGGAATGGAGTCGTCAAGTCTGGAGGGGAATGGAGTAATCAGGTCTGGAGGGAATGGAGTAGTCAAGTCTGGAGGGAATGGAGTAGTCAAGTCTGGAGGGGAATGGCGTAGTCAAGTCTGGAGGGGAATGGAGTAGTCAAGTCTGGAGGGGAATGGAGTAGTCACGTCTGGATGGAATGGAGTAGTCAAGTCTGGAGGGGAATGGAGTAGTCACGTCTGGAGGGGAATGGAGTCCTCAAGTCTGGAGGGAATGGAGTAGTCAAGTCTGGAGGGGAATGGAGTTGTCAAGTCTGGAGGGAATTGAGTAACCAAGACTGGAGGGGAATGGAGTAGTCAAGTCTGGAGGGGAATGGAGTAGTCAAGTCTGGAGGGGAATGGAGCAGTCAAGTCTGGAGGGGAATGGAGGAGTCAAGTCTGGAGGGGAATGGGGTAGTCAAGTCCGGAGGGGAATGGAGTAGTCAAGTCTGGAGGGGAATGGAGTAGTCAAGTCTGGAGGCGAATGGAGTAGTCAAGTCTGGAGGGAATGGAATAGTCAAGTCTGGAGGGGAATGGAGTAGTCACGTCTGGAGGGAATGCAGTAGTCAAGTCTGGAGGGGTATGGAGTAGTCAAGTCTGGAGGGGAATGGAGTAGTCAAGTCTGGAGGGGAATGGAGTTGTCAAGTCTGGAGGGGAATGGAGTAGTCAAGTCTGGAAGGGAATGGAGTAGTCAAGTCAGGAGGCAAAAGGAGTGGTCAAGTCTGGAGGGGAATGGAGTAGTCACGTCTGGAGGGGAATGGATTAGTCAAGTCTGGAGCGGAAGGGAGTAGGCAAGTCTGGAGGGAAATGGAGTAGTCAAGTCTGGAGGGGAATGGAGTAGTCAAGTCTGGAGGGGAATGGAGCAGGCAAGTCTGGAGGGGAATGGAGTAGTCAAGTCTGGAGGGGAATGGAGTAGACAAGTCTGGAGGGGAATGGAGTAGACAAGTCTGGAGGGGAATGGAGTAGTCAAGTCAGGAGGGGAAAGGAGTAGTCAAGTCTGGAGGGCAATGGAGTAGTCAAGTCTGGAGGGAATGGAGTAGTCAAGTCTGGAGGGGAATGGAGTCGTCATGTCTGGAGGGGAATGGAGTAGTCAAGTCTGGAGGGGAATGGAGTAGTCAGCTCTGGAGGGAATGGAGTGGTCAAGTCTGGAGGGAATGGAGTAGTCAAGTCTGGAGGGGAATGGAGTAGTCAAGTCTGGAGGGGAATGGAGTAGTCAAGTCTGGAGGGAAATGGAGAAGTCAAGTCTGGAGGGGAATGGAGTAGTCATGTCTGGATGGAATGGAGTAGTCAAGTCTGGAGGGGAATGGAGTTGTCACGTCTGGAGAGGAATGGAGTAGTCAAGTCTGGAGGGGAATGGAGTAGTCAAGTCTGGAGGGGAATGGAGTAGTCACATCTGGAGGGGAATGGAGTAGTCAAGTGTGGAGGGAATGGAGTAGTCAAGCCTGGAGGGGAATGGAGTAGTCAAGTCTGGAGGGGAATGGAGTCGTCAAGTCTGGAAGGGAATGGAGTAGTCAAGTCTGGAGGGGAATGGAGTAGTCAAGTCTGGAGGGGACTGGAGCAGTGAAGTCTGGAGGGAATGGAGTAGTCAAGTCTGGAGGGGAATGGAGTTCTCAAGTCTGGAGGGAATGGAGTAGTCAAGTCTGGAGGGGAATGGAGCAGTCAAGTCTGGAGGTGACTGGAGTAGTCAAGTCTGGAGGGAATGGACCAGTCAAGTCTGGAGGGGAATGGAGTAGTCACGTCTGGAGGGAATGCAGTAGTCAAGTCTGGAGGGCAATGGAGTAGTCAAGTCCGGAGGGAATGGAGTAGTCAAGTCTGGAGGGAATGGAGTAGTCAAGTCTGGAGGGGAATGGAGTAGTCAAGTCTGGAGGGGAATGGAGTAGTCAAGTCTGGAGGGGAATGGCGTAGTCAAGTCTGGAGGTGAATGGAGTCGTGAAGTCTGGAGGGGAATGGAGTCGTCAAGTCTGGAGGGGAATGGAGTAGTCAAGTCTGGAGGGAATGGAGTAGTCACGTCTGGAGGGGATGGAGTAGTCAAGTCTGGAAGTGAATGGAGTAGTCACGTCTGGAGGGAATGGAGTAGTCAATTCTGGAGGGAATGGAGTAGACAGATCTGGAGGGGAATGGAGTAGTCAAGTCTGGAGGGGAAAGGAGTCGCCATGTCTGAAGGGGAATGGAGTAGTCAAGTCTGGAGGGGAATGGAGTCATCAAGTCTGGAGGGGATGGAGTCGTCATGTCTGGAGGGGAATGGAGTAGTCAAGTCTGGAGGGGAATGGAGTCGTCAAGTCTGGTGGGGAATGGAGTAGTCAAGTCTGGAGGGAATGGAGTAGTCACGTCTGGAGGGGATGGAGTATTCACGTCTGGAGGGGAATGGAGTAGTCAAGACTGGAGGGGAATGGAGCTGTCAAGTCTGGAGGGGAATGGAGTCGTCAAGGCTGGAGCGGAATGGAGTAGTCACGTCTGGATGGGATGGAGTAGTCAAGTCTGGAGGGGAATGGAGTAGTCAAGTCTGGAGGGGAATGGAGTCGTCACGTCTGGAAGGAATGGAGTAGTCAAGTCTGGAGGGGAATGGAGTAGTCAAGTCTGGAGGGGAATGGAGTAGTCAAGTCTGGAGGGAATGGAGTAGTCAAGTCTGGAGATGAATGGAGTAATCAAGTCTGGAGGGAATGGAGTAGTCAAGTCTGGAGGGGAATGGAGTTGTCACGCCTGGAGAGGATGGTGTAGTCAAGTCTGGAGGGGAATGGAGTAGTCACGTCTGGAGGGGATCGATTAGTCATGTCTGGAGGGGATTGGAGTAGTCAAGTCTGGAGGGGAATGGAGTAGTCAAGTCTGGAGGGAATGGAGTAGTCACATCTGGAGGGAATGGAGTAGTCAAGAGTGGAGGGAATGGAGTAGTCAAGTCTGGAGGGGAATGGAGTCGTCAAGTCTGGAGGGGAATGGAGTAGTCAAGCCTGAAGAGGAATGGAGTCGTCAAGTCTGGAGGGGAATGGAGTAGTCAAGTCTGGAGGGAATGGAGTAGTCACATCTGGAGGGGAGGGAGCAGTCAAGTCTGGAGGGGAATGGAGTAGTCAAGTCTGGTGGGGAATGGAGTAGTCCAGTCTGGAGGGAATGGAGTAGTCACGTCTGGAGGGGATGGAGTAGTCACGTCTGGAGGGGAATGGAGTAGTCAATTCTGGAGGGGAATGGAGCAGTCAAGTCTGGAGGGGAATGGAGTCGTCATGTCTGGAGCGGAATGGAGTAGTCACGTCTGGAAGGGATGGAGTAATCAAGTCTGGAGGGGAATGGAGTCGTCAAGTCTGGCGTGGAATGGAGTAGTCACGTCTGGAGGGAATGGAGCAGTCAAGTCTGGAGGGGAATGGAGTAGTCACGTCTGGAGGGAATGGAGTAGTCAAGTCTGGAGAGGAATGTGTTAGTCAGGTTTGGAGGGGAATGAAGTAGTCAAGTCTGGAGTGGAATGGAGTAGTCAAGTCTGGAGGGAATGGAGTAGTCAAGTCTGGAGGGGAATGGAGTCGTCAAGTCTGGAGGGGAATGGAGTAGTCAAGTCTGGAGGGAATGGAGTAGTCAAGTCTGGAGGGGAATGGAGTCGTCAAGTCTGGAGGGAATGGAGTAGTCAAGTCTGGAGGGGAATGGAGTAGTCAAGTCTGGAGGGGAATGGAGTAGTCAATTCTGGAGGGGAATGGAGCAGTCAAGTCTGGAGGGGAATGGAGTCGTCAAGTCTGGAGCGGAATGGAGTAGTCACGTCTGGATGGGATGGAGTAGTCAAGTCTGGAGGGGAATGGAGTCGTCAAGTCTGGCATGGAATGGAGTAGTCACGTCTGGAGGGAATGGAGTAGTCAAGTCTGGAGGGGAATGGAGTCGTCAAGTCTGGAGGGGAATGGAGTAGTCAAGTCTGGAGGGAATGGAGTAGTCAAGTCTGGAGGGGAATGGAGTCGTCAAGTCTGGAGGGAATGGAGTAGTCAAGTCTGGAGGGGAATGGAGTAGTCAAGTCTGGAGGTGAATGGAGTAGTCAAGTCTGGAGGGGAATGGACTAGTCAAGTCTGCAGGGAATGGAGTAATCAAGACTGGAGGGGAATGGAGTAGTCATGTCTGCAGGGGAATGGAGTAGTCAAGGCTGGAGGGGAATGGACTAGTCAAGTCTGGAGGGGAATGGAGTAGTCAAGTCTGGAGGGGAATGGAGTAGTCAATTCTGGAGGGGATGGAGTAGTCAGGTCTGGAGGGAATGGAGTAGTCAAGCATGGAGGGGAATGGAGTAGTCAAGTTTGGAGGGGAATGGAGTAGTCAAGTCTGGAGGGGAATGGAGTCATCAAGTCTGGAGGGGAATGGAATAGTCAAGCCTGGAGGGGAATGGAGTTGTCAAGTCAGGAAGGGAATGGAGTAGTCAAGTCTGGAGGGGAATGGAGTAGTCACGTCTGGAGGGGAATGGATTAGTCAAGTCTGGAGCGGAATGGAGTAGGCAAGTCTGGAGGGGAATGGAGTAGTCAAGTCTGGAGGGGAATGGAGTAGTCAAGTCTGGAGGGGAATGGAGTCGGCAAGTCTGGAGGGGAATGGAGTAGTCCAGTCTGGAGGGAATGGAGTAGTCAAGTCTGGAGGGGAATGGAGTAGTCAAGTCTGGAGGCGAATGGAGTAGTCAAGTCAGGAGGGGAAAGGAGTAGTCAAGTCTGGAGGGCAATGGAGTAGTCAAGTCTGGAGGGAATGGAGTAGTCAAGCCTGGAGGGAATGGAGTAGTCAAGTCTGGAGGGGAATGGAGTAGTCAGGTCTGGAGGGAATGGAGTCGTCAAGTCTGGAGGGAATGGAGTAGTCAAGTCTGGAGGGCAATGGATTAGTCAAGTCTGGAGGGAATGGAGTAGTCAAGCCTGGAGGGAATGGAGTAGTCAAATCTGGAGGGGAATGGAGTAGTCAAGTCTGGAGGGGAATGGAGTAGTCAAGTCGGGAGGGGAAAGGAGTAGTCAAGTCTGGAGGGCAATGGAGTAGTCAAGTCTGGAGGGAATGGAGTAGTCAAGCCTGGAGGGAGTGGAGTAGTCAAGTCTGGAGGGAAATGGAGTAGTCATGTCTGGAGGGGAATGGAGTCGTCAAGTCTGGAGGGGAATGGAGTAATCAGGTCTGGAGGGAATGGAGTAGTCAAGTCTGGAGGGAATGGAGTAGTCAAGTCTGGAGGGGAATGGAGTAGTCAAGTCTGGAGGGGAATGGAGTAATCAAGTCTGGAGGGGAATGGAGTAGTCAAGTCTGGAGGGGAATGGAGTAGTCACGTCTGGATGGAATGGAGTAGTCAAGTCTGGAGGGGAATGGAGTAGTCACGTCTGGAGGGGAATGGAGTCCTCAAGTCTGGAGGGAATGGAGTAGTCAAGTCTGGAGGGGAATGGAGTTGTCAAGTCTGGAGGGAATTGAGTAACCAAGACTGGAGGGGAATGGAGTAGTCAAGTCTGGAGGGGAATGGAGTAGTCAAGTCTGGAGGGGAATGGAGTAGTCAAGTCTGGAGGGGAATGGAGTAGTCAAGTCTGGAGGGGAATGGGGTAGTCAGGTCCGGAGGGGAATGGAGTAGTCAAGTCTGGAGGGGAATGGAGTAGTCAAGTCTGGAGGCGAATGGAGTAGTCAAGTCTGGAGGGAATGGAGTAGTCAAGTCTGGAGGGGAATGGAGTAGTCACGTCTGGAGGGAATGCAGTAGTCAAGTCTGGAGGGGTATGGAGTAGTCAAGTCTGGAGGGGAATGGAGTAGTCAAGTCTGGAGGGGAATGGAGTTGTCAAGTCTGGAGGGGAATGGAGCAGTCAAGTCTGGAAGGGAATGGAGTAGTCAAGTCAGGAGGCGAAAGGAGTGGTCAAGTCTGGAGGGGAATGGAGTAGTCACGTCTGGAGGGGAATGGATTAGTCAAGTCTGCAGCGGAATGGAGTAGGCAAGTGTGGAGGGAAATGGAGTAGTCAAGTCTGGAGGGGAATGGAGTAGTCAAGTCTGGAGGGGAATGGAGTAGGCAAGTCTGGAGGGGAATGGAGTAGTCAAGTCTGGAGGGGAATGGAGTAGACAAGTCTGGAGGGGAATGGAGTAGACAAGTCTGGAGGGGAATGGAGTAGTCAAGTCAGGAGGGGAAAGGAGTAGTCAAGTCTGGAGGGCAATGGAGTAGTCAAGTCTGGAGGGAATGGAGTAGTCAAGTCTGGAGGGGAATGGAGTAGTCATGTCTGGAGGGGAATGGAGTAGTCAAGTCTGGAGGGGAATGGAGTAGTCAGCTCTGGAGGGAATGGAGTAGTCAAGTCTGGAGGGAATGGAGTAGTCAAGTCTGGAGGGGAATGGAGTAGTCAAGTCTGGAGGGGAATGGAGTAGTCAAGTCTGGAGGGAAATGGAGTAGTCAAGTCTGGAGGGGAATGGAGTAGTCATGTCTGGATGGAATGGAGTAGTCAAGTCTGGAGGGGAATGGAGTTGTCACGTCTGGAGAGGAATGGAGTAGTCAAGTCTGGAGGGGAATGGAGTAGTCAAGTCTGGAGGGGAATGGAGTAGTCACGTCTGGAGGGGAATGGAGTAGTCAAGTCTGGAGGGAATGGAGTAGTCAAGCCTGGAGGGGAATGGAGTTGTCAAGTCTGGAGGGGAACGGAGTAGTCAAGTCTGGAGGGGAATGGAGTAGTCAAGTCTGGAGCGGAATGGAGTAGGCAAGTGTGGAGGGAAATGGAGTAGTCAAGTCTGGAGGGGAATGGAGTAGTCAAGTCTGGAGGGGAATGGAGTAGTCAAGTCTGGAGGGGAATGGAGTAGTCACGTCTGGAGGGGAATGGAGTAGTCAAGTCTGGAGGGAATGGAGTAGTCAAGCCTGGAGGGGAATGGAGTTGTCAAGTCTGGAGGGGAATGGAGTAGTCACGTCTGGAGGGGAATGGATTAGTCAAGTCTGCAGCGGAATGGAGTAGGCAAGTGTGGAGGGAAATGGAGTAGTCAAGTCTGGAGGGGAATGGAGTAGTCAAGTCTGGAGGGGAATGGAGTAGGCAAGTCTGGAGGGGAATGGAGTAGTCAAGTCTGGAGGGGAATGGAGTAGACAAGTCTGGAGGGGAATGGAGTAGACAAGTCTGGAGGGGAATGGAGTAGTCAAGTCAGGAGGGGAAAGGAGTAGTCAAGTCTGGAGGGCAATGGAGTAGTCAAGTCTGGAGGGAATGGAGTAGTCAAGTCTGGAGGGGAATGGAGTAGTCATGTCTGGAGGGGAATGGAGTAGTCAAGTCTGGAGGGGAATGGAGTAGTCAGCTCTGGAGGGAATGGAGTAGTCAAGTCTGGAGGGAATGGAGTAGTCAAGTCTGGAGGGGAATGGAGTAGTCAAGTCTGGAGGGGAATGGAGTAGTCAAGTCTGGAGGGAAATGGAGTAGTCAAGTCTGGAGGGGAATGGAGTAGTCATGTCTGGATGGAATGGAGTAGTCAAGTCTGGAGGGGAATGGAGTAGTCACGTCTGGAGGGGAATGGAGTAGTCAAGTCTGGAGGGAATGGAGTAGTCAAGCCTGGAGGGGAATGGAGTTGTCAAGTCTGGAGGGGAATGGAGTAGTCAAGTCTGGAGGGGAATGGAGTAGTCAAGTCTGGAGGGGACTGGAGCAGTGAAGTCTGGAGGGAATGGAGTAGTCAAGTCTGGAGGGGAATGGAGTTCTCAAGTCTGGAGGGAATGGAGCAGTCAAGTCTGGAGGGGAATGGAGTAGTCAAGTCTGGAGGGGAATGGAGTAGTCAAGTCCGGAGGGGATGGAGTAGTCAAGTCTGGAGGGGAATGGAGTAGTCAAGTCTGGAGGTGACTGGAGTAGTCAAGTCTGGAGGGAATGGAGCAGTCAAGTCTGGAGGGGAATGGAGTAGTCACGTCTGGAGGGAATGCAGTAGTCAAGTCTGGAGGGGAATGGTGTACTCAAGTCTGGAGGGGAATGGAGTAGTCAAGTCTGGAAGGGAATGGAGCAGTCAAGTCAGGAGGCGAAAGGAGTAGTCAAGTCTGGAGGGGATGGAGTAGTCAAGTCTGGAGGTGAATGGAGTAGTCAAGTCTGGAGGGAATGGAGTAGTCAAGTCTGGAGGGGAATGGAGTAGTCAAGTCTGGAGGGGAATGGAGTAGTCAAGTCTGGAGGGGAATGGCGTAGTCAAGTCTGGAGGTGAATGGAGTCGTGAAGTCTGGAGGGGAATGGATTCGTCAAGTCTGGAGGGGAATGGAGTAGTCAAGTCTGGAGGGAATGGAGTAGTCACGTCTGGAGGGGATGGAGTAGTCAAGTCTGGAGGTGAATGGAGTAGTCACGTCTGGAGAGAATGGAGTAGTCAATTCTGGAGGGAATGGAGTAGACAGATCTGGAGGGGAATGGAGTAGTCAAGTCTGGAGGGGAAAGGAGTCGCCATGTCTGAAGGGGAATGGTATAGTCAAGTCTGGAGGGGAATGGAGTCATCAAGTCTGGAGGGGATGGAGTCGTCATGTCTGGAGGCGAATGGAGTCGTCAAGTCTGGAGGGGAATGGAGTCGTCAAGTCTGGTGGGGAATGGAGTAGTCAAGTCTGGAGGGAATGGAGTAGTCACGTCTGGAGGGGATGGAGTATTCACGTCTGGAGGGGAATGGAGTAGTCAAGACTGGAGGGGAATGGAGCTGTCAAGTCTGGAGGGGAATGGAGTCGTCAAGGCTGGAGCGGAATGGAGTAGTCACGTCTGGATGGGATGGAGTAGTCAAGTCTGGAGGGGAATGGAGTAGTCAAGTCTGGAGGGGAATGGAGTAGTCACGTCTGGAAGGAATGGAGTAGTCAAGTCTGGAGGGGAATGGAGTCGTCAAGTCTGGAGGGGAATGGAGTAGTCAAGTCTGCAGGGAATGGAGTAATCACGTCTGGAGGGAATGGAGTAGTCAAGTCTGGAGGGGAATGTGTTAGTCAGGTTTGGAGGGGAATGAAGTAGTCAAGTCTGGAGTGGAATGGAGTAGTCAAGTCTGGAGGAAATGGAGTAGCCAAGTCTGGAGGGGAATGGAGTCGTCAAGTCTGGAGGGGAATGGAGTAGTCAAGTCTGGAGGGAATGGAGTAGTCAAGTCTGGAGGGGAATGGAGTCGTCAAGTCTGGAGGGGAATGGAGTAGTCAAGTCTGGAGGGGAATGGAGTCGTCAAGTCTGGAGGGAATGGAGTAGTCAAGTCTGGAGGGAATGGAGTAGTCACGTCTGGAGGGGATGGACTAGTCACGTCTGGAGGGGAATGGAGTAGTCAAGACTGGAGGGGAATGGAGCAGTCAAGTCTGGAGGGGAATGGAGTCGTCAAGTCTGGAGCGGAATGGAGTAGTCACGTCTGGATGGGATGGAGTAGTCAAGTCTGGAGGGGAATGGAGTTGTCAAGTCTGGAGGGGAATGGAGTAGTCACGTCTGGAGGGAATGGAGTAGTCAAGTCTGGAGGGGAATGGAGTCGTCAAGTCTGGAGGGGAATGGAGTAGTCAAGTCTGCAGGGAATGGATTAGTCACGTCTGGAGGGAATGGAGTAGTCAAGTCTGGAGGGGAATGTGTCAGTCAGGTTTGGAGGGGAATGAAGTAGTCAAGTCTGGAGTGGAATGGAGTAGTCATGTCTGGAGGGGAATGGAGTAGTCAAGTCTGGAGGGGAATGCAGTAGTCAAGTCTGCAGGGGAATGGAGCAGTCAAGTCTGGAGGGGAATGGAGTAGTCAAGTCTTGAGGGGAATGGAGTTGTCAAGTCTGGAGGGGAATGGAGTAGTCAAGTCTGGAGGGAATGGAGTAGTCAAGTCTGGAGGGGATTGGAGTAGTCAAGTCTGGAGGGGAATGCAGTGGTCAAGTCTGCAGGGGAATGGAGTAGTCAAGTCAGGAGGGGAAAGGAGTAGTCAAGTCTGGAGGGCAATGGAGTCGACAGGTCTGGAGGGAATGGAGTAGTCAAGCCTGGAGGGAATGGAGCAGTCAAGTCTGGAGGGGAATGGAGTAGTCTGGTCTGGAGGGAATGGAGTAGTCAAGTCTGGAGTGAATGGAGTAGTTAAGTCTGGAGGGGAATGGAGTAGTCAAGTCTGGAGGGAAATGGAGTAGTCAAGTCTGGAGGGGAATGGAGTAGTCAAGTCTGGAGGGGAATGGAGTAGTCAAGTCTGGAGGGGAATGGAGTAGTCAAGTCTGGAGGGGAATGGAGTAGTCATGTCTGGATGGAATGGAGTAGTCAAGTCTGGAGGGGAATGGAGTAGTCACGTCTGGAGGGGAATGGAGTAGTCAAGTCTGGAGGGGAATGGAGTAATCAAGTCTGGAGGGGAATGGAGTCGTCAAGTCTGGAGGGGAATGGAGTAGTCAAGTCTGCAGGGGAATGGAGTAGTCAAGTCTGGAGGGAATGGAGTAGTCAAGCCTGGAGGGGAATGGAGTAGTCAAGTCTGGAGGGGAATGGAGTCGTCAAGTCTGGAGGGGAATGGAGTAGTCAAGTCTGGAGGGGAATGGAGTAGTCAAGTCTGGAGGGGAATGGAGTAGTCATGTCTGGAGAGAATGGAGTAGTCAAGTCTGGAGGGGAATGGAGTCGTCAAGTCTGGAGGGGAATGGAGTCGTCAAGTCTGGAGGGGAATGGAGTAGTCAAGTCTGGAGGGAATGGAGTAGTCACGTCTGGAGGGAATGGAGTAGTCAAGTCTGGAGGGGAATGGGTTAGTCAGGTTTGGAGGGGAATGGAGTAGTCAAGTCTGGAGTGGAATGGACTAGTCAAGTCTGGAGGGAATGGAGTAGTCAATTCTGCAGGGGAATGGAGTCGTCAAGTCTGGAGGGGAATGGAGTAGTCAAGTCTGGAGGGGAATGGAGTAGTCAAGTCTGGAGGGGAATGGAGTAGTCAAGTCTGGAGGTCAATGGAGTAGTCAAGTCTGGAGGGGAATGGAGTAGTCAAGGCTGGAGGGGAATGGAATAGTCAATTCTGGAGGGGAATGGAGTAGTCAAGTCTGGAGGGAATGGAGTAGTCAATTCTGGAGGGGAATGGAGTAGTCAAGTCTGGAGGGGAATGGAGTCATCAAGTCTGGAGTGGAATGGAGTAGTCAAGCCTGGAGGGGAATGGAGTTGTCAAGTCTGAAGGGGAATGGAGTTGTCAAGTCTGGAGGGAATGGAGTAGTCAAGTCTGAAGGGGAGGGAGTAGTCAAGTCTGGAGGGGAATGGAGTGGTCAAGTCTGGAGGGGAATGGAGTAGTCAAGTCTGGAGGGAATGGAGTAGTCAAGCCTGGAGGGGAATGGAGTAGTCAAGTCTGGAGGGGAATGGAGTCGTCAAGTCTGGAGGGGAATGGAGTAGTCAAGTCTGGAGGGGACTGGAGCAGTGAAGTCTGGAGGGAATGGAGTAGTCAAGTCTGGAGGGGATGGAGTAGTCAAGTCTGGAGGGGAATGGAGTAGTCAAGTCTGGAGGTGACTGGAGTAGTCAAGTCTGGAGGGAATGGAGTAGTCAAGTCTGGAGGGGAATGGAGTAGTCACGTCTGGAGGGAATGCAGTAGTCAAGTCTGGAGGGGAATGGTGTACTCAAGTCTGGAGGGGAATGGAGTAGTCAAGTCTGGAAGGGAATGGAGTAGTCAAGTCAGGAGGCGAAAGGAGTAGTCAAGTCTGGAGGGCAATGGAGTAGTCAAGTCTGGAGGGAATGGAGTAGTCAAGTCTGGAGGGAATGGAGTAGTCAAGTCAGGAGGGTAAAGGAGTAGTCAAGTCTGGAGGGGAATGGAGTAGTCAAGTCTGGAGGGGAATGGCGTAGTCAAGTCTGGAGGGGAATGGAGTCGTGAAGTCTGGAGGGGAATGGAGTCGTCAAGTCTGGAGGGGAATGGAGTAGTCAAGTCTGGAGGGAATGGAGTAGTCACGTCTGGAGGGGATGGAGTAGTCAAGTCTGGAGGTGAATGGAGTAGTCACGTCTGGAGGCAATGGAGTAGTCAATTCTGGAGGGAATGGAGTAGTCAGATCTGGAGGGGAATGGAGTAGTCAAGTCTGGAGGGGAAAGGAGTCGCCATGTCTGAAGGGGAATGGAGTAGTCAAGTCTGGAGGGGAAAGGAGTCACCATGTCTGAAGGGGAATGGTGTAGTCAAGTCTGGAGGGGAATGGAGTCATCAAGTCTGGAGGGGATGGAGTAGTCATGTCTGGTGGGGAATGGAGTAGTCAAGTCTGGAGGGAATGGAGTAGTCACGTCTGGAGGGGATGGAGTAGTCACGTCTGGAGGGGAATGGAGTAGTCAAGACTGGAGGGGAATGGAGCAGTCAAGTCTGGAGGGGAATGGAGTCGTCAAGGCTGGAGCGGAATGGAGTAGTCACGTCTGGATGGGATGGAGTAGTCAAGTCTGGAGGGGAATGGAGTAGTCAAGTCTGGAGGGGAATGGAGTAGTCACGTCTGGAAGGAATGGAGTAGTCAAGTCTGGAGGGGAATGGAGTCATCAAGTCTGGAGGGGAATGGAGTAGTCAAGTCTGCAGGGAATGGAGTAATCACGTCTGGAGGGAATGGAGTTGTCAAGTCTGGAGGGGAATGTGTTAGTCAGGTTTGGAGGGGAATGAAGTAGTCAAGTCTGCAGTGGAATGGAGTAGTCAAGTCTGGAGGAAATGGAGTAGCCAAGTCTGGAGTGGAATGGAGTCGTCAAGTCTGGAGGGGAATGGAGTAGTCAAGTCTGGAGGGAATGGAGTAGTCAAGTCTGGAGGGGAATGGAGTCGTCAAGTCTGGAGGGGAATGGAGTAGTCAAGTCTGGAGGGGAATGGAGTCGTCAAGTCTGGAGGGAATGGAGTAGTCAAGTCTGGAGGGGAATGGAGTAGTCAAGTCTGGAGGGGAATGGAGTCATCAAGTCTGAAGGGGAGGGAGTAGTCAAGTCTGGAGGGGAATGTAGTAGTCAAGTCTGGAGGGGAATGGAGTAGTCAAGTCTGGAGGGACTGGAGTAGTCAAGCCTGGAGGGGAATGGAGTAGTCAAGTCTGGAGGGGAATGGAGTCGTCAAGTCTGGAGGGGAATGGAGTAGTCAAGTCTGGAGGGGACTGGAGCAGTGAAGTCTGGAGGGAATGGATTAGCCAAGTCTGGAGGGGAATGGAGTTGTCAAGTCTGGAGGGAATGGAGTAACCAAGTCTGGAGGGGAATGGTGTACTCAAGTCTGGAGGGGAATGGAGTAGTCAAGTCTGGAAGGGAATGGAGTCGTCAAGTCAGGAGGCGAAAGGAGTAGTCAAGTCTGGAGGGCAATGGAGTAGTCAAGTCTGGAGGGAATGGAGTAGTCAAGTCTGGAGGGAATGGAGTAGTCAGGTCTGGAGGGGAAAGGAGTAGTCAAGTCTGGAGGGGAATGGAGTAGTCAAGTCTGGAGGGAATGGAGTTGTCAAGTCTGGAGGGGAATGGTGTAGTCAAGTCTGGAGGGGAATGGAGTAGTCAAGTCTGGAGGTCAATGGAGTAGTCAAGTCTGGAGGGGAATGGAGTAGTCAGGGCTGGAGGGGAATGGAGTAGTCAATTCTGGAGGGGAATGGAGTAGTCAAGTCTGGAGGGAATGGAGTAGTCAATTCTGGAGGGGAATGGAGTAGTCAAGTCTGGAGGGGAATGGAGTATTCAAGTCTGGAGGGGAATGGAGTCATCAAGTCTGGAGGGGAATGGAGTTATCAAGCCTGGAGGGGAATGGAGTTGTCAAGTCTGAAGGGGAATGGAGTTGTCAAGTCTGGAGGGAATGGAGTAGTCAAGTCTGGAGGGAATGGAGTAGTCAAGCCTGGAGGGGAATGGAGTAGTCAAGTCTGGAGGGGAATGGAGTCGTCAAGTCTGGAGGGGAATGGAGTAGTCAAGTCTGGAGGGGACTGGAGCAGTGAAGTCTGGAGGGAATGGAGTAGTCAAGTCTGGAGGGGAATGGAGTTGTCAAGTCTGGAGGGAATGGAGTAACCAAGTCTGGAGGGGAATGAAGTAGTCAAGTCCGGAGGGGATGGAGTAGTCAAGTCTGGAGGGGAATGGAGTAGTCAAGTCTTGAGGTGACTGGAGTAGTCAAATCTGGAGGGAATGGAGTAGTCAAGTCTGGAGGGGAATGGAGCAGTCACGTCTGGAGGGAATGCAGTAGTCAAGTCTGGAGGGGAATGGTGTACTCAAGTCTGGAGGGGAATGGAGTAGTCAAGTCTGGAAGGGAATGGAGTAGTCAAGTCAGGAGGCGAAAGGAGTAGTCAAGTCTGGAGGGCAATGGAGTAGTCAAGTCTGGAGGGAATGGAGAATGGCAAGTCTGGAGGGAATGGAGTAGTCGAGTCTGGAGGGGAATGGAGTAGTCAAGTCTGGAGGGGAATGGCGTAGTCAAGTCTGGAGGGGAATGGAGTCGTGAAGTCTGGAGGGGAATGGAGTCGTCAAGTCTGGAGGGGAATGGAGTAGTCAAGTCTGGAGGGAATGGAGTAGTCACGTCTGGAGGGGATGGAGTCGTCAAGTCTGGAGGTGAATGGAGTAGTCACGTCTGGAGGGAATGGAGTAGTCAATTCTGGAGGGAATGGAGTAGTCAGATCTGGAGGGGAATGGAGTAGTCAAGTCTGGAGGGGAAAGGAGTCGCCATGTCTGAAGGGGAATGGAGTAGTCAAGTCTGGAGGGGAATGGAGTCATCAAGTCTGGAGGGGTTGGAGTAGTCATGTCTGGAGGGGAATGGAGTAGTCAAGTCTGGAGGGGAATGGAGTCGTCAAGTCTGCAGGGGAATGGAGTAGTCAAGTCTGGAGGGAATGGAGAAGTCAAGCCTGGAGGGGAATGGAGTAGTCAAGTCTGGAGGGGAATGGAGTAGTCAAGTCTGCAGGGGAATGGAGTAGTCAAGTCTGGAGGGAATGGAGTAGTCAAGCCTGGAGGGGAATGGAGTAGTCAAGTCTGGAGGGGAATGGAGTCGTCAAGTCTGGAGAGGAATGGAGTAGTCAAGTCTGGAGGGGAATGGAGTAGTCAAGTCTGGAGGGGAATGGAGTAGTCACGTCTGGAGAGAATGGAGCAGTCAAGTCTGGAGGGGAATGGAGTAGTCAAGTCTGGAGGGAATGGAGTAGTCAAGTCTGGAGGGGAATGGGGTAGTCAAGTCTGGAGGGGAATGGAGTAGTCAAGTCTGGAGGGCAATGGAGCAGTCAAGTCTGGAGGGGAATGGAGTAGTCAAGGCTGGAGGGGAATGGAGTAGTCAATTCTGGAGGGGAAAGGAGTAGTCAAGTCTGGAGGGAATGGAGTAATCAATTCTGGAGGGGAATGGAGTAGTCAAGTCTGGAGGGGAATGGAGTATTCAAGTCTGGAGGGGAATGGAGTCATCAAGTCTGGAGGGGAATGGAGTAGTCAAGCCTGGAGGGGAATGGAGTTGTCAAGTCTGAAGGGGAATGGAGTTGTCAAGTCTGGAGGGAATGGAGTAGTCAAGTCTGAAGGGGAGGGAGTAGTCAACTCTGGAGGGGAATGGAGTAGTCAAGTCTGGAGGGGAATGGAGTAGTCAAGTCTGGAGGGAATGGAGTAGTCAAGCCTGGAGGGGAATGGAGTAGTCAAGTCTGGAGGGGAATGGAGTCGTCAAGTCTGGAGGGGAATGGAGTCGTCAAGTCTGGAGGGGACTGGAGCAGTGAAGTCTGGAGGTAATGGAGTAGTCAAGTCTGGAGGGGAATGGAGTTGTCAAGTCTGGAGGGAATGGAGTAACCAAGTCTGGAGGGGAATGGAGTAGTCAAGTCTGGAGGGGAATGGAGTCGTCAAGTCTGGAGGGGAATGGAGTAGTCAAGTCTGGAGGGGAATGGAGTAGTCAAGTCTGGAGGGGAATGGAGTAGTCAAGTCCGGAGGGGATGGAGTAGTCAAGTCTGGAGGGGAATGGAGCAGTCACGTCTGGAGGGAATGCAGTAGTCAAGTCTGGAGGGGAATGGTGTACTCAAGTCTGGAGGGGAATGGAGTAGTCAAGTCTGGAAGGGAATGGAGTAGTCAAGTCAGGAGGCGAAAGGAGTAGTCAAGTCTGGAGGGCAATGGAGTAGTCAAGTCTGGAGGGAATGGAGTAGTCAAGTCTGGAGGGAATGGAGTAGTCAAGTCTGGAGGGGAATGGAGCAGTCAAGTCTGGAGGGGAATGGAGTAGTCAAGTCTGGAGGGGAATGGCGTAGTCAAGTCTGGAGGGGAATGGAGTCGTGAAGTCTGGAGTGGAATGGAGTCGTCAAGTCTGGAGGGGAATGGAGTAGTCAAGTCTGGAGGGAATGGAGTAGTCACGTCTGGAGGGGATGGAGTCGTCAAGTCTGGAGGTGAATGGAGTAGTCACGTCTGGAGGGAATGGAGTAGTCAATTCTGGAGGGAATGGAGTAGTCAGATCTGGAGGGGAATGGAGTAGTCAAGTCTGGAGGGGAAAGGAGTCGCCATGTCTGAAGGGGAATGGAGTAGTCAAGTCTGGAGGGGAATGGAGTAGTCAAGTCTGGAGGTGACTGGAGTAGTCAAATCTGGAGGGAATGGAGTAGTCAAGTCTGGAGGGGAATGGAGCAGTCACGTCTGGAGGGAATGCAGTAATCAAGTCTGGAGGGGAATGGTGTACTCAAGTCTGGAGGGGAATGGAGTAGTCAAGTCTGGAAGGGAATGGAGTAGTCAAGTAAGGAGGCGAAAGGAGTAGTCAAGTCTGGAGGGCAATGGAGTAGTCAAGTCTGGAGGGAATGGAGTATTCAAGTCTGGAGGGAATGGAGTAGTCAAGTCTGGAGGGGAATGGAGCAGTCAAGTCTGGAGGGGAATGGAGTAGTCAAGTCTGGAGGGGAATGGCGTAGTCAAGTCTGGAGGGGAATGGAGTCGTGAAGTCTGGAGTGGAATGGAGTCGTCAAGTCTGGAGGGGAATGGAGTAGTCAAGTCTGGAGGGAATGGAGTAGTCACGTCTGGAGGGGATGGAGTCGTCAAGTCTGGAGGTGAATGGAGTAGTCACGTCTGGAGGGAATGGAGTAGTCAATTCTGGAGGGAATGGAGCAGTCAGATCTGGAGGGGAATGGAGTAGTCAAGTCTGGAGGGGAAAGGAGTCGCCATGTCTGAAGGGGAATGGAGTCGTCAAGTCTGGAGGGGAATGGAGTCATCAAGTCTGGAGGGGATGGAGTAGTCATGTCTGGAGGGGAATGGAGTAGTCAAGTCTGGAGGGGAATGGAGTCGTCAAGTCTGCAGGGGAATGGAGTAGTCAAGTCTGGAGGGAAGGGAGAAGTCAAGCCTGGAGGGGAATGGAATAGTCAAGTCTGGAGGGGAAAGGAGTAGTCAAGTCTGCAGGGGAATCGAGTAGTCAAGTCTGGAGGGAATGGAGTAGTCAAGCCTGGAGGGGAATGGAGTAGTCAAGTCTGGAGGGGAATGGAGTCGTCAAGTCTGGAGGGGAATGGAATAGTCAAGTCTGGAGGGGAATGGAGTAGTCAAGTCTGGAGGGGAATGGAGTAGTCACGTCTGGAGAGAATGGAGCAGTCAAGTCTGGAGGGGAATGGAGTAGTCAAGTGTGGAGGGGAATGGAGTCGTCAAGTCTGGAGGGGAATGGAGTAGTCAAGTCTGGAGGGAATGGAGTAGTCAAGTCTGGAGGGGAATGGAGTAGTCAAGTCTGGAGGGGAATGGAGTAGTCAAGTCTGGAGGTCAATGGAGTAGTCAAGTCTGGAGGGGAATGGAGTAGTCAAGGCTGGAGGGGAATGGAGTAGTCAATTCTGGAGGGGAATGGAGTATTCAAGTCTGGAGGGAATGGAGTAGTCAATTCTGGAGGGGAATGGAGTAGTCAAGTCTGGAGGGGAATGGAGTCATCAAGTCTGGAGGGGAATGGAGTAGTCAAGCCTGGAGGGGAATGGAGTTGTCAAGTCTGAAGGGGAATGGAGTTGTCAAGTCTGGAGGGAATGGAGTAGTCAAGTCTGAAGGGGAGGGAGTAGTCAAGTCTGGAGGGGAATGGAGTAGTCAAGTCTGGAGGGGAATGGAGTAGTCAAGTCTGGAGGGAATGGAGTAGTCAAGCCTGGAGGGGAATGGAGTAGTCAAGTCTGGAGGGGAATGGAGTCGTCAAGTCTGGAGGGGAATGGAGTAGTCAAGTCTGGAGGGGACTGGAGCAGTGAAGTCTGGAGGGAATGGAGTAGTCATGTCTGGAGGGGAATGGAGTTGTCAGGTCTGGAGGGAATGGAGTAACCAAGTCTGGAGGGGAATGGAGTAGTCAAGTCTGGAGGGGAATGGAGTAGTCAAGTCTGGAGGGGAATGGAGTAGTCAAGTCTGGAGGGGAATGGAGTAGTCAAGTCCGGAGGGGATGGAGTAGTCAAGTCTGGAGGGGAATGGAGTAGTCAAGTCTGGAGGTGACTGGAGTAGTCAAGTCTGGAGGGAATGGAATAGTCAAGTCTGGAGGGGAATGGAGTAGTCACGTCTGGAGGGAATGCAGTAGTCAAGTCTGGAGGGGAATGGTGTACTCAAGTCTGGAGGGGAATGGAGTAGTCAAGTCTGGAAGGGAATGGAGTAGTCAAGTCAGGAGCCGAAAGGAGTAGTCAAGTCTGGAGGGCAATGGAGTAGTCAAGTCTGGAGGGAATGGAGTAGTCAAGTCTGGAGGGAATGGAGGAGTCAAGTCTGGAGGGGAAAGGAGTAGTCAAGTCTGGAGGGGAATGGAGTAGTCAAGTCTGGAGGGGAATGGCGTAGTCAAGTCTGGAGGGGAATGGAGTCGTGAAGTCATGAGGGGAATGGAGTCGTCATGGCTGGAGGGGAATGGAGTAGTCAAGTCTGGAGGGAATGGAGTTGTCACGTCTGGAGGGGATGGAGTAGTCAAGTCTGGAGGTGAATGGAGTAGTCACATCTGGAGGCAATGGAGTAGTCAATTCTGGAGGGAATGGAGTAGTCAGATCTGGAGGGGAATAGAGTAGTCAAGTCTGGAGGGGAAAGGAGTCGCCATGTCTGAAGGGGAATGGAGTAGTCAAGTCTGGAGGGGAAAGGAGTCGCCATGTCTGAAGGGGAATGGAGTAGTCAAGTCTGGAGGGGAATGGAGTCATCAAGTCTGGAGGGGATGGAGTAGTCATGTCTGGAGGGGAATGGAGTAGTCAAGTCTGGAGGGGAATGGAGTCGTCAAGTCTGGTGGGGAATGGAGTAGTCAAGTCTGGAGGGAATGGAGTAGTCACGTCTGGAGGGGATGGAGTTGTCACATCTGGAGGGGAATGGAGTAGTCAAGACTGGAGGGGAATGGAGCAGTCAAGTCTGGAGGGGAATGGAGTCGTCAAGGCTGGAGCGGAATGGAGTAGTCACGTCTGGATGGGATGGAGTAGTCAAGTCTGGAGGGGAATGGAGTAGTCAAGTCTGGAGGGGAATGGAGTAGTCACGTCTGGAAGGAATGGAGTAGTCAAGTCTGGAGGGGAATGGAGTCGTCAAGTCTGGAGGGGAATGGAGTAGTCAAGTCTGCAGGGAATGGAGTAATCATGTCTGGAGGGAATGGAGTAGTCAAGTCTGGAGGGGAATGTGTTAGTCAGGTTTGGAGGGGAATGAAGTAGTCAAGTCTGCAGTGGAATGGAGTAGTCAAGTCTGGAGGAAATGGAGTAGCCAAGTCTGGAGTGGAATGGAGTCGTCAAGTCTGGAGGGGAATGGAGTAGTCAAGTCTGGAGGGAATGGAGTATTCAAGTCTGGAGGGGAATGGAGTCGTCAAGTCTGGAGGGGAATGGAGTAGTCAAGTCTGGAACGGAATGGAGTCGTCAAGTCTGGAGGGAATGGAGTAGTCAAGTCTGGAGGGGAATGGAGTAGTCAAGTCTGGAGGGGAATGGAGTCATCAAGTCTGGAGGGGAATGGAGTAGTCAAGCCTGGAGGGGAATGGATTGTCAAGTCTGAAGGGGAATGGAGTTGTCAAGTCTGGAGGGAATGGAGTAGTCAAGTCTGAAGGGGAGGGAGTAGTCAAGTCTGGAGGGGAATGGAGTAGTCAAGTCTGGAGGGGAATGGAGTAGTCAAGTCTGGAGGGAATGGAGTAGTCAAGCCTGGAGGGGAATGGAGTAGTCAAGTCTGGAGGGGAATGGAGTCGTCAAGTCTGGAGGGGAATGAAGTAGTCAAGTCTGGAGGGGACTGGAGCAGTGAAGTCTGGAGGGAATGGAGTAGTCAAGTCTGGAGGGGAATGGAGTTGTCAAGTCTGGAGGGAATGGAGTAACCAAGTCTGGAGGGGAATGGAGTAGTCAAGTCTGGAGGGGAATGGAGTAGTCAAGTCTGGAGGGGAATGGAGTAGTCAAGTCTGGAGGGGAATGGAGTAGTCAAGTCTGGAGGGGAATGGAGTAGTCAAGTCCGGAGGGGATGGAGTAGTCAAGTCTGGAGGGGAATGGAGTAGTCAAGTCTGGAGGTGACTGGAGTAGTCAAGTCTGGAGGGAATGGAGTAGTCAAGTCTGGAGGGGAATGGAGTAGTCACGTCTGGAGGGAATGCAGTAGTCAAGTCTGGAGGGGAATGGAGTCATCAAGTCTGGAGGGGATGGAGTAGTCATGTCTGGAGGGGAATGGAGTAGTCAAGTCTGGAGGGGAATGGAGTCGTCAAGTCTGGTGGGGAATGGAGTAGTCAAGTCTGGAGGGAATGGAGTAGTCACGTCTGGAGGGGATGGAGTAGTCACGTCTGGAGGGGAATGGAGTAGTCAAGACTGGAGGGGAATGGAGCAGTCAAGTCTGGAGGGGAATGGAGTCGTCAAGGCTGGAGCGGAATGGAGTAGTCACGTCTGGATGGGATGGAGTAGTCAAGTCTGGAGGGGAATGGAGTAGTCAAATCTGGAGGGGAATGGAGTAGTCACGTCTGGAAGGAATGGAGTAGTCAAGTCTGGAGGGGAATGGAGTCGTCAAGTCTGGAGGGGAATGGAGTAGTCAAGTCTGCAGGGAATGGAGTAATCACGTCTGGAGGGAATGGAGTAGTCAAGTCTGGAGGGGAATGTGTTAGTCAGGTTTGGAGGGGAATGAAGTAGTCAAGTCTGCAGTGGAATGGAGTAGTCAAGTCTGGAGGAAATGGAGTAGTCAAGTCTGGAGTGGAATGGAGTCGTCAAGTCTGGAGGGGAATGGAGTAGTCAAGTCTGGAGGGAATGGAGTAGTCAAGTCTGGAGGGGAATGGAGTCGTCAAGTCTGGAGGGGAATGGAGTAGTCAAGTCTGGAGGGGAATGGAGTCGTCAAGTCTGGAGGGAATGGAGTAGTCAAGTCTGGAGGGGAATGGAGTAGTCAAGTCTGGAGGGGAATGGAGTCATCAAGTCTGGAGGGGAATGGAGTAGTCAAGCCTGGAGGGGAATGGAGTTGTCAAGTCTGAAGGGGAATGGAGTTGTCAAGTCTGGAGGGAATGGAGTAGTCAAGTCTGAAGGGGAGGGAGTAGTCAAGTCTGGAGGGGAATGGAGTAGTCAAGTCTGGAGGGGAATGGAGTAGTCAAGTCTGGAGGGAATGGAGTAGTCAAGCCTGGAGGGGAATGGAGTAGTCAAGTCTGGAGGGGAATGGAGTCGTCAAGTCTGGAGGGGAATGGATTAGTCAAGTCTGGAGGGGACTGGAGCAGTGAAGTCTGGAGGGAATGGAGTAGTCAAGTCTGGAGGGGAATGGAGTTGTCAAGTCTGGAGGGAATGGAGTAACCAAGTCTGGAGGGGAATGGAGTAGTCAAGTCTGGAGGGGAATGGAGTAGTCAAGTCTGGAGGGGAATGGAATAGTCAAGTCTGGAGGGGAATGGAGTAGTCAAGTCTGGAGGGGAATGGAGTAGTCAAGTCCGGAGGGGATGGAGTAGTCAAGTCTGGAGGGGAATGGAGTAGTCAAGTCTGGAGGTGACTGGAGTAGTCAAGTCTGGAGGGAATGGAGTAGTCAAGCCTGGAGGGGAATGGAGTAGTCACGTCTGGAGGGAATGCAGCAGTCAAGTCTGGAGGGGAATGGTGTACTCAAGTCTGGAGGGGAATGGAGTAGTCAAGTCTGGAAGGGAATGGAGTAGTCAAGTCAGGAGGCGAAAGGAGTAGTCAAGTCTGGAGGGCAATGGAGTAGTCAAGTCTGGAGGGAATGGAGTAGTCAAGTCTGGAGGGAATGGAGTAGTCAGGTCTGGAGGGGAAAGGAGTAGTCAAGTCTGGAGGGGAATGGAGTAGTCAAGTCTGGAGGGGAATGGCGTAGTCAAGTCTGGAGGGGAATGGAGTCGTGAAGTCTGGAGGGGAATGGAGTCGTCAAGTCTGGAGGGGAATGGAGTAGTCAAGTCTGGAGGGAATGGAGTAGTCACGCCTGGAGGGGATGGAGTAGTCAAGTCTGGAGGTGAATGGAGTAGTCACGTCTGGAGGCAATGGAGTAGTCAATTCTGGAGGGAATGGAGTAGTCAGATCTGGAGGGGAATGGAGTAGTCAAGTCTGGAGGGGAAAGGAGTCGCCATGTCTGAAGGGGAATGGAGTAGTCAAGTCTGGAGGGGAAAGGAGTCGCCATGTCTGAAGGGGAATGGAGTAGTCAAGTCTGGAGGGGAATGGAGTCATCAAGTCTGGAGGGGATGGAGTAGTCATGTCTGGAGGGGAATGGAGTAGTCAAGTCTGGAGGGGAATGGAGTCGTCAAGTCTGGTGGGGAATGGAGTAGTCAAGTCTGGAGGGAATGGAGTAGTCACGTCTGGAGGGGATGGAGTAGTCACGTCTGGAGGGGAATGGAGTAGTCAAGACTGGAGGGGAATGGAGCAGTCAAGTCTGGAGGGGAATGGAGTCATCAAGGCTGGAGCGGAATGGAGTAGTCACGTCTGGATGGGATGGAGTAGTCAAGTCTGGAGGGGAATGGAGTAGTCAAGTCTGGAGGGGAATGGAGTAGTCACGTCTGGAAGGAATGGAGTAGTCAAGTCTGGAGGGGAATGGAGTCGTCAAGTCTGGAGGGGAATGGAGTAGTCAAGTCTGCAGGGAATGAAGTAATCACGTCTGGAGGGAATGGAGTAGTCAAGTCTGGAGGGGAATGTGTTAGTCAGGTTTGGAGGGGAATGAAGTAATCAAGTCTGCAGTGGAATGGAGTAGTCAAGTCTGGAGGAAATGGAGTAGCCAAGTCTGGAGTGGAATGGAGTCGTCAAGTCTGGAGGGGAATGGAGTAGTCAAGTCTGGAGGGGAATGGAGTAGTCAAGTCTGGAGGGGAATGGAGTCGTCAAGTCTGGAGGGGATTGGAGTAGTCAAGTCTGGAGGGGAATGCAGTAGTCAAGTCTGCAGGGGAATGGAGTAGTCAAGTCAGGAGGGGAAAGGAGTAGTCAAGTCTGGAGGGCAATGGAGTAGTCAGGTCTGGAGGGAATGGAGTAGTCAAGCTTGGAGGGAATGGAGTAGTCAAGTCTGGAGGGGAATGGAGTAGTCTGGTCTGGAGGGAATGGAGTAGTCAAGTCTGGAGGGAATGGAGTAGTTAAGTCTGGAGGGGAATGGAGTAGTCAAGTCTGGAGGGAAATGGAGTAGTCAAGTCTGGAGGGGAATGGAGTAGTCAAGTCTGGAGGGGAATGGAGTAGTCAAGTCTGGAGGGGAATGGAGTAGTCAAGTCTGGAGGGGAATGGAGTAGTCATGTCTGGATGGAATGGTGTAGTCAAGTCTGGAGGGGAATGGAGTAGTCACGTCTGGAGGGGAATGGAGTAGTCAAGTCTGGAGGAGAATGGAGTTGTCAAGTCTGGAGGGGATTGGAGTAGTCAAGTCTGGAGGGGAATGGAGTAGTCAAGTCTGCAGGGGAATGGAGTAGTCAAGACTGGAGGGAATGGAGTAGTCAAGCCTGGAGGGGAATGGAGTAGTCAAGTCTGGAGGGGAATGGAGTCGTCAAGTCTGGAGGGGAATGGAGTAGTCATGTCTGGAGGGAATGGAGTCGTCACGTCTGGAGGGAATGGAGTAGTCAAGTCTGGAGGGGAATGGGTTAGTCAGGTTTGGAGGGGAATGGAGTAGTCAAGTCTGGAGTGGAATGGAGTAGTCAAGTCTGGAGGGAATGGAGTAGTCAATTCTGGAGGGGAATGGAGTCGTCAAGTCTGGAGGGGAATGGAGTAGTCAAGTCTGGAGGGAATGGAGTAGTCAAGTCTGGAGGGGAATGGTGTAGTCAAATCTGGAGGGGAATGGAGTAGTCAAGTCTGGAGGTCAATGGAGTAGTCAAGTCTGGAGGGGAATGGAGTAGTCAAGGCTGGAGGGGAATGGAGTAGTCAATTCTGGAGGGGAATGGAGTAGTCAAGTCTGGAGGGAATGGAGTAGTCAATTCTGGAGGGGAATGGAGTAGTCAAGTCTGGAGGGGAATGGAGTATTCAAGTCTGGAGGGGAATGGAGTCATCAAGTCTGGAGGGGAATGGAGTAGTCAAGCCTGGAGGGGAATGGAGTTGTCAAGTCTGAAGGGGAATGGAGTTGTCAAGTCTGGAGGGAATGGAGTAGTCAAGTCTGAAGGGGAGGGAGTAGTCAACTCTGGAGGGGAATGGAGTAGTCAAGTCTGGAGGGGAATGGAGTAGTCAAGTCTGGAGGGAATGGAGTAGTCAAGTCTGGAGGGGAATGGAGCAGTCACGTCTGGAGGGAATGCAGTAGTCAAGTCTGGAGGGGAGTGGTGTACTCAAGTCTGGAGGGGAATGGAGTAGTCAAGTCTGGAAGGGAATGGAGTAGTCAAGTCAGGAGGCGAAAGGAGTAGTCAAGTCTGGAGGGCAATGGAGTAGTCAAGTCTGGAGGGAATGGAGTAGGCAAGTCTGGAGGGAATGGAGTAGTCAAGTCTGGAGGGGAATGGAGCAGTCAAGTCTGGAGGGGAATGGAGTAGTCAAGTCTGGAGGGGAATGGCGTAGTCAAGTCTGGAGGGGAATGGAGTAGTCAAGTCTGGAGGGAATGGAGTCGTCAAGTCTGGAGGGGAATGGAGTAGTCAAGTCTGGAGGGAATGGAGTAGTCACGTCTGGAGGGGATGGAGTCGTCAAGTCTGGAGGTGAATGGAGTAGTCACGTCTGGAGGGAATGGAGTAGTCAATTCTGGAGGGAATGGAGTAGTCAGATCTGGAGGGGAATGGAGTAGTCAAGTCTGGAGGGGAAAGGAGTCGCCATGTCTGAAGGGGAATGGAGTAGTCAAGTCTGGAGGGGAATGGAGTCATCAAGTCTGGAGGGGATGGAGTAGTCATGTCTGGAGGGGAATGGAGTAGTCAAGTCTGGAGGGGAATGGAGTCGTCAAGTCTGCAGGGGAATGGAGTAGTCAAGTCTGGAGGGAATGGAGAAGTCAAGCCTGGAGGGGAATGGAGTAGTCAAGTCTGGAGGGGAATGGAGTAGTCAAGTCTGCAGGGGAATGGAGTAGTCAAGTCTGGAGGGAATGGAGTAGTCAAGCCTGGAGGGGAATGGAGTAGTCAAGTCTGGAGGGGAATGGAGTCGTCAAGTCTGGAGGGGAATGGAGTAGTCAAGTCTGGAGGGGAATGGAGTAGTCAAGTCTGGAGGGGAATGGAGTAGTCACGTCTGGAGAGAATGGAGCAGTCAAGTCTGGAGGGGAATGGAGTAGTCAAGTCTGGAGGGGAATGGAGTCGTCAAGTCTGGAGTGGAATGGAGTAGTCAAGTCTGGAGGGAATGGAGTAGTCACGTCTGGAGGGAATGGAGTAGTCAAGTCTGGAGGGGAATGGGTTAGTCAGGTTTGGAGGGGAATGGAGTAGTCAAGTCTGGAGTGGAATGGAGTAGTCAAGGCTGGAGGGGAATGGAGTAGTCAATTCTGGAGGGGAATGGAGCAGTCAAGTCTGGAGGGAATGGAGTAGTCAATTCTGGAGGGGAATGGAGTAGTCAAGTCTGGAGGGGAATGGAGTATTCAAGTCTGGAGGGGAATGGAGTCATCAAGTCTGGAGGGGAATGGAGTAGTCAAGCCTGGAGGGGAATGGAGTTGTCAAGTCTGAAGGGGAATGGAGTTGTCAAGTCTGGAGGGAATGGAGTAGTCAAGTCTGAAGGGGAGGGAGTAGTCAATTCTGGAGGGGAATGGAGTCGTCAAGTCTGGAGGGGAATGGAGTAGTCAAGTCTGGAGGGAATGGAGTAGTCAAGTCTGGAGGGGAATGGGGTAGTAAAGTCTGGAGGGGAAAGGAGTAGTCAAGTCTGGAGGTCAATGGAGTAGTCAAGTCTGGAGGGGAATGGAGTAGTCAAGGCTGGAGGGGAATGGAGTAGTCAATTCTGGAGGGGAATGGAGTAGTCAAGTCTGGAGGGAATGGAGTAGTCAATTCTGAAGGGGAGGGAGTAGTCAACTCTGGAGGGGAATGGAGTAGTCAAGTCTGGAGGGGAATGGAGTAGTCAAGTCTGGAGGTGACTGGAGTAGTCAAGTCTGGAGGGAATGGAGTAGTCAAGTCTGGAGGGGAATGGAGTAGTCACGTCTGGAGGGAATGCAGTAGTCAAGTCTGGAGGGGAATGGTGTACTCAAGTCTGGAGGGGAATGGAGTAGTCAAGTCTGGAAGGGAATGGAGTAGTCAAGTCAGGAGCCGAAAGGAGTAGTCAAGTCTGGAGGGCAATGGAGTAGTCAAGTCTGGAGGGAATGGAAAAGTCAAGCCTGGAGGGGAATGGAGTCGTCAAGTCTGGAGGGGAATGGAATAGTCAAGTCTGCAGGGGAATGGAGTAGTCAAGTCTGGAGGGAATGGAGTAGTCAAGCCTGGAGGGGAATGGAGTCGTCAAATCTGGAGTGGAATGGAGTCGTCAAGTCTGGAGGGGAATGGAGTAGTCAAGTCTGGAGGGGAATGGAGTAGTCAAGTCTGGAGGGGAATGGAGTAGTCACGTCTGGAGAGAATGGAGCAGTCAAGTCTGGAGGGGAATGGAGTAGTCAAGTCTGGAGGGGAATGGAGTCGTCAAGTCTGGAGGGGAATGGAGTAGTCAAGTCTGGAGGGAATGGAGTAGTCACGTCTGGAGGGAATGGAGTAGTCAAGTCTGGAGGGGAATGGGTTAGTCAGGTTTGGAGGGGAATGGAGTAGTCAAGTCTGGAGTGGAATGGAGTAGTCAAGGCTGGAGGGAATGGAGTAGTCAAGTCTGGAGGGGAATGGAGTAGTCAAGTCTGGAGGGAATGGAGTAGTCAATTCTGGAGGGGAATGGAGTAGTCAAGTCTGGAGGGGAATGGAGCATTCAAGTCTGGAGGGGAATGGAGTCATCAAGTCTGGAGGGGAATGGAGTAGTCAAGCCTGGAGGGGAATGGAGTTGTCAAGTCTGAAGGGGAATGGAGTTGTCAAGTCTGGAGGGAATGGAGTAGTCAAGTCTGAAGGGGAGGGAGTAGTCAACTCTGGAGGGGAATGGAGTAGTCAAGTCTGGAGGGGAATGGAGTAGTCAAGTCTGGAGGGAATGGAGTAGTCAAGCCTGGAGGGGAATGGAGTAGTCAAGTCTGGAGGGGAATGGAGTCGTCAAGTCTGGAGGGGAATGGAGTAGTCAAGTCTGGAGGGGACTGGAGCAGTGAAGTCTGGAGGGAATGGAGTAGTCAAGTCTGGAGGGGAATGGAGTTATCAAGTCTGGAGGGAATGGAGTAACCAAGTCTGGAGGGGAATGGAGTCGTCAAGTCTGGAGGGGAATGGAGTAGTCAAGTCTGGAGGGGAATGGAGTAGTCAAGTCTGGAGGGGAATGGAGTAGTCAAGTCTGGAGGGGAATGGAGTAGTCAAGTCCGGAGGGGATGGAGTAGTCAAGTCTGGAGGGGAATGGAGTAGTCAAGTCTGGAGGTGACTGGAGTAGTCAAATCTGGAGGGAATGGATAGTCAAGTCTGGAGGGGAATGGAGCAGTCACGTCTGGAGGGAATGCAGTAGTCAAGTCTGGAGGGGAGTGGTGTACTCAAGTCTGGAGGGGAATGGAGTAGTCAAGTCTGGAAGGGAATGGAGTAGTCAAGTCAGGAGGCGAAAGGAGTAGTCAAGTCTGGAGGGCAATGGAGTAGTCAAGTCTGGAGGGAATGGAGTAGGCAAGTCTGGAGGGAATGGAGTAGTCAAGTCTGGAGGGGAATGGAGCAGTCAAGTCTGGAGGGGAATGGAATAGTCAAGTCTGGAGGGGAATGGTGTAGTCAAGTCTGGAGGGGAATGGAGTAGTCAAGTCTGGAGGGAATGGAGTCGTCAAGTCTGGAGGGGAATGGAGTAGTCAAGTCTGGAGGGAATGGAGTAGTCACGTCTGGAGGGGATGGAGTCGTCAAGTCTGGAGGTGAATGGAGTAGTCACGTCTGGAGGGAATGGAGTAGTCAATTCTGGAGGGAATGGAGTAGTCAGATCTGGAGGGGAATGGAGTAGTCAAGTCTGGAGGGGAAAGGAGTCGCCATGTCTGAAGGGGAATGGAGTAGTCAAGTCTGGAGGGGAATGGAGTCATCAAGTCTGGAGGGGATGGAGTAGTCATGTCTGGAGGGGAATGGAGTAGTCAAGTCTGGAGGGGAATGGAGTCGTCAAGTCTGCAGGGGAATGGAGTAGTCAAGTCTGGAGGGAATGGAGAAGTCAAGCCTGGAGGGGAATGGAGTAGTCAAGTCTGGAGGGGAATGGAGTAGTCAAGTCTGCAGGGGAATGGAGTAGTCAAGTCTGGAGGGAATGGAGTAGTCAAGCCTGGAGGGGAATGGAGTAGTCAAGTCTGGAGGGGAATGGAGTCGTCAAGTCTGGAGGGGAATGGAGTAGTCAAGTCTGGAGGGGAATGGAGTAGTCAAGTCTGGAGGGGAATGGAGTAGTCACGTCTGGAGAGAATGGAGCAGTCAAGTCTGGAGGGGAATGGAGTAGTCAAGTCTGGAGGGGAATGGAGTCGTCAAGTCTGGAGTGGAATGGAGTAGTCAAGTCTGGAGGGAATGGAGTAGTCACGTCTGGAGGGAATGGAGTAGTCAAGTCTGGAGGGGAATGGGTTAGTCAGGTTTGGAGGGGAATGGAGTAGTCAAGTCTGGAGTGGAATGGAGTAGTCAAGGCTGGAGGGGAATGGAGTAGTCAATTCTGGAGGGGAATGGAGCAGTCAAGTCTGGAGGGAATGGAGTAGTCAATTCTGGAGGGGAATGGAGTAGTCAAGTCTGGAGGGGAATGGAGTATTCAAGTCTGGAGGGGAATGGAGTCATCAAGTCTGGAGGGGAATGGAGTAGTCAAGCCTGGAGGGGAATGGAGTTGTCAAGTCTGAAGGGGAATGGAGTTGTCAAGTCTGGAGGGAATGGAGTAGTCAAGTCTGAAGGGGAGGGAGTAGTCAATTCTGGAGGGGAATGGAGTCGTCAAGTCTGGAGGGGAATGGAGTAGTCAAGTCTGGAGGGAATGGAGTAGTCAAGTCTGGAGGGGAATGGGGTAGTAAAGTCTGGAGGGGAAAGGAGTAGTCAAGTCTGGAGGTCAATGGAGTAGTCAAGTCTGGAGGGGAATGGAGTAGTCAAGGCTGGAGGGGAACGGAGTAGTCAATTCTGGAGGGGAATGGAGTAGTCAAGTCTGGAGGGAATGGAGTAGTCAATTCTGAAGGGGAGGGAGTAGTCAACTCTGGAGGGGAATGGAGTAGTCAAGTCTGGAGGGGAATGGAGTAGTCAAGTCCGGAGGGGATGGAGTAGTCAAGTCTGGAGGGGAATGGAGTAGTCAAGTCTGGAGGTGACTGGAGTAGTCAAGTCTGGAGGGAATGGAGTAGTCAAGTCTGGAGGGGAATGGAGTAGTCACGTCTGGAGGGAATGCAGTAGTCAAGTCTGGAGGGGAATGGTGTACTCAAGTCTGGAGGGGAATGGAGTAGTCAAGTCTGGAAGGGAATGGAGTAGTCAAGTCAGGAGCCGAAAGGAGTAGTCAAGTCTGGAGGGCAATGGAGTAGTCAAGTCTGGAGGGAATGGAGTAGTCAAGTCTGGAGGGAATGGAGGAGTCAAGTCTGGAGGGGAAAGGAGTAGTCAAGTCTGGAGGGGAATGGAGTAGTCAAGTCTGGAGGGGAATGGCGTAGTCAAGTCTGGAGGGGAATGGAGTCGTGAAGTCATGAGGGGAATGGAGTCGTCAAGTCTGGAGGGGAATGGAGTAGTCAAGTCTGGAGGGAATGGAGTTGTCACGTCTGGAGGGGATGGAGTAGTCAAGTCTGGAGGTGAATGGAGTAGTCACGTCTGGAGGCAATGGAGTAGTCAATTCTGGAGGGAATGGAGTAGTCAGATCTGGAGGGGAATGGAGTAGTCAAGTCTGGAGGGGAAAGGAGTCGCCATGTCTGAAGGGGAATGGAGTAGTCAAGTCTGGAGGGGAATGGAGTCATCAAGTCTGGAGGGGATGGAGTAGTCATGTCTGGAGGGGAATGGAGTAGTCAAGTCTGGAGGGGAATGGAGTCGTCAAGTCTGGTGGGGAATGGAGTAGTCAAGTCTGGAGGGAATGGAGTAGTCACGTCTGGAGGGGATGGAGTTGTCACATCTGGAGGGGAATGGAGTAGTCAAGACTGGAGGGGAATGGAGCAGTCAAGTCTGGAGGGGAATGGAGTCGTCAAGGCTGGAGCGGAATGGAGTAGTCACGTCTGGATGGGATGGAGTAGTCAAGTCTGGAGGGGAATGGAGTAGTCAAGTCTGGAGGGGAATGGAGTAGTCACGTCTGGAAGGAATGGAGTAGTCAAGTCTGGAGGGGAATGGAGTCGTCAAGTCTGGAGGGGAATGGAGTAGTCAAGTCTGCAGGGAATGGAGTAATCACGTCTGGAGGGAATGGAGTAGTCAAGTCTGGAGGGGAATGTGTTAGTCAGGTTTGGAGGGGAATGAAGTAGTCAAGTCTGCAGTGGAATGGAGTAGTCAAGTCTGGAGGAAATGGAGTAGCCAAGTCTGGAGTGGAATGGAGTCGTCAAGTCTGGAGGGGAATGGAGTAGTCAAGTCTGGAGGGAATGGAGTAGTCAAGTCTGGAGGGGAATGGAGTCGTCAAGTCTGGAGGGGAATGGAGTAGTCAAGTCTGGAGGGGAATGGAGTCGTCAAGTCTGGAGGGGAATGGAGTCGTCAAGTCTGGAGGGGAATGGAGTAGTCATGTCTGGAGGGAATGGAGTCGTCACGTCTGGAGGGAATGGAGTAGTCAAGTCTGGAGGGGAATGGGTTAGTCAGGTTTGGAGGGGAATGGAGTTGTCAAGTCTGAAGGGGAATGGAGTTGTCAAGTCTGGAGGGAATGGAGTAGTCAAGTCTGAAGGGGAGGGAGTAGTCAAGTCTGGAGGGGAATGGAGTAGTCAAGTCTGGAGGGGAATGGAGTAGTCAAGTCTGGAGGGAATGGAGTAGTCAAGCCTGGAGGGGAATGGAGTAGTCAAGTCTGGAGGGGAATGGAGTCGTCAAGTCTGGAGGGGAATGGATTAGTCAAGTCTGGAGGGGACTGGAGCAGTGAAGTCTGGAGGGAATGGAGTAGTCAAGTCTGGAGGGGAATGGAGTTGTCAAGTCTGGAGGGAATGGAGTAACCAAGTCTGGAGGGGAATGGACTAGTCAAGTCTGGAGGGGAATGGAGTAGTCAAGTCTGGAGGGGAATGGAGTAGTCAAGTCTGGAGGGGAATGGAGTAGTCAAGTCTGGAGGGGAATGGAGTAGTCAAGTCCGGAGGGGATGGAGTAGTCAAGTCTGGAGGGGAATGGAGTAGTCAAGTCTGGAGGTGACTGGAGTAGTCAAGTCTGGAGGGAATGGAGTAGTCAAGTCTGGAGGGGAATGGAGTAGTCACGTCTGGAGGGAATGCAGCAGTCAAGTCTGGAGGGGAATGGTGTACTCAAGTCTGGAGGGGAATGGAGTAGTCAAGTCTGGAAGGGAATGGAGTAGTCAAGTCAGGAGGCGAAAGGAGTAGTCAAGTCTGGAGGGCAATGGAGTAGTCAAGTCTGGAGGGAATGGAGTAGTCAAGTCTGGAGGGAATGGAGTAGTCAGGTCTGGAGGGGAAAGGAGTAGTCAAGTCTGGAGGGGAATGGAGTAGTCAAGTCTGGAGGGGAATGGCGTAGTCAAGTCTGGAGGGGAATGGAGTCGTGAAGTCTGGAGGGGAATGGAGTCGTCAAGTCTGGAGGGGAATGGAGTAGTCAAGTCTGGAGGGAATGGAGTAGTCACGTCTGGAGGGGATGGAGTAGTCAAGTCTGGAGGTGAATGGAGTAGTCACGTCTGGAGGCAATGGAGTAGTCAATTCTGGAGGGAATGGAGTAGTCAGATCTGGAGGGGAATGGAGTAGTCAAGTCTGGAGGGGAAAGGAGTCGCCATGTCTGAAGGGGAATGGAGTAGTCAAGTCTGGAGGGGAAAGGAGTCGCCATGTCTGAAGGGGAATGGAGTAGTCAAGTCTGGAGGGGAATGGAGTCATCAAGTCTGGAGGGGATGGAGCAGTCATGTCTGGAGGGGAATGGAGTAGTCAAGTCTGGAGGGGAATGGAGTCGTCAAGTCTGGTGGGGAATGGAGTAGTCAAGTCTGGAGGGAATGGAGTAGTCACGTCTGGAGGGGATGGAGTAGTCACGTCTGGAGGGGAATGGAGTAGTCAAGACTGGAGGGGAATGGAGCAGTCAAGTCTGGAGGGGAATGGAGTCATCAAGGCTGGAGCGGAATGGAGTAGTCACGTCTGGATGGGATGGAGTAGTCAAGTCTGGAGGGGAATGGAATAGTCAAGTCTGGAGGGGAATGGAGTAGTCACGTCTGGAAGGAATGGAGTAGTCAAGTCTGGAGGGGAATGGAGTCGTCAAGTCTGGAGGGGAATGGAGTAGTCAAGTCTGCAGGGAATGGAGTAATCACTTCTGGAGGGAATGGAGTAGTCAAGTCTGGAGGGGAATGTGTTAGTCAGGTTTGGAGGGGAATGAAGTAATCAAGTCTGCAGTGGAATGGAGTAGTCAAGTCTGGAGGAAATGGAGTAGCCAAGTCTGGAGTGGAATGGAGTCGTCAAGTCTGGAGGGGAATGGAGTAGTCAAGTCTGGAGGGAATGGTGTAGTCAAGTCTGGAGGGGAATGGAGTCGTCAAGTCTGGAGGGGAATGGAGTAGTCAAGTCTGGAGGGGAATGGAGTCGTCAAGTCTGGAGGGAATGGAGTAGTCAAGTCTGGAGGGAATGGAGTAGTCACGTCTGGAGGGGATGGACTAGTCACGTCTGGAGGGGAATGGAGTAGTCAAGACTGGAGGGGAATGGAGCAGTCAAGTCTGGAGGGGAATGGAGTCGTCAAGTCTGGAGCGGAATGGAGTAGTCACGTCTGGATGGGATGGAGTAGTCAAGTCTGGAGGGGAATGGAGTCGTCAAGTCTGGAGGGGAATGGAGTAGTCACGTCTGGAGGGAATGAAGTAGTCAAGTCTGGAGTGGAATGGAGTAGTCATGTCTGGAGGGGAATGGAGTAGTCAAGTCTGGAGGGGATTGGAGTAGTCAAGTCTGGAGGGGAATGCAGTAGTCAAGTCTGCAGGGGAATGGAGTAGTCAAGTCAGGAGGGGAAAGGAGTAGTCAAGTCTAGAGGGCAATGGAGTAGTCAGGTCTGGAGGGAATGGAGTAGTCAAGCTTGGAGGGAATGGAGTAGTCAAGTCTGGAGGGGAAAGGAGTAGTCTGGTCTGGAGGGAATGGAGTAGTCAAGTCTGGAGGGAATGGAGTAGTTAAGTCTGGAGGGGAATGGAGTAGTCAAGTCTGGAGGGAAATGGAGTAGTCAAGTCTGGAGGGGAATGGAGTAGTCAAGACTGGAGGGGAATGGAGTAGTCAAGTCTGGAGGGGAATGGAGTAGTCAAGTCTGGAGGGGAATGGAGTAGTCATGTCTGGATGGAATGGAGTAGTCAAGTCTGGAGGGGAATGGAGTAGTCACGTCTGGAGGGGAATGGAGTAGTCAAGTCTGGAGGAGAATGGAGTTGTCAAGTCTGGAGGGGAATGGAGTAGTCAAGTCTGGAGGGGAATGGAGTAGTCAAGTCTGCAGGGGAATGGAGTAGTCAAGACTGGAGGGAATGGAGTAGTCAAGCCTGGAGGGGAATGGAGTAGTCAAGTCTGGAGGGGAATGGAGTCGTCAAGTCTGGAGGGGAATGGAGTAGTCATGTCTGGAGGGAATGGAGTCGTCACGTCTGGAGGGAATGGAGTAGTCAAGTCTGGAGGGGAATGGGTTAGTCAGGTTTGGAGGGGAATGGAGTAGTCAAGTCTGGAGTGGAATGGAGTAGTCAAGTCTGGAGGGAATGGAGTAGTCAATTCTGGAGGGGAATGGAGTCGTCAAGTCTGGAGGGGAATGGAGTAGTCAAGTCTGGAGGGAATGGAGTAGTCAAGTCTGGAGGGGAATGGTGTAGTCAAGTCTGGAGGGGAATGGAGTAGTCAAGTCTGGAGGTCAATGGAGTAGTCAAGTCTGGAGGGGAATGGAGTAGTCAAGGCTGGAGGGGAATGGAGTAGTCAATTCTGGAGGGGAATGGAGTAGTCAAGTCTGGAGGGAATGGAGTCGTCAATTCTGGAGGGGAATGGAGTAGTCAAGTCTGGAGGGGAATGGAGTATTCAAGTCTGGAGGGGAAAGGAGTCATCAAGTCTGGAGGGGAATGGAGTAGTCAAGCCTGGAGGGGAATGGAGTTGTCAAGTCTGAAGGGGAATGGAGTTGTCAAGTCTGGAGGGAATGGAGTAGTCAAGTCTGAAGGGGAGGGAGTAGTCAACTCTGGAGGGGAATGGAGTAGTCAAGTCTGGAGGGGAATGGAGTAGTCAAGTCTGGAGGGAATGGAGTAGTCAAGCCTGGAGGGGAATGGAGTAGTCAAGTCTGGAGGGGAATGGAGTCGTCAAGTCTGGAGGGGAATGGAGTAGTCAAGTCTGGAGGGGACTGGAGCAGTGAAGTCTGGAGGGAATGGAGTAGTCAAGTCTGGAGGGGAATGGAGTTGTCAAGTCTGGAGGGAATGGAGTAACCAAGTCTGGAGGGGAATGGAGTAGTCAAGTCTGGAGGGGAATGGAGTAGTCAAGTCTGGAGGGGAATGGAGTAGTCAAGTCTGGAGGGGAATGGAGTAGTCAAGTCTGGAGGGGAATGGAGTAGTCAAGTCCGGAGGGGATGGAGTAGTCAAGTCTGGAGGGGAATGGAGTAGTCAAGTCTGGAGGTGACTGGAGTAGTCAAATCTGGAGGGAATGGAGTAGTCAAGTCTGGAGGGGAATGGAGCAGTCACGTCTGGAGGGAATGCAGTAGTCAAGTCTGGAGGGGAATGGTGTACTCAAGTCTGGAGGGGAATGGAGTAGTCAAGTCTGGAAGGGAATGGAGTAGTCAAGTCAGGAGGCGAAAGGAGTAGTCAAGTCTGGAGGGCAATGGAGTAGTCAAGTCTGGAGGGAATGGAGTAGGCAAGTCTGGAGGGAATGGAGTAGTCAAGTCTGGAGGGGAATGGAGCAGTCAAGTCTGGAGGGGAATGGAGTAGTCAAGTCTGGAGGGGAATGGCGTAGTCAACTCTGGAGGGGAATGGAGTCGTGAAGTCTGGAGGGGAATGGAGTCGTCAAGTCTGGAGGGGAATGGAGTAGTCAAGTCTGGAGGGAATGGAGTAGTCACGTCTGGAGGGGATGGAGTCGTCAAGTCTGGAGGTGAATGGAGTAGTCACGTCTGGAGGGAATGGAGTAGTCAATTCTGGAGGGAATGGAGTAGTCAGATCTGGAGGGGAATGGAGTAGTCAAGTCTGGAGGGGAAAGGAGTCGCCATGTCTGAAGAGGAATGGAGTAGTCAAGTCTGGAGGGGAATGGAGTCATCAAGTCTGGAGGGGATGGAGTAGTCATGTCTGGAGGGGAATGGAGTAGTCAAGGCTGGAGGGGAATGGAGTCGTCAAGTCTGCAGGGGAATGGAGTAGTCAAGTCTGGAGGGAATGGAGAAGTCAAGCCTGGAGGGGAATGGAGTCGTCAAGTCTGGAGGGGAATGGAATAGTCAAGTCTGCAGGGGAATGGAGTAGTCAAGTCTGGAGGGAATGGAGTAGTCAAGCCTGGAGGGGAATGGAGTCGTCAAATCTGGAGGGGAATGGAGTCGTCAAGTCTGGAGGGGAATGGAGTAGTCAAGTCTGGAGGGGAATGGAGTAGTCAAGTCTGGAGGGGAATGGAGTAGTCACGTCTGGAGAGAATGGAGCAGTCAAGTCTGGAGGGGAATGGAGTAGTCAAGTCTGGAGGGGAATGGAGTCGTCAAGTCTGGAGGGGAATGGAGTAGTCAAGTCTGGAGGGAATGGAGTAGTCACGTCTGGAGGGAATGGAGTAGTCAAGTCTGGAGGGGAATGGGTTAGTCAGGTTTGGAGGGGAATGGAGTAGTCAAGTCTGGAGTGGAATGGAGTAGTCAAGGCTGGAGGGAATGGAGTAGTCAAGTCTGGAGGGGAATGGAGTAGTCAAGTCTGGAGGGAATGGAGTAGTCAATTCTGGAGGGGAATGGAGTAGTCAAGTCTGGAGGGGAATGGAGTATTCAAGTCTGGAGGGGAATGGAGTCATCAAGTCTGGAGGGGAATGGAGTAGTCAAGCCTGGAGGGGAATGGAGTTGTCAAGTTTGAAGGGGAATGGAGTTGTCAAGTCTGGAGGGAATGGAGTAGTCAAGTCTGAAGGGGAGGGAGTAGTCAACTCTGGAGGGGAATGGAGTAGTCAAGTCTGGAGGGGAATGGAGTAGTCAAGTCTGGAGGGAATGGAGTAGTCAAGCCTGGAGGGGAATGGAGTAGTCAAGTCTGGAGGGGAATGGAGTCGTCAAGTCTGGAGGGGAATGGAGTAGTCAAGTCTGGAGGGGACTGGAGCAGTGAAGTCTGGAGGGAATGGAGTAGTCAAGTCTGGAGGGGAATGGAGTTATCAAGTCTGGAGGGAATGGAGTAACCAAGTCTGGAGGGGAATGGAGTCGTCAAGTCTGGAGGGGAATGGAGTAGTCAAGTCTGGAGGGGAATGGAGTAGTCAAGTCTGGAGGGGAATGGAGTAGTCAAGTCTGGAGGGGAATGGAGTAGTCAAGTCCGGAGGGGATGGAGTAGTCAAGTCTGGAGGGGAATGGAGTAGTCAAGTCTGGAGGTGACTGGAGTAGTCAAATCTGGAGGGAATGGAGTAGTCAAGTCTGGAGGGGAATGGAGCAGTCACGTCTGGAGGGAATGCAGTAGTCAAGTCTGGAGGGGAGTGGTGTACTCAAGTCTGGAGGGGAATGGAGTAGTCAAGTCTGGAAGGGAATGGAGTAGTCAAGTCAGGAGGCGAAAGGAGTAGTCAAGTCTGGAGGGCAATGGAGTAGTCCAGTCTGGAGGGAATGGAGTAGGCAAGTCTGGAGGGAATGGAGTAGTCAAGTCTGGAGGGGAATGGAGCAGTCAAGTCTGGAGGGGAATGGAGTAGTCAAGTCTGGAGGGGAATGGCGTAGTCAAGTCTGGAGGGGAATGGAGTCGTGAAGTCTGGAGGGGAATGGAGTCGTCAAGTCTGGAGGGGAATGGAGTAGTCAAGTCTGGAGGGAATGGAGTAGTCACGTCTGGAGGGGATGGAGTCGTCAAGTCTGGAGGTGAATGGAGTAGTCACGTCTGGAGGGAATGGAGTAGTCAATTCTGGAGGGAATGGAGTAGTCAGATCTGGAGGGGAATGGAGTAGTCAAGTCTGGAGGGGAAAGGAGTCGCCATGTCTGAAGGGGAATGGAGTAGTCAAGTCTGGAGGGGAATGGAGTCATCAAGTCTGGAGGGGATGGAGTAGTCATGTCTGGAGGGGAATGGAGTAGTCAAGTCTGGAGGGGAATGGAGTCGTCAAGTCTGCAGGGGAATGGAGTAGTCAAGTCTGGAGGGAATGGAGAAGTCAAGCCTGGAGGGGAATGGAGTAGTCAAGTCTGGAGGGGAATGGAGTAGTCAAGTCTGCAGGGGAATGGAGTAGTCAAGTCTGGAGGGAATGGAGTAGTCAAGCCTGGAGGGGAATGGAGTAGTCAAGTCTGGAGGGGAATGGAGTCGTCAAGTCTGGAGGGGAATGGAGTAGTCAAGTCTGGAGGGGAATGGAGTAGTCAAGTCTGGAGGGGAATGGAGTAGTCACGTCTGGAGAGAATGGAGCAGTCAAGTCTGGAGGGGAATGGAGTAGTCAAGTCTGGAGGGGAATGGAGTCGTCAAGTCTGGAGGGGAATGGAGTAGTCAAGTCTGGAGGGAATGGAGTAGTCACGTCTGGAGGGAATGGAGTAGTCAAGTCTGGAGGGGAATGGGTTAGTCAGGTTTGGAGGGGAATGGAGTAGTCAAGTCTGGAGTGGAATGGACTAGTCAAGTCTGGAGGGGAATGGAGTAGTCAAGGCTGGAGGGGAATGGAGTAGTCAATTCTGGAGGGGAATGGAGCAGTCAAGTCTGGAGGGAATGGAGTAGTCAATTCTGGAGGGGAATGGAGTAGTCAAGTCTGGAGGGGAATGGAGTATTCAAGTCTGGAGGGGAATGGAGTCATCAAGTCTGGAGGGGAATGGAGTAGTCAAGCCTGGAGGGGAATGGAGTTGTCAAGTCTGAAGGGGAATGGAGTTGTCAAGTCTGGAGGGAATGGAGTAGTCAAGTCTGAAGGGGAGGGAGTAGTCAATTCTGGAGGGGAATGGAGTCGTCAAGTCTGGAGGGGAATGGAGTAGTCAAGTCTGGAGGGAATGGAGTAGTCAAGTCTGGAGGGGAATGGGGTAGTAAAGTCTGGAGGGGAATGGAGTAGTCAAGTCTGGAGGTCAATGGAGTAGTCAAGTCTGGAGGGGAATGGAGTAGTCAAGGCTGGAGGGGAATGGAGTAGTCAATTCTGGAGGGGAATGGAGTAGTCAAGTCTGGAGGGAATGGAGTAGTCAATTCTGGAGGGGAATGGAGTAGTCAAGTCTGGAGGGGAATGGAGTCATCAAGTCTGGAGGGGAATGGAGTAGTCAAGCCTGGAGGGGAATGGAGTTGTCAAGTCTGAAGGGGAATGGAGTTGTCAAGTCTGGAGGGAATGGAGTAGTCAAGTCTGAAGGGGAGGGAGTAGTCAACTCTGGAGGGGAATGGAGTAGTCAAGTCTGGAGGGGAATGGAGTAGTCAAGTCTGGAGGGAATGGAGTAGTCAAGCCTGGAGGGGAATGGAGTAGTCAAGTCTGGAGGGGAATGGAGTCGTCAAGTCTGGAGGGGAATGGAGTAGTCAAGTCTGGAGGGGACTGGAGCAGTGAAGTCTGGAGGGAATGGAGTAGTCAAGTCTGGAGGGGAATGGAGTTGTCAAGTCTGGAGGGAATGGAGTAACCAAGTCTGGAGGGGAATGGAGTAGTCAAGTCTGGAGTGGAATGGAGTCGTCAAGTCTGGAGGGGAATAGAGTAGTCAAGTCTGGAGGGGAATGGAGTAGTCAAGTCTGGAGGGGAATGGAGTAGTCAAGTCCGTAGGGGATGGAGTAGTCAAGTCTGGAGGGGAATGGAGTAGTCAAGTCTGGAGGTGACTGGAGTAGTCAAATCTGGAGGGAATGGAGTAGTCAAGTCTGGAGGGGAATGGAGCAGTCACGTCTGGAGGGAATGCAGTAGTCAAGTCTGGAGGGGAATGGTGTACTCAAGTCTGGAGGGGAATGGAGTAGTCAAGTCTGGAAGGGAATGGAGTAGTCAAGTCAGGAGGCGAAAGGAGTAGTCAAGTCTGGAGGGCAATGGAGTAGTCAAGTCTGGAGGGAATGGAGTAGTCAAGTCTGGAGGGAATGGAGCAGTCAAGTCTGGAGGGGAATGGAGCAGTCAAGTCTGGAGGGGAATGGAGCAATCAAGTCTGGAGGGGAATGGCGTAGTCAAGTCTGGAGGGGAATGGAGTCGTGAAGTCTGGAGTGGAATGGAGTCGTCAAGTCTGGAGGGGAATGGAGTAGTCAAATCTGGAGGGAATGGAGTAGTCAAGTCTGGAGGGGAATGGAGCAGTCACGTCTGGAGGGAATGCAGTAGTCAAGTCTGGAGGGGAATGGAGTAGTCAAGCCTGGAGGGGAATGGAGTTGTCAAGTCTGAAGGGGAATGGAGTTGTCAAGTCTGGAGGGAATGGAGTAGTCAAGTCTGAAGGGGAGGGAGTAGTCAACTCTGGAGGGGAATGGAGTAGTCAAGTCTGGAGGGGAATGGAGTAGTCAAGTCTGGAGGGAATGGAGTAGTCAAGCCTGGAGGGGAATGGAGTAGTCAAGTCTGGAGGGGAATGGAGTCGTCAAGTCTGGAGGGGAATGGAGTAGTCAAGTCTGGAGGGGACTGGAGCAGTGAAGTCTGGAGGGAATGGAGTAGTCAAGTCTGGAGGGGAATGGAGTTGTCAAGTCTGGAGGGAATGGAGTAACCAAGTCTGGAGGGAAATGGAGTAGTCAAGTCTGGAGGGGAATGGAGTAGTCAAGTCTGGAGGGGAATGGAGTAGTCAAGTCTGGAGGGGAATGGAGTAGTCAAGTCTGGAGGGGAATGGAGTAGTCAAGTCCGGAGGGGATGGAGTAGTCAAGTCTGGAGGGGAATGGAGTAGTCAAGTCTGGAGGTGACTGGAGTAGTCAAATCTGGAGGGAATGGAGTAGTCAAGTCTGGAGGGGAATGGAGCAGTCACGTCTGGAGGGAATGCAGTAGTCAAGTTTGGAGGGGAATGGTGTACTCAAGTCTGGAGGGGAATGGAGTAGTCAAGTCTGGAAGGGAATGGAGTAGTCAAGTCAGGAGGCGAAAGGAGTAGTCAAGTCTGGAGGGCAATGGAGTAGTCAAGTCTGGAGGGAATGGAGTAGGCAAGTCTGGAGGGAATGGAGTAGTCAAGTCTGGAGGGGAATGGAGCAGTCAAGTCTGGAGGGGAATGGAGTAGTCAAGTCTGGAGGGGAATGGCGTAGTCAACTCTGGAGGGGAATGGAGTCGTGAAGTCTGGAGGGGAATGGAGTCGTCAAGTCTGGAGGGGAATGGAGTAGTCAAGTCTGGAGGGAATGGAGTAGTCACGTCTGGAGGGGATGGAGTCGTCAAGTCTGGAGGTGAATGGAGTAGTCACGTCTGGAGGGAATGGAGTAGTCAATTCTGGAGGGAATGGAGTAGTCAGATCTGGAGGGGAATGGAGTAGTCAAGTCTGGAGGGGAAAGGAGTCGCCATGTCTGAAGAGGAATGGAGTTGTCAAGTCTGGAGGGGAATGGAGTCATCAAGTCTGGAGGGGATGGAGTAGTCATGTCTGGAGGGGAATGGAGTAGTCAAGTCTGGAGGGAATGGAGAAGTCAAGCCTGGAGGGGAATGGAGTCGTCAAGTCTGGAGGGGAATGGAATAGTCAAGTCTGCAGGGGAATGGAGTAGTCAAGTCTGGAGGGAATGGAGTAGTCAAGCCTGGAGGGGAATGGAGTCGTCAAATCTGGAGGGGAATGGAGTCGTCAAGTCTGGAGGGGAATGGAGTAGTCAAGTCTGGAGGGAAATGGAGTAGTCAAGTCTGGAGGGGAATGGAGTAGTCACGTCTGGAGAGAATGGAGCAGTCAAGTCTGGAGGGGAATGGAGTAGTCAAGTCTGGAGGGGAATGGAGTCGTCAAGTCTGGAGGGGAATGGAGTAGTCAAGTCTGGAGGGAATGGAGTAGTCACGTCTGGAGGGAATGGAGTAGTCAAGTCTGGAGGGGAATGGGTTAGTCAGGTTTGGAGGGGAATGGAGTAGTCAAGTCTGGAGTGGAATGGAGTAGTCAAGGCTGGAGGGAATGGAGTAGTCAAGTCTGGAGGGGAATGGAGTAGTCAAGTCTGGAGGGAATGGAGTAGTCAATTCTGGAGGGGAATGGAGTAGTCAAGTCTGGAGGGGAATGGAGTATTCAAGTCTGGAGGGGAATGGAGTCATCAAGTCTGGAGGGGAATGGAGTAGTCAAGCCTGGAGGGGAATGGAGTTGTCAAGTCTGAAGGGGAATGGAGTTGTCAAGTCTGGAGGGAATGGAGTAGTCAAGTCTGAAGGGGAGGGAGTAGTCAACTCTGGAGGGGAATGGAGTAGTCAAGTCTGGAGGGGAATGGAGTAGTCAAGTCTGGAGGGAATGGAGTAGTCAAGCCTGGAGGGGAATGGAGTAGTCAAGTCTGGAGGGGAATGGAGTCGTCAAGTCTGGAGGGGAATGGAGTAGTCAAGTCTGGAGGGGACTGGAGCAGTGAAGTCTGGAGGGAATGGAGTAGTCAAGTCTGGAGGGGAATGGAGTTATCAAGTCTGGAGGGAATGGAGTAACCAAGTCTGGAGGGGAATGGAGTCGTCAAGTCTGGAGGGGAATGGAGTAGTCAAGTCTGGAGGGGAATGGAGTAGTCAAGTCTGGAGGGGAATGGAGTAGTCAAGTCTGGAGGGGAATGGAGTAGTCAAGTCCGGAGGGGATGGAGTAGTCAAGTCTGGAGGGGAATGGAGTAGTCAAGTCTGGAGGTGACTGGTGTAGTCAAATCTGGAGGGAATGGAGTAGTCAAGTCTGGAGGGGAATGGAGCAGTCACGTCTGGAGGGAATGCAGTAGTCAAGTCTGGAGGGGAGTGGTGTACTCAAGTCTGGAGGGGAATGGAGTAGTCAAGTCTGGAAGGGAATGGAGTAGTCAAGTCAGGAGGCGAAAGGAGTAGTCAAGTCTGGAGGGCAATGGAGTAGTCAAGTCTGGAGGGAATGGAGTAGGCAAGTCTGGAGGGAATGGAGTAGTCAAGTCTGGAGGGGAATGGAGCAGTCAAGTCTGGAGGGGAATGGAGTAGTCAAGTCTGGAGGGGAATGGCGTAGTCAAGTCTGGAGGGGAATGGAGTCGTGAAGTCTGGAGGGGAATGGAGTCGTCAAGTCTGGAGGGGAATGGAGTAGTCAAGTCTGGAGGGAATGGAGTAGTCACGTCTGGAGGGGATGGAGTCGTCAAGTCTGGAGGTGAATGGAGTAGTCACGTCTGGAGGGAATGGAGTAGTCAATTCTGGAGGGAATGGAGTAGTCATATCTGGAGGGGAATGGAGTAGTCAAGTCTGGAGGGGAAAGGAGTCGCCATGTCTGAAGGGGAATGGAGTAGTCAAGTCTGGAGGGGAATGGAGTCATCAAGTCTGGAGGGGATGGAGTAGTCATGTCTGGAGGGGAATGGAGTAGTCAAGTCTGGAGGGGAATGGAGTCGTCAAGTCTGCAGGGGAATGGAGTAGTCAAGTCTGGAGGGAATGGAGAAGTCAAGCCTGGAGGGGAATGGAGTAGTCAAGTCTGGAGGGGAATGGAGTAGTCAAGTCTGCAGGGGAATGGAGTAGTCAAGTCTGGAGGGAATGGAGTAGTCAAGCCTGGAGGGGAATGGAGTAGTCAAGTCTGGAGGGGAATGGAGTCGTCAAGTCTGGAGGGGAATGGAGTAGTCAAGTCTGGAGGGGAATGGAGTAGTCAAGTCTGGAGGGGAATGGAGTAGTCACGTCTGGAGAGAATGGAGCAGTCAAGTCTGGAGGGGAATGGAGTAGTCAAGTCTGGAGGGGAATGGAGTCGTCAAGTCTGGAGGGGAATGGAGTAGTCAAGTCTGGAGGGAATGGAGTAGTCACGTCTGGAGGGAATGGAGTAGTCAAGTCTGGAGGGGAATGGGTTAGTCAGGTTTGGAGGGGAATGGAGTAGTCAAGTCTGGAGTGGAATGGACTAGTCAAGTCTGGAGGGGAATGGAGTAGTCAAGGCTGGAGGGGAATGGAGTAGTCAATTCTGGAGGGGAATGGAGCAGTCAAGTCTGGAGGGAATGGAGTAGTCAATTCTGGAGGGGAATGGAGTAGTCAAGTCTGGAGGGGAATGGAGTATTCAAGTCTGGAGGGGAATGGAGTCATCAAGTCTGGAGGGGAATGGAGTAGTCAAGCCTGGAGGGGAATGGAGTTGTCAAGTCTGAAGGGGAATGGAGTTGTCAAGTCTGGAGGGAATGGAGTAGTCAAGTCTGAAGGGGAGGGAGTAGTCAATTCTGGAGGGGAATGGAGTCGTCAAGTCTGGAGGGGAATGGAGTAGTCAAGTCTGGAGGGAATGGAGTAGTCAAGTCTGGAGGGGAATGGGGTAGTAAAGTCTGGAGGGGAATGGAGTAGTCAAGTCTGGAGGTCAATGGAGTAGTCAAGTCTGGAGGGGAATGGAGTAGTCAAGGCTGGAGGGGAATGGAGTAGTCAATTCTGGAGGGGAATGGAGTAGTCAAGTCTGGAGGGAATGGAGTAGTCAATTCTGGAGGGGAATGGAGTAGTCAAGTCTGGAGGGGAATGGAGTATTCAAGTCTGGAGGGGAATGGAGTCATCAAGTCTGGAGGGGAATGGAGTAGTCAAGCCTGGAGGGGAATGGAGTTGTCAAGTCTGAAGGGGAATGGAGTTGTCAAGTCTGGAGGGAATGGAGTAGTCAAGTCTGAAGGGGAGGGAGTAGTCAACTCTGGAGGGGAATGGAGTAGTCAAGTCTGGAGGGGAATGGAGTAGTCAAGTCTGGAGGGAATGGAGTAGTCAAGCCTTGAGGGGAATGGAGTAGTCAAGTCTGGAGGGGAATGGAGTCGTCAAGTCTGGAGGGGAATGGAGTAGTCAAGTCTGGAGGGGACTGGAGCAGTGAAGTCTGGAGGGAATGGAGTAGTCAAGTCTGGAGGGGAATGGAGTTGTCAAGTCTGGAGGGAATGGAGTAACCAAGTCTGGAGGGGAATGGAGTAGTCAAGTCTGGAGGGGAATGGAGTCGTCAAGTCTGGAGGGGAATAGAGTAGTCAAGTCTGGAGGGGAATGGAGTAGTCAAGTCTGGAGGGGAATGGAGTAGTCAAGTCCGTAGGGGATGGAGTAGTCAAGTCTGGAGGGGAATGGAGTAGTCAAGTCTGGAGGTGACTGGAGTAGTCAAATCTGGAGGGAATGGAGTAGTCAAGTCTGGAGGGAATGCAGTAGTCAAGTCTGGAGGGGAATGGTGTACTCAAGTCTGGAGGGGAATGGAGTAGTCAAGTCTGGAAGGGAATGGAGTAGTCAAGTCAGGAGGCGAAAGGAGTAGTCAAGTCTGGAGGGCAATGGAGTAGTCAAGTCTGGAGGGAATGGAGTACTCAAGTCTGGAGGGAATGGAGCAGTCAAGTCTGGAGGGGAATGGAGCAGTCAAGTCTGGAGGGGAATGGAGCAATCAAGTCTGGAGGGGAATGGCGTAGTCAAGTCTGGAGGGGAATGGAGTCGTGAAGTCTGGAGTGGAATGGAGTCGTCTAGTCTGGAGGGGAATGGAGTAGTCAAGTCTGGAGGGAATGGAGTAGTCACGTCTGGAGGGGATGGAGTCGTCAAGTCTGGAGGTGAATGGAGTAGTCACGTCTGGAGGGAATGGAGTAGTCAATTCTGGAGGGATTGGAGTAGTCTGATCTGGAGGGGAATGGAGTAGTCAAGTCTGGAGGGGAAAGGAGTCGCCATGTCTGAAGGGGAATGGAGTAGTCAAGTCTGGAGGGGAATGGAGTCATCAATTCTGGAGGGGATGGAGTAGTCATGTCTGGAGGGGAATGGAGTAGTCAAGTCTGGAGGGGAATGGAGTCGTCAAGTCTGCAGGGGAATGGAGTAGTCAAGTCTGGAGGGAATGGAGAAGTCAAGCCTGGAGGGGAATGGAGTAGTCAAGTCTGGAGGGGAATGGAGTAGTCAAGTCTGCAGGGGAATGGAGTAGTCAAGTCTGGAGGGAATGGAGTAGTCAAGCCTGGAGTGGAATGGAGTAGTCAAGTCTGGAGGGAAATGGAGTCGTCAAGTCTGGAGGCGAATGGAGAAGTCAAGTCTGGAGGGGAATGGAGTAGTCAAGTCTGGAGGGGAATGGAGTAGTCACGTCTGGAGAGAATGGAGCAGTCAAGTCTGGAGGGGAATGGAGTAGTCAAGTCTGGAGGGGAATGGAGTCGTCAAGTCTGGAGGGGAATGGAGTAGTCAAGTCTGGAGGGAATGGAGTAGTCACGTCTGGAGGGAATGGAGTAGTCAAGTCTGGAGGGGAATGGGTTAGTCAGGTTTGGAGGGGAATGGAGTAGTCAAGTCTGGAGTGGAATGGAGTAGTCAAGTCTGGAGGGAATGGAGTAGTCAATTCTGGAGGGGAATGGAGTCGTCAAGTCTGGAGGGGAATGGAGTAGTCAAGTCTGGAGGGAATGGAGTAGTCAAGTCTGGAGGGGAATGGAGTCGTCAAGTCTGGAGGGGAATGGAGTAGTCAAGTCTGGAGGTCAATGGAGTAGTCAAGTCTGGAGGGGAATGGAGTAGTCAAGGCTGGAGGGGAATGGAGTAGTCAATTCTGGAGGGGAATGGAGTAGTCAAGTCTGGAGGGAATGGAGTAGTCAATTCTGGAGGGGAATGGAGTAGTCAAGTCTGGAGGGGAATGGAGTATTCAAGTCTGGAGGGGAATGGAGTCATCAAGTCGGGAGGGGAATGGAGTAGTCAAGCCTGGAGGGGAATGGAGTTGTCAAGTCTGAAGGGGAATGGAGTTGTCAAGTCTGGAGGGAATGGAGTAGTCAAGTCTGAAGGGGAGGGAGTAGTCAAGTCTGGAGGGGAATGGAGTAGTCAAGTCTGGAGGGGAATGGAGTCGTCAAGTCTGGAGGGAATGGAGTAGTCAAGCCTGGAGGGGAATGGAGTAGTCAAGTCTGGAGGGGAATGGAATCGTCAAGTCTGGAGGGGAATGGAGTAGTCAAGTCTGGAGGGGAATGGAGTAGTCAAGTCTGGAGTTGACTGGAGTAGTCAAGTCTGGAGGGAATGGAGTAGTCAAGTCTGGAGGGGAATGGAGTAGTCACGTCTGGAGGGAATGCAGTAGTCAAGTCTGGAGGGGAATGGTGTACTCAAGTCTGGAGGGGAATGGAGTAGTCAAGTCTGGAAGGGAATGGAGTAGTCAAGTCAGGAGGCGAAAGGAGTAGTCAAGTCTGGAGGGGAATGGAGTAGTCAAGTCTGGAGGGGAATGGAGTCGTCAAGTCTGGAGGGAATGGATTAGCCAAGTCTGGAGGGGAATGGAGTCGTCAAGTCTGGAGGGGAATGGAGTCGTCATGTCTGGAGGGGAATGGAGTAGTCAAGTCTGGAGGGGAATGGAGTCGTCAAGTTTGGAGGGAATGGAGTAGTCAAGTCTGGAGGGAATGGAGTAGTCACGTCTGGAGGGGAATGTGTCAGTCAGGTTTGGAGGGGAATGAATTAGTCAAGTCTGGAGTGGAATGGAGTAGTCATGTCTGGAGGGGAATGGAGTAGTCAAGTCTGGAGGGGAATGGAGTCGTCAAGTCTGGAGCGGAATGGAGTAGTCACGTCTGGATGGGATGGAGTAGTCAAGTCTGGAGGGGAATGGAGTCGTCAAGTCTGGAGGGGAATGAAGTAGTCACGTCTGGAGGGAATGGAGTAGTCAAGTCTGGAGGGGAATGGAGTCGTCAAGTCTGGAGGGGAATGGAGTAGTCAAGTCTGCAGGGAATGGAGTAGTCACGTCTGGAGGGAATGGAGTAGTCAAGTCTGGAGGGGAATGTGTCAGTCAGGTTTGGAGGGGAATGAAGTAGTCAAGTCTGGAGTGGAATGGAGTAGTCATGTCTGGAGGGGAATGGAGTAGTCAAGTCTGGAGGGGAATGCAGTAGTCAAGTCTGCAGGGGAATGGAGTAGTCAAGTCTGGAGGGGAATGGAGTAGTCAAGTCTGGAGGGGAATGGAGTTGTCAAGTCTGGATGGGAATGGAGTAGTCAAGTGTGGAGGGAATGGAGTAGTCAAGTCTGGAGGGGATTGGAGTAGTCAAGTCTGGAGGGGAATGGAGTAGTCATTTCTGAAGGGGAATGGAGTAGTCAAGTCTGAAGGGGAATGGAGTCGTCAAGTCTGGAGGGGAATGGAGTAGTCAAGTCTGGAGGGGAATGGAGTAGTCAAGTCTGGAGGGGAATGGAGTAGTCAAGTCTGGAGGGGATGGAGTAGTCACGTCTGGAGGGGAATGGAGTGGTCAAGTCTGGAGGGGAATGGAGTCGTCAAGTCTGGAGCGGAATGGAGTAGTCACGTCTGGATGGGATGGAGTAGTCAAGTCTGGAGGGGAATGGAGTAGTCAAGTCGGGAGGAGAATGGAGTAGTCACGTCTGGAGGGAATGGAGTAGTCAAGTCTGGAGGGGAATGGAGTCGTCAAGTCTGGAGGGGAATGGAGTTGTCAAGTCTGCAGGGAATGGAGTAGTCATGTCGGGAGGGAATGGAGTAGTCAAGTATGGAGGGGAATGTGTTAGTCAGGTTTGGAGGGGAATGAAGTCGTCAAGTCTGGAGTGGAATGGAGTAATCAAGTCTGGAGGGAATGGAGTAGTCAAGTCTGGAGGGGAATGGAGTCGTCAAGTCTGGAGGGGAATGGAGTAGTCAAGTCTGGAGGGGAATGGAGTCGTCAAGTCTGGAGGGAATGGAGTAGTCAAGTCTGGTGGGGAATGGAGTAGTCAAGTCTGGAGGGGAATGGAGTAGTCAAGTCTGGAGGTGAATGGAGTAGTCAAGTCTGGAGGGGAATGGAGTAGTCAAGTCTGGAGGGGATTGGAGTTGTCAAGTCTGGAGGGGAATGGAGTAGTCAAGTCTGGAGGGGAATGGAGTAGTCAAGTCTGGAGGGGAATGGAGTAGTCAAGTCTGGAGGGGAATGGAGTAGTCAAGTCTGGAGGGGAATGGAGTAGTCACGTCTGGATGGAATGGAGTAGTCAAGTCTGGAGGGGAATGGAGTAGTCACGTCTGGAGGGGAATGGAGTAGTCAAGTCTGGAGGGGAATGGAGTAGTCAAGTCTGGAGGCGAATGGAGTACTCAAGTCTGCAGGGGACTGGAGTTGTCAAGTCTGGAGGGAATGGAGTAGTCAAGCCTGGAGGGGAATGGAGTAGTCATGTCTGGAGGGGAATGGAGACTTCAAGTCTGGAGGGGAATGGAGTAGTCAAGTCTAGAGGGGAATGGAGCAGTAAAGTCTGGAGGGAATGGAGTGGTCAGGTCTGGAGAGGAATGGAGTAACCAAGTCTGGAGGGAATGGAGTAACCAAGTCTGGAGGGGAATGGAGTAGTCAAGTCTGGAGGGGAATGGAGTAGTCAAGTCTGGAGGGGAATGGAGTAGTCAAGTCTGCAGGGGAATGGAGTCGTCAAGTCCGGAGTGGAACGGAGTAGTCAAGTCTGGAGGGGAAAGGAGTAGTCAAGTCTGGAGGTGAATGGAGTAGTCAAGTCTGGAGGGGAATGGAGAAGTCAAGTCTGGAGGGGAATGGAGTTGTCACGTCTGCAGGGAATGCAGCAGTCAAGTCTGGAGGGGATGGAGTAGTCAAGTCTGGAGGCGAATGGAGTAGTCAAGTCTGGAGGGAATGGAGTCGTCAAGTCTGGAGGGGAATGGAGTCGTCAAGTCTGGAGGGAATGGAGTAGTCAAGGCTGGAGGGAATGGAGTAGTCAAGTCTGGAGGGGAATGGAGTATTCAAGTCTGGAGGGGAATGGAGTAGTCGAGTCTGGAGGGGAATGGAGTAGTCAAGTCTGGACGGGAATGGAGTCGTCAAGTCTGGAGGGGAATGGAGTTGTCACGCCTGGAGAGGATGGAGTAGTCAAGTCTGGAGGGGAATGGAGTAGTCACGTCTGGAGGGGATGGAGCAGTCACGTCTGGAGGGGAATGGAGTAGTCAAGTCTGGAGGGAATGGATTAGTCAAGTCTGGAGGTGAAAGGAATAGTCAAGTCTGGAGGGGAATGGAGTCGTCAAGTCTGGAGGGGAATGGAGACGTCAAGTCTGGAGGGGAATGGAGACGTCAAGTCTGGAGCGGAATGGAGTAGTCAAGTCTGGAGGGGAATGGAGTAGTCAAGTCTGGAGGGGAATGGAGTCGTCAAGTCTGGAGGGGAATGGAGTAGTCAAGTCTGGAGGGGAATGGAGTCGTCAAGTCTGGAGGGGAATGGAATAGTCAATCTGGAGGGGAATGGAGTAGTCAAGTCTGCAGGAGAATGGATTCGTCAAGTCTGGAGGGGAATGGAGTAGTCAAGTCTGGAGGGGAATGGAGTAGTCACGTCTGGATGGAATGGAGTAGTCAAGTCTGGAGGGGAATGGAGTAGTCAAGTCTGGAGGGGAATGGAGTAGTCACGTCTGGATGGAATGGAGTAGACAAGTCTGGAGGGGAATGGAGTCGTCAAGTCTGGAGGGGAATGGAGTAGTCAAGTCTGGAGGGAATGGAGTAGTCACGTCTGGAGGGAATGGAGCAGTCAAGTCTGCAGGGGAATGGGTTAGTCAGGATTGGAGGGGAATGGAGTAGTGAAGTCTGGAGTGGAATGGAGAAGTCAAGTCTGGAGGGAATGGAGTAGTCAATTCTGGAGGGGAATGGAGTCGTCAAGTCTGGAGGGGAATGGAGTAGTCAAGTCTGGAGGGAATGGAGTAGTCAAGTCTGGAGGGGAATGGAGTAGTCAAGTCTGGAGGGGAATGGAGCAGCCAAGTCTGGAGGTGAATGGATTAGTCAAGTCTGGAGGGGAATGGAGTAGTCAAGTCTGGAGGGAATGGAGTAATCAAGACTGGAGGGGAATGGAGTCGTCAAGTCTGGAGTGGAATGGAGTAGTCAATGCTGGAGGGGAATGGAGTAGTCAAGTCTGGAGGGGAATGGAGTAGTCAAGTCTGGAGGGGAATGGAGTAGTCACGTCTGGAGGGGAATGGAGTAGTCAAGTCTGGAGGGGAATGGAGTCGTCAAGTCTGGAGGGAATGGAGCAGTCAAGTCTGGAGGGGAATGGAGTAATCAAGTCTGGAGGGAATGGAGTAGTCAAGTCTGGAGGGGAATGGAGTTGTCACGCCTGGAGAGGATGGAGTAGTCAAGTCTGGAGGGGAATGGAGTAGTCACGTCTGGAGGGGATGGAGTAGTCACGTCTGGAGGGGAATGGAGTAGTCAAGTCTGGAGGGGAATGGAGTAGTCAAGTCTGGAGGGAATGGAGTAGTCACGTCTGGAGGGAATGGAGTAGTCAAGTCTGGAGGGGAATGGAGTAGTCAAGTCAGGAGGGGAATGGAGTAGTCAAGTCTGAAGAGGAATGGAGTCGTCAAGTCTGGAGGGGAATGGAGTAGTCAAGTCTGGAGGGGAATGGAGTAGTCAAGTCTGGAGTGGAATGGAGTCATCAAGTCTGCAGCGGATTGGAGTAGTCACATCTGGAGGGGATGGAGTAGTCAAGTCTGGAGGGGAATGGAGTAGTCAAGTCTGGAGGGGAATGGAGTAGTCAAGTCTGGAGGGGATGGAGTAGTCAGGTCTGGAGGCGAATGGAGTAGTCAAGTCTGGAGGGAATGGAGTAGTCAAGTCTGGAGGGGAATGGAGTCGTCAAGTCTGGAGGGATTGGAGTAGTCAAGGCTGGAGGGAATGGAGTAGTCAAGTCTGGAGGGGAATGGAGTAGTCAAGTCTGGAGGGGAATGGTGTAGTCAAGTCTGGAGGGGAATGGAGTAGTCAAGTCTGGAGGGGAATGGAGTCGTCAAGTCTGGAGGGAATGGAGTAGTCAAGTCTGGAGGGGAATGGAGTCGTCAAGTCTGGAGGGGAATGGAGTAGTCATGTCTGGAGGGGATGGAGTAGTCACATCTGGAGGGGAATGGAGTAGTCAAGTCTGAAGAGGAATGGAGTCGTCAAGTCTGGAGGGGAATGGAGTAGTCAAGTCTGGAGGGAATGGAGGAGTCAAGTCTGGAGGGGATGGAGCAGTCAAGTCTGGAGGGGAATGGAGTAGTTAAGTCTGGAGTGGAATGGAGTCGTCAAGTCTGCAGCGGAGTGGAGAAGTGACGTCTGGAGGGGAATGGAGTAGTCCAGTCTGGAGGGGAATGGAGTAGTCAAGTCTGGAGGGGAATGGAGTTGCCAAGTCTGGAGGGAATGGAGTAGTCAAGTCTGGAGGTGAAAGGATTAGTCAAGTCTGGAGTGGAATGGAGTTGTCAAGTCTGGAGGGGAATGGAGTAGTCAATTCTGCAGGAGAAAGGATTCGTCAAGTCTGGAGGGGAATGGAGTCGTCAAGTCTGGAGGGAATGGAGTAGCCAAGTCTGGAGGGGAATGGAGTAGTCAAGTCTGGAGGTGAATGGAGTAGTCAAGTCTGGAGGGAATGGAGTAGTCAGGTCTGGAGGGGAATGGAGTAGTCAAGTCTGGAGGGGAATGGAGTAGTCAAGTCTGCAGGGGAATGGAGTCGTCAAGTCCGGAGTGGAACGGAGTAGTCAAGTCTGGAGGGGAAAGGAGTAGTCAAGTCTGGAGGTGAATGGAGTAGTCAAGTCTGGAGGGGAATGGAGAAGTCAAGTCTGGAGGGGAATGGAGTTGTCACGTCTGCAGGGAATGCAGCAGTCAAGTCTGGAGGGGATGGAGTAGTCAAGTCTGGAGGCGAATGGAGTAGTCAAGTCTGGAGGGAATGGAGTCGTCAAGTCTGGAGGGGAATGGAGTCGTCAAGTCTGGAGGGAATGGAGTAGTCAAGGCTGGAGGGAATGGAGTAGTCAAGTCTGGAGGGGAATGGAGTATTCAAGTCTGGAGGGGAATGGAGTAGTCGAGTCTGGAGGGGAATGGAGTAGTCAAGTCTGGACGGGAATGGAGTCGTCAAGTCTGGAGGGGAATGGAGTTGTCACGCCTGGAGAGGATGGAGTAGTCAAGTCTGGAGGGGAATGGAGTAGTCACGTCTGGAGGGGATGGAGCAGTCACGTCTGGAGGGGAATGGAGTAGTCAAGTCTGGAGGGAATGGATTAGTCAAGTCTGGAGGTGAAAGGAATAGTCAAGTCTGGAGGGGAATGGAGTCGTCAAGTCTGGAGGGGAATGGAGACGTCAAGTCTGGAGGGGAATGGAGACGTCAAGTCTGGAGCGGAATGGAGTAGTCAAGTCTGGAGGGGAATGGAGTAGTCAAGTCTGGAGGGGAATGGAGTCGTCAAGTCTGGAGGGGAATGGAGTAGTCAAGTCTGGAGGGGAATGGAGTCGTCAAGTCTGGAGGGGAATGGAATAGTCAATCTGGAGGGGAATGGAGTAGTCAAGTCTGCAGGAGAATGGATTCGTCAAGTCTGGAGGGGAATGGAGTAGTCAAGTCTGGAGGGGAATGGAGTAGTCACGTCTGGATGGAATGGAGTAGTCAAGTCTGGAGGGGAATGGAGTAGTCAAGTCTGGAGGGGAATGGAGTAGTCACGTCTGGATGGAATGGAGTAGACAAGTCTGGAGGGGAATGGAGTCGTCAAGTCTGGAGGGGAATGGAGTAGTCAAGTCTGGAGGGAATGGAGTAGTCACGTCTGGAGGGAATGGAGCAGTCAAGTCTGCAGGGGAATGGGTTAGTCAGGATTGGAGGGGAATGGAGTAGTGAAGTCTGGAGTGGAATGGAGAAGTCAAGTCTGGAGGGAATGGAGTAGTCAATTCTGGAGGGGAATGGAGTCGTCAAGTCTGGAGGGGAATGGAGTAGTCAAGTCTGGAGGGAATGGAGTAGTCAAGTCTGGAGGGGAATGGAGTAGTCAAGTCTGGAGGGGAATGGAGCAGCCAAGTCTGGAGGTGAATGGATTAGTCAAGTCTGGAGGGGAATGGAGTAGTCAAGTCTGGAGGGAATGGAGTAATCAAGACTGGAGGGGAATGGAGTCGTCAAGTCTGGAGTGGAATGGAGTAGTCAATGCTGGAGGGGAATGGAGTAGTCAAGTCTGGAGGGGAATGGAGTAGTCAAGTCTGGAGGGGAATGGAGTAGTCACGTCTGGAGGGGAATGGAGTAGTCAAGTCTGGAGGGGAATGGAGTCGTCAAGTCTGGAGGGAATGGAGCAGTCAAGTCTGGAGGGGAATGGAGTAATCAAGTCTGGAGGGAATGGAGTAGTCAAGTCTGGAGGGGAATGGAGTTGTCACGCCTGGAGAGGATGGAGTAGTCAAGTCTGGAGGGGAATGGAGTAGTCACGTCTGGAGGGGATGGAGTAGTCACGTCTGGAGGGGAATGGAGTAGTCAAGTCTGGAGGGGAATGGAGTAGTCAAGTCTGGAGGGAATGGAGTAGTCACGTCTGGAGGGAATGGAGTAGTCAAGTCTGGAGGGGAATGGAGTAGTCAAGTCAGGAGGGGAATGGAGTAGTCAAGTCTGAAGAGGAATGGAGTCGTCAAGTCTGGAGGGGAATGGAGTAGTCAAGTCTGGAGGGGAATGGAGTAGTCAAGTCTGGAGTGGAATGGAGTCATCAAGTCTGCAGCGGATTGGAGTAGTCACATCTGGAGGGGATGGAGTAGTCAAGTCTGGAGGGGAATGGAGTAGTCAAGTCTGGAGGGGAATGGAGTAGTCAAGTCTGGAGGGGATGGAGTAGTCAGGTCTGGAGGCGAATGGAGTAGTCAAGTCTGGAGGGAATGGAGTAGTCAAGTCTGGAGGGGAATGGAGTCGTCAAGTCTGGAGGGATTGGAGTAGTCAAGGCTGGAGGGAATGGAGTAGTCAAGTCTGGAGGGGAATGGAGTAGTCAAGTCTGGAGGGGAATGGTGTAGTCAAGTCTGGAGGGGAATGGAGTAGTCAAGTCTGGAGGGGAATGGAGTCGTCAAGTCTGGAGGGAATGGAGTAGTCAAGTCTGGAGGGGAATGGAGTCGTCAAGTCTGGAGGGGAATGGAGTAGTCATGTCTGGAGGGGATGGAGTAGTCACATCTGGAGGGGAATGGAGTAGTCAAGTCTGAAGAGGAATGGAGTCGTCAAGTCTGGAGGGGAATGGAGTAGTCAAGTCTGGAGGGAATGGAGGAGTCAAGTCTGGAGGGGATGGAGCAGTCAAGTCTGGAGGGGAATGGAGTAGTTAAGTCTGGAGTGGAATGGAGTCGTCAAGTCTGCAGCGGAGTGGAGAAGTGACGTCTGGAGGGGAATGGAGTAGTCCAGTCTGGAGGGGAATGGAGTAGTCAAGTCTGGAGGGGAATGGAGTTGCCAAGTCTGGAGGGAATGGAGTAGTCAAGTCTGGAGGTGAAAGGATTAGTCAAGTCTGGAGTGGAATGGAGTTGTCAAGTCTGGAGGGGAATGGAGTAGTCAATTCTGCAGGAGAAAGGATTCGTCAAGTCTGGAGGGGAATGGAGTCGTCAAGTCTGGAGGGAATGGAGTAGCCAAGTCTGGAGGGGAATGGAGTAGTCAAGTCTGGAGGTGAATGGAGTAGTCAAGTCTGGAGGGAATGGAGTAGTCAGGTCTGGAGGGAATGGAGTAGTCAAGTCTGGAGGGGAATGGGGTAGTCAAGTCTGGAGTGGAATGGAGTCATCCAGTCTGGAGGGGAATGGAGTAATCAAGTCTGGAGGGAATGGATTAGTCAAGTCTGGAGGGGAATGGAGTAATCAAGTCTGGAGGGAATGGATTAGTCAAGTCTGGAGGGGAATGGAGTAATCAAGTCTGGAGGGGAATTGAGTAGTCAAGGCTGGAGGGAATGGAGTAGTCAAGTCTGGAGGGGAATGGAGTAGTCAAGTCTGGAGGGAATGGAGTAGTCAATTCTGGAGGGGAATGGAGTAGTCAAGTCTGGAGGGGAATGGAGTCTTCAAGTCTGGAGGGGAATGGAGTCATCAAGTCTGGAGGGGAATGGAGTAGTCAAGCCTGGAGGGGAATGGAGTTGTCAAGTCTGAAGGGGAATGGAGTTGTCAAGTCTGGAGGGAATGGAGTATTCAAGTCTGAAGGGGAGGGAGTAGTCAACTCTGGAGGGGAATGGAGTAGTCAAGTCTGGAGGGGAATGGAGTAGTCAAGTCTGGAGGGAATGGAGTAGTCAAGCCTGGAGGGGAATGGAGTAGTCAAGTCTGGAGGGGAATGGAGTCGTCAAGTCTGGAGGGGAATGGAGTAGTCAAGTCTGGAGGGGAATGGAGTAGTCAAGTCTGGAGGGAATGGAGTAGTCAAGTCTGGAGGGGAATGGAGTAGTCAAGTCTGGAGGGGAATGGAGTAGTCAAGTCTGGAGGGAATGGAGTAGTCAAGTCTGGAGGGGAATCGAGTTATCAAGTCTGGAGGGAATGGAGTAACCAAGTCTGGAGGGGAATGGAGTAGTCAAGTCTGGAGGGGAATGGAGTAGTCAAGTCTGGAGGGGAATGGAGTAGTCAAGTCTGGAGGGGAATGGAGTAGTCAAGTCTGGAGGGGAATGGAGTAGTCAAGTCCGGAGGGGATGGAGTAGTCAAGTCTGGAGGGGAATGGAGTAGTCAAGTCTGGAGGTGACTGCAGTAGTCAAGTCTGGAGGGGAATGGTGTACTCAAGTCTGGAGGGGAATGGAGTAGTCAAGTCTGGAAGGGAATGGAGTAGTCAAGTCAGGAGGCGAAAGGAGTAGTCAAGTCTGGAGGGCAATGGAGTAGTCAAGTCTGGAGGGAATGGAGTAGGCAAGTCTGGAGGGAATGGAGTAGTCAAGTCTGGAGGGGAATGGAGCAGTCAAGTCTGGAGGGGAATGGAGTAGTCAAGTCTGGAGGGGAATGGCGTAGTCAAGTCTGGAGGGCAATGGAGTCGTGAAGTCTGGAGGGGAATGGAGTCGTCAAGTCTGGAGGGGAATGGAGTAGTCAAGTCTGGAGGGAATGGAGTAGTCACGTCTGGAGGGGATGGAGTCGTCAAGTCTGGAGGTGAATGGAGTAGTCACGTCTGGAGGGAATGGAGTAGTCAATTCTGGAGGGAATGGTGTAGTCAGATCTGGAGGGGAATGGAGTAGTCAAGTCTGGAGGGGAAAGGAGTCGCCATGTCTGAAGGGGAATGGAGTAGTCAAGTCTGGAGGGGAATGGAGTCATCAAGTCTGGAGGGGATGGAGTAGTCATGTCTGGAGGGGAATGGAGTAGTCAAGTCTGGAGGGGAATGGAGTCGTCAAGTCTGCAGGGGAATGGAGTAGTCAAGTCTGGAGGGAATGGAGAAGTAAAGCCTGGAGGGGAATGGAGTAGTCAAGTCTGGAGGGGAATGGAGTAGTCAAGTCTGCAGGGGAATGGAGTAGTCAAGTCTGGAGGGAATGGAGTAGTCAAGCCTGGAGGGGAATGGAGTAGTCAAGTCTGGAGGGGAATGGAGTCGTCAAGTCTGGAGGGGAATGGAGTAGTCAAGTCTGGAGGGGAATGGAGTATTCAAGTCTGGAGGGGAATGGAGTAGTCACGTCTGGAGAGAATGGAGCAGTCAAGTCTGGAGGGGAATGGAGTAGTCAAGTCTGGAGGGGAATGGAGTCGTCAAGTCTGGAGGGGAATGGAGTAGTCAAGTCTGGAGGGAATGGAGTAGTCACGTCTGGAGGGAATGGAGTAGTCAAGTCTGGAGGGGAATGGGTTAGTCAGGTTTGGAGGGGAATGGAGTAGTCAAGTCTGGAGTGGAATGGACTAGTCAAGTCTGGAGGGGAATGGAGTAGTCAAGGCTGGAGGGGAATGGAGTAGTCAATTCTGGAGGGGAATGTAGCAGTCAAGTCTGGAGGGAATGGAGTAGTCAATTCTGGAGGGGAATGGAGTAGTCAAGTCTGGAGGGGAATGGAGTATTCAAGTCTGGAGGGGAATGGAGTCATCAAGTCTGGAGGGGAATGGAGTAGTCAAGCCTGGAGGGGAATGGAGTTGTCAAGTCTGAAGGGGAATGGAGTTGTCAAGTCTGGAGGGAATGGAGTAGTCAAGTCTGAAGGGGAGGGAGTAGTCAATTCTGGAGGGGAATGGAGTCGTCAAGTCTGGAGGGGAATGGAGTAGTCAAGTCTGGAGGGAATGGAGTAGTCAAGTCTGGAGGGGAATGGGGTAGTAAAGTCTGGAGGGGAATGGAGTAGTCAAGTCTGGAGGTCAATGGAGTAGTCAAGTCTGGAGGGGAATGGAGTAGTCAAGGCTGGAGGGGAATGGAGTAGTCAATTCTGGAGGGGAATGGAGTAGTCAAGTCTGGAGGGAATGGAGTAGTCAATTCTGGAGGGGAATGGAGTAGTCAAGTCTGGAGGGGAATGGAGTATTCAAGTCTGGAGGGGAATGGAGTCATCAAGTCTGGAGGGGAATGGAGTAGTCAAGCCTGGAGGGGAATGGAGTTGTCAAGTCTGAAGGGGAATGGAGTTGTCAAGTCTGGAGGGAATGGAGTAGTCAAGTCTGAAGGGGAGGGAGTAGTCAACTCTGGAGGGGAATGGAGTAGTCAAGTCTGGAGGGGAATGGAGTAGTCAAGTCTGGAGGGAATGGAGTAGTCAAGCCTGGAGGGGAATGGAGTAGTCAAGTCTGGAGGGGAATGGAGTCGTCAAGTCTGGAGGGGAATGGAGTAGTCAAGTCTGGAGGGGACTGGAGCAGTGAAGTCTGGAGGGAATGGAGTAGTCAAGTCTGGAGGGGAATGGAGTTGTCAAGTCTGGAGGGAATGGAGTAACCAAGTCTGGAGGGGAATGGAGTAGTCAAGTCTGGAGGGGAATGGAGTCGTCAAGTCTGGAGGGGAATGGAGTAGTCAAGTCTGGAGGGGAATGGAGTAGTCAAGTCTGGAGGGGAATGGAGTAGTCAAGTCTGTAGGGGATGGAGTAGTCAAGTCTGGAGGGGAATGGAGTAGTCAAGTCTGGAGGTGACTGGAGTAGTCAAATCTGGAGGGAATGGAGTAGTCAAGTCTGGAGGGGAATGGAGCAGTCACGTCTGGAGGGAATGCAGTAGTCAAGTCTGGAGGGGAATGGTGTACTCAAGTCTGGAGGGGAATGGAGTAGTCAAGTCTGGAAGGGAATGGAGTAGTCAAGTCAGGAGGCGAAAGGAGTAGTCAAGTCTGGAGGGCAATGGAGTAGTCAAGTCTGGAGGGAATGGAGTAGTCAAGTCTGGAGGGAATGGAGTAGTCAAGTCTGGAGGGGAATGGAGCAGTCAAGTCTGGAGGGGAATGGAGCAATCAAGTCTGGAGGGGAATGGCGTAGTCAAGTCTGGAGGGGAATGGAGTCGTGAAGTCTGGAGTGGAATGGAGTCGTCAAGTCTGGAGGGGAATGGAGTAGTCAAGTCTGGAGGGAATGGAGTAGTCACGTCTGGAGGGGATGGAGTCGTCAAGTCTGGAGGTGAATGGAGTAGTCACGTCTGGAGGGAATGGAGTAGTCAATTCTGGAGGGAATGGAGTAGTCTGATCTGGAGGGGAATGGAGTAGTCAAGTCTGGAGGGGAAAGGAGTCGCCATGTCTGAAGGGGAATGGAGTAGTCAAGTCTGGAGGGGAATGGAGTCATCAAGTCTGGAGGGGATGGAGTAGTCATGTCTGGAGGGGAATGGAGTAGTCAAGTCTGGAGAGGAATGGAGTCGTCAAGTCTGCAGGGGAATGGAGTAGTCAAGTCTGGAGGGAATGGAGAAGTCAAGCCTGGAGGGGAATGGAGTAGTCAAGTCTGGAGGGGAATGGAGTAGTCAAGTCTGCAGGGGAATGGAGTAGTCAAGTCTGGAGGGAATGGAGTAGTCAAGCCTGGAGGGGAATGGAGTAGTCAAGTCTGGAGGGGAATGGAGTCGTCACGTCTGGAGGGGAATGGAGAAGTCAAGTCTGGAGGGGAATGGAGTAGTCAAGTCTGGAGGGGAATGGAGTAGTCACGTCTGGAGAGAATGGAGCAGTCAAGTCTGGAGGGGAATGGAGTAGTCAACTCTGGAGGGGAATGCAGTCGTCAAGTCTGGAGGGGAATGGAGTAGTCAAGTCTGGAGGGAATGGAGTAGTCACGTCTGGAGGGAATGGAGTAGTCAAGTCTGGAGGGGAATGGGTTAGTCAGGTTTGGAGGGGAATGGAGTAGTCAAGTCTGGAGTGGAATGGAGTAGTCAAGTCTGGAGGGAATGGAGTAGTCAATTCTGGAGGGGAATGGAGTCGTCAAGTCTGGAGGGGAATGGAGTAGTCAAGTCTGGAGGGAATGGAGTAGTCAAGTCTGGAGGGGAATGGAGTAGTCAAGTCTGGAGGGGAATGGAGTAGTCAAGTCTGGAGGTCAATGGAGTAGTCAAGTCTGGAGGGGATTGGAGTAGTCAAGTCTGGAGGGGAATGCAGTAGTCAAGTCTGCAGGGGAATGGAGTAGTCAAGTCTGGAGGGAATGGAGTAGCCAAGTCTGGAGGGGAATGGAGTCGTCAAGTCTGGAGGGGAATGGAGTCGTCAAGTCTGGAGGGGAATGGAGTAGTCAAGCCTGGAGGGGAATGGAGTTGTCAAGTCTGAAGGGGAATGGAGTTGTCAAGTCTGGAGGGAATGGAGTAGTCAAGTCTGAAGGGGAGGGAGTAGTCAAGTCTGGAGGGGAATGGAGTAGTCAAGTCTGGAGGGGAATGGAGTCGTCAAGTCTGGAGGGAATGGAGTAGTCAAGCCTGGAGGGGAATGGAGTAGTCAAGTCTGGAGGGGAATGGAGTCGTCAAGTCTGGAGGGGAATGGAGTAGTCAAGTCTGGAGGGGAATGGAGTAGTCAAGTCTGGAGTTGACTGGAGTAGTCAAGTCTGGAGGGAATGGAGTAGTCAAGTCTGGAGGGGAATGGAGTAGTCACGTCTGGAGGGAATGCAGTAGTCAAGTCTGGAGGGGAATGGTGTACTCAAGTCTGGAGGGGAATGGAGTAGTCAAGTCTGGAAGGGAATGGAGTAGTCAAGTCAGGAGGCGAAAGGAGTAGTCAAGTCTGGAGGGGAATGGAGTAGTCAAGTCTGGAGGGGAATGGAGTCGTCAAGTCTGGAGGGAATGGATTAGCCAAGTCTGGAGGGGAATGGAGTCGTCAAGTCTGGAGGGGAATGGAGTCGTCAAGTCTGGAGGGGAATGGAGTAGTCAAGTCTGGAGGGGAATGGAGTCGTCAAGTTTGGAGGGAATGGAGTAGTCAAGTCTGGAGGGAATGGAGTAGTCACGTCTGGAGGGGAATGTGTCAGTCTGGTTTGGAGGGGAATGAAGTAGTCAAGTCTGGAGTGGAATGGAGTAGTCATGTCTGGAGGGGAATGGAGTAGTCAAGTCTGGAGGGGAATGGAGTCCTCAAGTCTGGAGGGGAATGGAGTCCTCAAGTCTGGAGTGGAATGGAGTAGTCATGTCTGGAGGGGAATGGAGTAGTCAAGTCTGGAGGGGAATGCAGTAGTCAAGTCTGCAGGGGAATGGAGTAGTCAAGTCTGGAGGGGAATGGAGTAGTCAAGTCTTGAGGGGAATGGAGTTGTCAAGTCTGGATGGGAATGGAGTAGTCAAGTGTGGAGGGAATGGTGTAGTCAAGTCTGGAGGGGATTGGAGTAGTCAAGTCTGGAGGGGAATGCAGTAGTCAAGTCTGCAGGGGAATGGAGTAGTCAAGTCTGGAGGGAATGGAGTAGCCAAGTCTGGAGGGGAATGGAGTCGTCAAGTCTGGAGGGGAATGGAGTCGTCAAGTCTGGAGGGGAATGGAGTAGTCAAGTCTGGAGGGGAATGGAGTCGTCAAGTTTGGAGGGAATGGAGTAGTCAAGTCTGGAGGGAATGGAGTAGTCACGTCTGGAGGGGAATGTGTCAGTCAGGTTTGGAGGGGAATGAAGTAGTCAAGTCTGGAGTGGAATGGAGTAGTCATGTCTGGAGGGGAATGGAGTAGTCAAGTCTGGAGGGGAATGGAGTCGTCAAGTCTGGAGCGGAATGGAGTAGTCACGTCTGGATGGGATGGAGTAGTCAAGTCTGGAGGGGAATGGAGTCGTCAAGTCTGGAGTGGAATGGAGTAGTCACGTCTGGAGGGAATGGAGTAGTCAAGTCTGGAGGGGAATGGAGTCGCCAAGTCTGGAGGGGAATGGAGTAGTCAAGTCTGCAGGGAATGGAGTAGTCACGTCTGGAGGGAATGGAGTAGTCAAGTCTGGAGGGGAATGTGTCAGTCAGGTTTGGAGGGGAATGAAGTAGTCAAGTCTGGAGTGGAATGGAGTAGTCATGTCTGGAGGGGAATGGAGTAGTCAAGTCTGGAGGGGATTGGAGTAGTCAAGTCTGGAGGGGAATGCAGTAGTCAAGTCTGCAGGGGAATGGAGTAGTCAAGTCTGGAGGGAATGGAGTAGCCAAGTCTGGAGGGGAATGGAGTCGTCAAGTCTGGAGGGGAATGGAGTAGTCAAGTCTGGAGGGGAATGGAGTCGTCAAGTTTGGAGGGAATGGAGTAGTCAAGTCTGGAGGGAATGGAGTAGTCACGTCTGGAGGGGAATGTGTCAGTCAGGTTTGGAGGGGAATGAAGTAGTCAAGTCTGGAGTGGAATGGAGTAGTCATGTCTGGAGGGGAATGGAGTAGTCAAGTCTGGAGGGGAATGGAGTCGTCAAGTCTGGAGCGGAATGGAGTAGTCACGTCTGGATGGGATGGAGTAGTCAAGTCTGGAGGGGAATGGAGTCGTCAAGTCTGGAGGGGAATGGAGTAGTCACGTCTGGAGGGAATGGAGTAGTCAAGTCTGGAGGGGAATGGAGTCGTCAAGTCTGGAGGGGAATGGAGTAGTCAAGTCTGCAGGGAATGGAGTAGTCACGTCTGGAGGGAATGGAGTAGTCAAGTCTGGAGGGGAATGTGTCAGTCAGGTTTGGAGGGGAATGAAGTAGTCAAGTCTGGAGTGGAATGGAGTAGTCATGTCTGGAGGGGAATGGAGTAGTCAAGTCTGGAGGGGAATGCAGTAGTCAAGTCTGCAGGGGAATGGAGTAGTCAAGTCTGGAGGGGAATGGAGTAGTCAAGTCTTGAGGGGAATGGAGTTGTCAAGTCTGGATGGGAATGGAGTAGTCAAGTGTGGAGGGAATGGAGTAGTCAAGTCTGGAGGGGATTGGAGTAGTCAAGTCTGGAGGGGAATGCAGTAGTCAAGTCTGCAGGGGAATGGAGTAGTCAAGTCAGGAGGGGAAAGGAGTAGTCAAGTCTGGAGGGCAATGGAGTAGTCAGGTCTGGAGGGAATGGAGTAGTCAAGCCTGGAGGGAATGGAGTAGTCAAGTCTGGAGGGGAATGGAGTCGTCTGGTCTGGAGGGAATGGAGTAGTCAAGTCTGGAGGGAATGGAATAGTTAAGTCTGGAGGGGAATGGAGTAGTCAAGTCTGGAGGGGAATGGAGTAGTCAAGTCTGGAGGGGAATGGAGTAGTCAAGTCTGGAGGGGAATGGAGTAGTCATGTCTGGATGGAATGGAGTAGTCAAGTCTGGAGGGGAATGGAGTAGTCACGTCTGGAGGGGAATGGAGTAGTCAAGTCTGGAGGGGAATGGAGTAGTCAAGTCTGGAGGGGAATGGAGTAGTCAAGTCTGGAGGGGAATGGAGTAGTCAAGTCTGCAGGGGAATGGGGTAGTCAAGTCTGGAGGGAATGGAGTAGTCAAGCCTGGAGGGGAATGGAGTAGTCAAGTCTGGAGGGGAATGGAGTCGTCAAGTCTGGAGGGGAATGGAGTAGTCAAGTCTGGAGGGGAATGGAGTAGTCAAGTCTGGAGGGGAATGGAGTAGTCACGTCTGGAGAGAATGGAGTAGTCAAGTCTGGAGGGGAATGGAGTCGTCAAGTCTGGAGGGGAATGGAGTAGTCAAGTCTGGAGGGAATGGAGTAGTCACGTCTGGAGGGAATGGAGTAGTCAAGTCTGGAGGGGAATGGGTTAGTCAGGTTTGGAGGGGAATGGAGTAGTCAAGTCTGGAGTGGAATGGAGTCGTCAAGTCTGGAGGGAATGGAGTAGTCAATTCTGGAGGGGAATGGAGTCGTCAAGTCTGGAGGGGAATGGGGTAGTCAAGTCTGGAGGGAATGGAGTAGTCAAGTCTGGAGGGGAATGGAGTAGTCAAGTCTGGAGGGGAATGGAGTAGTCAAGTCTGGAGGTCAATGGAGTAGTCAAGTCTGGAGTGGAATGGAGTAGTCAAGGCTGGAGGGGAATGGAGTAGTCAATTCTGGAGGGGAATGGAGTAGTCAAGTCTGGAGGGAATGGAGTAGTCAATTCAGGAGGGGAATGGAGTAGTCAAGTCTGGAGGGGAAAGGAGTATTCAAGTCTGGAGGGGAATGGAGTCATCAAGTCTGGAGGGGAATGGAGTAGTCATTTCTGAAGGGGAATGGAGTAGTCAAGTCTGAAGGGAAATGGAGTCGTCAAGTCTGGAGGGGAATGGAGTAGTCAAGTCTGGAGGGGAATGGAGTAGTCAAGTCTGGAGGGGAATGGAGTAGTCAAGTCTGGAGGGGATGGAGTAGTCACGTCTGGAGGGGAATGGAGTGGTCAAGTCTGGAGGGGAATGGACTCGTCAAGTCTGGAGCGGAATGGAGTAGTCACGTCTGGATGGGATGGAGTAGTCAAGTCTGGAGGGGAATGGAGTAGTCAAGTCTGGAGGGGAATGGAGTAGTCACGTCTGGAGGGAATGGAGTAGTCAAGTCTGGAGGGGAATGGAGTCGTCAAGTCTGGAGCGGAATGGAGTTGTCAAGTCTGCAGGGAATGGAGTAGTCACGTCGGGAGGGAATGGAGTAGTCAAGTATGGAGGGGAATGTGTTAGTCAGGTTTGGAGGGGAATGAAGTCGTCAAGTCTGGAGTGGAATGGAGTAATCAAGTCTGGAGGGAATGGAGTAGTCAAGTCTGGAGGGGAATGGAGTCGTCAAGTCTGGAGGGGAATGGAGTAGTCAAGTCTGGAGGGGAATGGAGTCGTCAAGTCTGGAGGGAATGGAGTAGTCAAGTCTGGTGGGGAATGGAGTAGTCAAGTCTGGAGGGGAATGGAGTAGTCAAGTCTGGAGGTGAATGGAGTAGTCAAGTCTGGAGGGGAATGGAGTCGTCAAGTCTGGAGGGGATTGGAGTTGTCAAGTCTGGAGGGGAATGGAGTAGTCAAGTCTGGAGGGGAATGGAGTAGTCAAGTCTGGAGGGGAATGGAGTAGTCAAGTCTGGAGGGGAATGGAGTAGTCAAGTCTGGAGTGGAATGGAGTAGTCACGTCTGGATGGAATGGAGTAGTCAAGTCTGGAGGGGAATGGAGTAGTCACGTCTGGAGGGGAATGGAGTAGTCAAGTCTGGAGGGGAATGGAGTAGTCAAGTCTGGAGGCGAATGGAGTACTCAAGTCTGCAGGGGACTGGAGTTGTCAAGTCTGGAGGGAATGGAGTAGTCAAGCCTGGAGGGGAATGGAGTAGTCATGTCTGGAGGGGAATGGAGACTTCAAGTCTGGAGGGGAATGGAGTAGTCAAGTCTAGAGGGGAATGGAGCAGTAAAGTCTGGAGGGAATGGAGTGGTCAGGTCTGGAGAGGAATGGAGTAACCAAGTCTGGAGGGAATGGAGTAACCAAGTCTGGAGGGGAATGGAGTAGTCAAGTCTGGAGGGGAATGGAGTAGTCAAGTCTGGAGGGGAATGGAGTAGTCAAGTCTGCAGGGGAATGGAGTCGTCAAGTCCGGAGGGGAACGGAGTAGTCAAGTCTGGAGGGGAAAGGAGTAGTCAAGTCTGGAGGTGAATGGAGTAGTCAAGTCTGGAGGGGAATGGAGAAGTCAAGTCTGGAGGGGAATGGAGTTGTCACGTCTGCAGGGAATGCAGCAGTCAAGTCTGGAGGGGATGGAGTAGTCAAGTCTGGAGGCGAATGGAGTAGTCAAGTCTGGAGGGAATGGAGTCTTCAAGTCTGGAGGGGAATGGAGTCGTCAAGTCTGGAGGGAATGGAGTAGTCAAGGCTGGAGGGAATGGAGTAGTCAAGTCTGGAGGGGAATGGAGTATTCAAGTCTGGAGGGGAATGGAGTAGTCAAGTCTGGAGGGGAATGGAGTAGTCAAGTCTGGACGGGAATGGAGTCGTCAAGTCTGGAGGGGAATGGAGTTGTCACGCCTGGAGAGGATGGAGTAGTCAAGTCTGGAGGGGAATGGAGTAGTCACGTCTGGAGGGGATGGAGCAGTCACGTCTGGAGGGGAATGGAGTAGTCAAGTCTGGAGGGAATGGATTAGTCAAGTCTGGAGGTGAAAGGAATAGTCAAGTCTGGAGAGGAATGGAGACGTCAAGTCTGGAGGGGAATGGAGACGTCAAGTCTGGAGCGGAATGGAGTAGTCAAGTCTGGAGGGGAATGGAGTAGTCAAGTCTGGAGGGGAATGGAGTCGTCAAGTCTGGAGGGGAATGGAGTAGTCAAGTCTGGAGGGGAATGGAGTCGTCAAGTCTGGAGGGGAATGGAATAGTCAATCTGGAGGGGAATGGAGTAGTCAAGTCTGCAGGAGAATGGATTCGTCAAGTCTGGAGGGGAATGGAGTAGTCAAGTCTGGAGGGGAATGGAGTAGTCACGTCTGGATGGAATGGAGTAGTCAAGTCTGGAGGGGAATGGAGTAGTCAAGTCTGGAGGGGAATGGAGTAGTCACGTCTGGATGGAATGGAGTAGTCAAGTCTGGAGGGGAATGGAGTCGTCAAGTCTGGAGGGGAATGGAGTAGTCAAGTCTGGAGGGAATGGAGTAGTCACGTCTGGAGGGAATGGAGCAGTCAAGTCTGCAGGGGAATGGGTTAGTCAGGATTGGAGGGGAATGGAGTAGTGAAGTCTGGAGTGGAATGGAGAAGTCAAGTCTGGAGGGAATGGAGTAGTCAATTCTGGAGGGGAATGGAGTCGTCAAGTCTGGAGGGGAATGGAGTAGTCAAGTCTGGAGGGAATGGAGTAGTCAAGTCTGGAGGGGAATGGAGTAGTCAAGTCTGGAGGGGAATGGAGCAGCCAAGTCTGGAGGTGAATGGATTAGTCAAGTCTGGAGGGGAATGGAGTAGTCAAGTCTGGAGGGAATGGAGTAATCAAGACTGGAGGGGAATGGAGTCGTCAAGTCTGGAGTGGAATGGAGTAGTCAATGCTGGAGGGGAATGGAGTAGTCAAGTCTGGAGGGGAATGGAGTAGTCAAGTCTGGAGGGGAATGGAGTAGTCAAGTCTGGAGGGGAATGGAGTAGTCAAGTCTGGAGGGGAATGGAGTCGTCAAGTCTGGAGGGAATAAGGCAGCCAAGTCTGGAGGGGAATGGAGTAATCAAGTCTGGAGGGAATGGAGTAGTCAAGTCTGGAGGGGAATGGAGTAGTCACGTCTGGAGGGGATGGAGTAGTCAAGTCTGGAGGGGAATGGAGTAGTCACGCCTGGAGAGGATGGAGTAGTCAAGTCTGGAGGGGAATGGAGTAGTCACGTCTGGAGGGGATGGAGTAGTCACGTCTGGAGGGGAATGGAGTAGTCAAGTCTGGAGGGGAATGGAGTAGTCAAGTCTGGAGGGAATGGAGTAGTCACGTCTGGAGGGAATGGAGTTGCCAAGTCTGGAGGGAATGGAGTAGTCAAGTCTGGAGTTGAAAGGATTAGTCAAGTCTGGAGGGGAATGGAGTCATCAAGTCTGGAGGGGAATGGAGTCGTCAAGTCTGGAGGGGAATGGAGACGTCAAGTCTGGAGGGGAATGGAGACGTCAAGTCTGGAGTGGAATGGAGTTGTCAAGTCTGGAGGGGAATGGAGTAGTCAATTCTGCAGGAGAAAGGATTCGTCAAGTCTGGAGGGGAATGGAGTCGTCAAGTCTGGAGGGAATGGAGTAGCCAAGTCTGGAGGGGAATGGAGTAGTCAAGTCTGGAGGTGAATGGAGTAGTCAAGTCTGGAGGGAATGGAGTAGTCAGGTCTGGAGGGAATGGAGTAGTCAAGTCTGGAGGAGAATGGGGTAGTCAAGTCTGGAGTGGAATGGAGTCATCCAGTCTGGAGGGGAATGGAGTAATCAAGTCTGGAGGGAATGGATTAGTCAAGTCTGGAGGGGAATGGAGTAATCAAGTCTGGAGGGAATGGATTAGTCAAGTCTGGAGGGGAATGGAGTAATCAAGTCTGGAGGGGAATTGGGTAGTCAAGTCTGGAGGGGAATGGAGTAGTCAAGTCTGGAGGGGATGGAGTAGCCAAGTCTGGAGTTGAATGGAGTAGTCAAGTCTGGAGGGGAATGGATTAGTCAAGTCTGGAGGGAATGGAGTAGTCAAGTCTGGAGGGGAATGGAGTAGTCACGTCTGGAGGGGATGGAGTAGTCAAGTCTGGAGGGGATGGAGTAGTCAGGTCTCGAGGCGAATGGAGTAGTCAAGTCTGGAGGGGATGGAGTAGTCAGGTCTGGAGGCGAATGGAGTAGTCAAGTCTGGAGGGAATGGATTAGTCAAGTCTGGAGGGGAATGGAGTAGTCAAGTCTGGAGGGAATGGAGTAGTCAAGGCTGGAGGGGAATGGAGTCGTCAAGTCTGGAGGGAATGGAGTAGTCAAGTCTGGAGGGGAATGGAGTAGTCAAGTCTGGAGGGGAATGGAGTAGTCAAGTCTGGAGGGGAATGGATTAGTCAAGTCTGGAGGGGAATGGAGTAGTCAAGTCTGGAGGGGAATGGAGTAGTCAAGTCTGGAGGGGAATGGAGTAGTCAAGTCTGGAGGGAATGGAGTAGTCAAGTCTGGAGGGGAATGGAGTAATCAAGTCTGGAGGGAATGGAGTAGTCAAGTCTGGAGGGGAATGGAGTTGTCACGCCTGGAGGGGATGGAGTAGTCAAGTCTGGAGGGGAATGGAGTAGTCACATCTGGAGGGGAATGGAGTCGTCAAGTCTGGAGGGGAATGGAGACGTCAAGTCTGGAGGGAATGGAGTAGCCAAGTCTGGAGGGGAATGGAGTAGTCAAGTCTGGAGGTGAATGGAGTAGTCAAGTCTGGAGGGAATGGAGTAGTCAGGTCTGGAGGGAATGGAGTAGTCAAGTCTGGAGGGGAATGGGGTAGTCAAGTCTGGAGTGGAATGGAGTCATCCAGTCTGGAGGGGAATGGAGTAATCAAGTCTGGAGGGAATGGATTAGTCAAGTCTGGAGGGGAATGGAGTAATCAAGTCTGGAGGGAATGGATTAGTCAAGTCTGGAGGGGAATGGAGTAATCAAGTCTGGAGGGGAATTGAGTAGTCAAGTCTGGAGGGGAATGGAGTAGTCAAGTCTGGAGGGGATGGAGTAGCCAAGTCTGGAGTTGAATGGAGTAGTCAAGTCTGGAGGGGAATGGATTAGTCAAGTCTGGAGGGAATGGAGTAGTCAAGTCTGGATGGGAATGGAGTAGTCACGTCTGGAGGGGATGGAGTAGTCAAGTCTGGAGGGGATGGAGTAGTCAGGTCTCGAGGCGAATGGAGTAGTCAAGTCTGGAGGGGATGGAGTAGTCAGGTCTGGAGGCGAATGGAGTAGTCAAGTCTGGAGGGAATGGAGTAGTCAAGTCTGGAGGGGAATGGAGTAGTCAAGTCTGGAGGGAATGGAGTAGTCAAGGCTGGAGGGGAATGGAGTCGTCAAGTCTGGAGGAAATGGAGTAGTCAAGTCTGGAGGGGAATGGAGTAGTCAAGTCTGGAGGGGAATGGAGTAGTCAAGTCTGGAGGGGAATGGAGTAGTCAAGTCTGGAGGGGAATGGAGTAGTCAAGTCTGGAGGGAATGGAGTAGTCAAGTCTGGAGGGGAATGGAGTAATCAAGTCTGGAGGGAATGGAGTAGTCAAGTCTGGAGGGGAATGGAGTTGTCACGCCTGGAGGGGATGGAGTAGTCAAGTCTGGAGGGGAATGGAGTAGTCACATCTGGAGGGGAATGGAGTCATCAAGTCTGGAGGGGAATGGAGACGTCAAGTCTGGAGGGGAATGGAGACGTCAAGTCTGGAGCGGAATGGAGTAGTCAAGTCTGGAGGGGAATGGAGTAGTCAAGTCTGGAGGGGAATGGAGTCGTCAAGTCTGGAGGGGAATGGAGTAGTCAAGTCTGGAGGGGAATGGAGACGTCAAGTCTGGAGGGGAATGGAGTAGTCAAGTCTGGAGGGGAATGGAGTAGTCAAGTCTGCAGGAGAATGGATTCGTCAAGTCTGGAGGGGAATGGAGTAGTCAAGTCTGGAGGGGAATGGAGTAGTCACGTCTGGAGGGAATGGAGTAGTCAAGTCTGGAGGGGAATGGAGTCGTCAAGTCTGGAGGGGAATGGAGTAGTCAAGTCTGGAGGGAATGGAGTAGTCACGTCTGGAGGGAATGGAGTAGTCAAGTCTGCAGGGGAATGGGTTAGTCAGGTTTGGAGGGGAATGGAGTAGTCAAGTCTGGAGTGGAATGGAGAAGTCAAGTCTGGAGGGAATGGAGCAGTCAATTCTGGAGGGGAATGGAGTCGTCAAGTCTGGAGGGGAATGGAGTAGTCAAGTCTGGAGGGAATGGAGTCGTCAAGTCTGGAGGGGAATGGAGTAGTCAAGTCTGGAGGGGAAAGGAGTAGCCAAGTCTGCAGGTGAATGGATTAGTCAAGTCTGGAGGGGAATGGAGTAGTCAAGTCTGGAGGGAATGGAGTAATCAAGACTGGAGGGGAATGGAGTCGTCAAGTCTGGAGTGGAATGGAGTAGTCAATGCTGGAGGGGAATGGAGTAGTCAAGTCTGGAGGGGAATGGAGTAGTCAAGTCTGGAGGGGAATGGAGTAGTCAAGTCTGGAGGGGAATGGAGTAGTCAAGTCTGGAGGGGAATGGAGTCGTCAAGTCTGGAGGGAATGGAGTAGTCAAGTCTGGAGGGGAATGGAGTAATCAAGTCTGGAGGGAATGGAGTAGTCAAGTCTGGAGGGGAATGGAGTTGTCACGCCTGGAGAGGATGGAGTAGTCAAGTCTGGAGGGGAATGGAGTAGTCACGTCTGGAGGGGATGGAGTAGTCACGTCTGGAGGGGACTGGAGTAGTCAAGTCTGGAGGGGAATGGAGTAGTCAAGTCTGGAGGGAATGGAGTAGTCAAGTCTGGAGGGAATGGAGTAGTCAAGTCTGGAGGGGAATGGAGTAGTCAAGTCAGGAGGGGAATGGAGTAGTCAAGTCTGAAGAGGAATGGAGTCGTCAAGTCTGGAGGGGAATGGAGTAGTCAAGTCTGGAGGGGAATGGAGTAGTCAAGTCTGGAGTGGAATGGAGTCGTCAAGTCTGCAGCGGATTGGAGTAGTCACGTCTGGAGGGGATGGAGTAGTCAAGTCTGGAGGGGAATGGAGTAGTCAAGTCTGGAGGGGAATGGAGTAGTCAAGTCTGGAGGGGATGGAGTAGTCAGGTCTGGAGGCGAATGGAGTAGTCAAGTCTGGAGGGAATGGAGTAGTCAAGTCTGGAGGGGAATGGAGTCGTCAAGTCTGGAGGGATTGGAGTAGTCAAGGCTGGAGGGAATGGAGTAGTCAAGTCTGGAGGGGAATGGAGTAGTCAAGTCTGGAGGGGAATGGAGTAGTCAAGTCTGGAGGGGAATGGAGTAGTCAGGTCTGGAGGGGAATGGAGTCGTCAAGACTGGAGGGAATGGAGTCGTCAAGTCTGGAGGGGAATGGAGTCGTCAAGTCTGGAGGGGAATGGAGTAGTCATGTCTGGAGGGGATGGAGTAGTCACGTCTGGAGGGGAATGGAGTAGTCAAGTATGAAGAGGAATGGAGTCGTCAAGTCTGGAGGGGAATGGAGTAGTCAAGTCTGGAGGGAATGGAGTAGTCACGTCTGGAGGGGATGGAGCAGTCAAGTCTGGAGGGGAATGGAGTAGTCAAGTCTGGAGTGGAATGGAGTCGTCAAGTCTGCAGCGGAGTGGAGAAGTGACGTCTGGAGGGGAATGGAGTAGTCCAGTCTGGAGGGGAATGGAGTAGTCAAGTCTGGAGGGGAATGGAGTTGCCAAGTCTGGAGGGAATGGAGTAGTCAAGTCTGGAGGTGAAAGGAGTAGTCAAGTCTGGAGGGGAATGGAGTCGTCAAGTCTGGAGGGGAATGGAGTCGTCAAGTCTGGAGGGGAATGGAGACGTCAAGTCTGGAGGGGAATGGAGACGTCAAGTCTGGAGTGGAATGGAGTAGTCAAGTCTGGAGGGGAATGGAGTAGCCAAGTCTGGAGGGGAATGGAGTAGTCAAGTCTGGAGGTGAATGGAGTAGTCAAGTCTGGAGGGAATGGAGTAGTCAAGTCTGGAGGGAATGGAGTAGTCAAGTCTGGAGGGGAATGGAGTAGTAAAGTCTGGAGTGGAATGGAGTCATCCAGTCTGGAGGGGAATGGAGTAATCAAGTCTGGAGGGAATGGATTAGTCAAGTCTGGAGGGGAATGGAGTAATCAAGTCTGGAGGGAATGGATTAGTCAAGTCTGGAGGGGAATGGAGTAATCAAGTCTGGAGGGGAATTGAGTCGTCAAGTCTGGAGGGGAATTGAGCAGTCAAGTCTGGAGGGGATGGAGTAGCCAAGTCTGGAGTTGAATGGATTAGTCAAGTCTGGAGGGGAATGGATTAGTCAAGTCTGGAGGGAATGGAGTATTCAAGTCTGGAGGGGAATGGAGTAGTCACGTCTGGAGGGGATGGAGTAGTCAAGTCTGGAGGGGATGGAGTAGTCAGGTCTGGAGGCGAATGGAGTAGTCAAGTCTGGAGGGGATGGAGTAGTCAGGTCTGGAGGCGAATGGAGTCGTCAAGTCTGGAGGGAATGGAGTAGTCAAGTCTGGAGGGAATGGAGTAGTCAAGGCTGGAGGGGAATGGAGTCGTCAAGTCTGGAGGGAATGGAGTAGTCAAGTCTGGAGGGAATGGAGTAGTCAAGTCTGGAGGGGAATGGAGTAGTCAAGTCTGGAGGGGAATGGAGTAGTCAAGTCTGGAGGGGAATGGATTAGTCAAGTCTGGAGGGGAATGGAGTAGTCAAGTCTGGAGGGGAATGGAGTAGTCAAGTCTGGAGGGGAATGGAGTAGTCAAGTCTGGAGGGAATGGAGTAGTCAAGTCTGGAGGGGAATGGAGTAATCAAGTCTGGAGGGAATGGAGTAGTCAAGTCTGGAGGGGAATGGAGTTGTCACGCCTGGAGGGGATGGAGTAGTCAAGTCTGGAGGGGAATGGAGTAGTCACGTCTGGAGGGGAATGGAGTAGTCAAGTCTGGAGGGAATGGAGTAGTCACCTCTGGAGGGAATGGAGTAGTCAAGACTGGAGGGAATGGAGTAGTCAAATCTGGAGGGGAATGGAGTAGCCAAGTCTGCAGGGGAATGGATCAGTCAAGTCTGAAGAGGAATGGAGTCGTCAAGTCTGGAGGCGAATGGAGTAGTCAAGTCTGGAGGGAATGGAGTAGTCACGTCTGGAGGGGATGGAGTAGTCAAGTCTGGAGGGGAATGGAGTAGTCAAGTCTGGAGTGGAATGGAGTCGTCAAGTCTGGAGCGGAGTGGAGTAGTCACGTCTGGAGGGGATGGAGTCGTCAAGTCTGGAGGGGAATGGAGTAGTCAAGTCTGGAGGGGAATGGAGTAGTCCAGTCTGGAGGGGAATGGAGTAGTCAAGTCTGGAGGCGATTGGAGTTGTCAAGTCTGAAGAGGAATGGAGTTGTCAGGTCTGCAGGGAATGGACTAGTCAAGTCTGGAGGAGAATGGAGTAGTCAAGTGTGGAGGGGAATGGAGTAGTCAAGTCTGGAGGGGAATGGAGTCGTCAAGTCTGGAGGGGAATGGAGTTGTCAAGTCTGTAGGGAATGGACTAGTCAAGTCTGGAGGGGAATGGAGTAGTCAAGTCTGGAGGGGAATGGAGTAGTCAAGTCTGGAGGGGATTGGAGTCGTCAAGTGTGGAGGGGAATGGAGACGTCAAGTCTGGAGGGGAATGGAGTAGTCAAGTCTGGAGGGGATTGGAGTTGTCAAGTCTGAAGAGGAATGGAGTTGTCAGGTCTGCAGGGAATGGACTAATCAAGTCTGGAGGGGAATGGATTAGTCAAGTCTGGAGGGGAATGGAGTCATCAAGTCTGCAGCGGAATGGAGTTGTCAAGTCTGCAGGGAATGGAGACGTCAAGTCTGGAGGGGATGGAGTAGTCATGTTTGCAGGGGAATGGAGTAGTCAAGTCTGCAGGAGAATGGATTCGTCAATTCTGGAGGGGAATGGAGTCGTCAAGTCTGGAGGTGAATGGAGTAGTCAAGTCTGGAGGGAATGGAATAGTCAAGTCTGGAGGGAATGGAGTAGTCAAGTCTGGAGGGGAATGGAGTAGTCAAGTCTGGAGGGGAATGGAGTAGTCAAGTCTGGAGGGGAATGGAGTAATCAAGTCTGGAGGGAATGGAGTAGTCAAGTCTGGAGGGGAATGGAGTAATCAACTCTGGAGGGAATGGATTAGTCAAGTCTGGAGGGGAATGGAGTAGTCAAGTCTGGAGGGGAATGGAGTAATCAAGCCTGGAGGGGAATGGAGTAGCGAAGTCTGGAGGTGAATGGAGTAGTCAAGTCTGGAGGGGAATGGAGTAGTCAAGTCTGGAGTGAATGGAGTAGTCAAGTCTCGAGGTGAATGGAGTCATCAAGTCTGGAGGGGAATGGAGTAGTCAAGTCTGGAGGGGAATGGAGCAATCAAGTCTGGAGGGAATGGAGTAGTCAAGTCTGGAGGGGAATGGAGTAGTCAAGTCTGGAGGGGATGGAGTAGTCAAGTCTGGAGGGGATGGAGTAGTCAAGTCTGGAGAGGATGGAGTAGCCAAGTCTGGAGGTGAATGGAGTAGTCAAGTCTGGAGGTGAATGGAGTAGTCAAATCTGGAGGGGCATGGAGTCGTCACGTCTGGAGGTGAATGGAGTAGTCAAGTCTGGAGGGGATGGAGTAGCCAAGTCTGGAGGGGAATGGAGTAGTCAAGTCTGGAGGTGAATGGTGTAGTCAAGTCTGGAGGGGATGGAGTAGCCAAGTCTGGAGGTGAATGGAGTAGTCAAGTCTGGAGGGAATGGAGTAGTCAAGTCTGGAGGGGAATGGAGTAGTCACGTCTGGAGGGGAATGGAGTAGTCAAGTCTGGAGGGGAATGGAGTAGTCAAGTCTGGAGCGGAATGGAGTAGTCAAGTCTGGAGGGGAATGGAGTCGTCAAGTCTGGAGGGGAATGGAGTAGTCAAGTCTGGAGGTGAATGGAGTAGTCAAGTCTGGAGGGGAATGGAGTAGTCACGTCTGGAGGGGATGGAGTAGTCAAGTCTGGAGGGAATGGAGCAGTCAAGTCTGGTGGGAATGGAATAGTCAAGTCTGGAGGGGATGGAGTAGTCAAGTATGGAGGAGAATGGATTTGTCAAGTCTGGAGGGAATGGAGCAGTCAAGTCTGGTGGGAATGGAATAGTCAAGTCTGGAGGGGAATGGAGTAGTCAAGTCTGGAGGGAATGGAGTAGTCAAGTCTGGAGGGAATGGAGTAGTCAAGTCTGGAGGGAATGGAGTAGTCAAGTCTGGAGGGGACTGGAGTAATCAAGTCTGGAGGGAATGGAGCAGTCAAGTCTGGAGGGGAATGGAGTAATCAAGTCTGGAGGGAATGGAGTAGTCAAGTCTGGAGGGGAATGGAGTAGTCAAGTCTGGAGGGGAATGTAGTAGTCAAGTCTGGAGGGGAATGGAGTAATCAAGTCTGGAGGGAATGGAGTAGTCAAGGCTGGAGGGGAATGGAGTAATCAAGTCTGGAGGGAATGGATTAGTCAAGTCTGGAGGGGAATGGAGTAGTCAACTCTGGAGGGGAATGGAGTAGTCAAGTCTGGAGGGAATGGAGTAGTCAAGTCTGGAGGGGAATGGAGTAGTCAAGTCTGGAGGGAATGGAGTAGTCAAGTCTGGAGGGAATGGAGTAGTCACGTCTGGAGGGGATGGAGTAGTCAAGTCTGGAGGGGAATGGAGTAATCAAGTCTGGAGGGAATGGAGTAGTCAAGTCTGGAGGGGAATGGAGTAGTCAGGTCTGGAGGGGAATGGAGTCGTCAAGTCTGGAGGGAATGGAGTAGTCAAGTCTGGAGGGGAATGGAGTAGTCAACTCTATAGGGGAATGGAGTAGTCAAGTCTGGAGGGAATGGAGCAGTCAAGTCTGGAGCAGAATGGAGTAGTCAAGTCTGGAGGGTAATGGAGTAGTCATGTCTGGAGCAGAATGGAGTAGTCAAGTCTGGAGGGAATGCAGTAGTCAAGTCTGGAGGGAATGGAGTAGTCAAGTCTGGAGGGAATGGAGTAGTCAAGTCTGGAGGGAATGGAGTAGTCAAGTCTGGAGGGGAATGGAGTATTCAAGTCTGGAGGGAATGGAGTAGTCAAGTCTGGTGGGAATGGAATAGTCAAGTCTGGAGGGGAATGGAGTTGTCAAGTCTGGAGGGAATGGAGTAGTCAAGTCTGGAGGGAATGGAGTAGTCAAGTCTGGAGGGAATGGAGTAGTCAAGTCTGGAGGGGACTGGAGTAATCAAGTCTGGAGGGAATGGAGCAGTCAAGTCTGGAGGGGAATGGAGTAATCAAGTCTGGAGGGAATGGAGTAGTCAAGTCTGGAGGGGAATGGAGTAGTCAAGTCTGGAGGGGAATGTAGTAGTCAAGTCTGGAGGGGAATGGAGTAATCAAGTCTGGAGGGAATGGAGTAGTCAAGGCTGGAGGGGAATGGAGTAATCAAGTCTGGAGGGAATGGATTAGTCAAGTCTGGAGGGGAATGGAGTAGTCAACTCTGGAGGGGAATGGAGTAGTCAAGTCTGGAGGGAATGGAGTAGTCAAGTCTGGAGGGGAATGGAGTAGTCAAGTCTGGAGGGAATGGAGTAGTCAAGTCTGGAGGGAATGGAGTAGTCACGTCTGGAGGGGATGGAGTAGTCAAGTCTGGAGGGGAATGGAGTAATCAAGTCTGGAGGGAATGGAGTAGTCAAGTCTGGAGGGGAATGGAGTAGTCAGGTCTGGAGGGGAATGGAGTCGTCAAGTCTGGAGGGAATGGAGTAGTCAAGTCTGGAGGGGAATGGAGTAGTCAACTCTATAGGGGAATGGAGTAGTCAAGTCTGGAGGGAATGGAGCAGTCAAGTCTGGAGCAGAATGGAGTAGTCAAGTCTGGAGGGTAATGGAGTAGTCAAGTCTGGAGCAGAATGGAGTAGTCAAGTCTGGAGGGAATGCAGTAGTCAAGTCTGGAGGGAATGGAGTAGTCAAGTCTGGAGGGAATGGAGTAGTCAAGTCTGGAGGGAATGGAGTAGTCAAGTCTGGAGGGGAATGGAGTATTCAAGTCTGGAGGGAATGGAGTAGTCAAGTCTGGAGGTGACAACGGCAGTGGTGTGTGTTTCAGTGGTGGTTGGGCTGCGGTCGGGAGCTCGGAGGGCATGATGGGAGACAGGAGAGGAACGAGCAAGGACTAGATTGGGAGGGGGATAGGGGGAGGGAGGGAGAGGGTAGAGGGGGAGGGTGGGAGGGAGGGGGTAGAGGGGGTGGGAGGGAGGGCGTAGAGGGGGAGGGAGGGAGGGGGTAGAGGGGGTGGGTGGGAGGGAGGGGGTAGAGGGGGAGGGAGGGAGGGGGTAGAGGGGGAGGGTGGGAGGGAAGGGGAGGGGGTAGAGGGGAGGGAGGAGGAGGGGGGTAGAGGGGGAGGGAGGGTCGGGGGGGTAGAGCGGGAGGGAGGGTCGAGGGTGTAGAGGGAGAGGGAGTGTCGGGGGTTAGAGGGGGAGGGAGGGAGGGTCGGGGGGTAGAGGGGGAGGGAGGGAGTGGGGTAGAGGGGGAGGGAGGGTCAGGGGAGTAGAGGGGGAGGGAGGTTTGGGGGTGTAGAGGGGGAGGGAGGGTTCGGGGGGTAGAGGGGGAGGGAGGGAGTGGGTAGAGGGGGAGAGAGGGAGGGGGTAGAGTGGAAGGGAGGGTAGAGGGAGAGGGAGCGGTCAGGGGTAGAGGGGGAGGGAGGGGGGTAGAGGGGGAGGGAGGGGGAGGGGGGCTAGAGGGGGAGGGAGGGGTCGGAGGGTAGAGGGGAAGGGAGGGTCGGGGGCGTAGAGGGGGGGTAGAGGGGGAGGGAGGGTCGGGGGGGTAGAGGGGGAGGGAGGGGGAGGGTGGTAGTGGGGGAGGGAGTGTCGGGGGGGGAGGGAGGGGGAGGGGTTAGAGGGGAGGGAGGATCGGGGGGGTAGAGGGGGAGGGAGGGTCGGGGTGTAGAGGGGGAGGGAGGGGGAGGGGGTAGAGGGGGAGGGAGGGAGGGGGTAGAGGGGGAGGGTGGGGGGAAGGGGGTAGAGGCGGCACACTATGTTGCAGCTTGCCATGAACAGAGGGACAACCAGTAAACTAAGAAATGAATATATATAAACAATGCGAATGTATATTTATACACTCAGGGATATACCTGTTTATACACTGTATGAATAGAACTGCGTTTATGTGCTCAACCATAAATGTATTTTGATGCTTTGGCAACATAAGATGTAACTTATCATGCCAATAAAGTGATTTGAATTGTGAATTGTGGGTAGAGGGGGCGGGAGGGAGGGGGTAGAGGGGGAGCGTGGGAGGGAGGGGGTATTCGACCCAACACAATCGTCGCTAAGCAAAAGGAAAAATATCTGACATATTGGGCAGAAACAACAAAAACCCAAAGCAAACTCAATTGCTACTTGGCCCTAAACAGACAATACAACATAGCTGATTACCTGACCATGGTAAAGGATAACAAACTGAGAAGAACCTTGACAAGGTACAGACTTAGCGAACATAGCCTAGCGATCGAAAAAGGCAGACACAGGCAGACCAGGCTGCCAAGAGAGGACAGGATATGCTCTCACTGCAGTCAGGGAGTGGTGGAGACAGAGATGCACTTCCTCACAGCTTGTGGAAAATATCAGGGCATCAGGGAGAATTTCTACCAAAAATTCTCACAAATATGTCCTGATTTCAGAAATCTGAATGACAACCAAAAACTCCCATTCCTACTGGGAGAGGAGAGAAGCTGTATAACACTGGCAGCACGCTATGTTACAGCTTGCCATGAACAGAGAGCCAACCAGTAAACTAAGAAAAGAATATATATAAACAATGCGAATGTATATTTATACACTCAGGGATATACCTGTTTATACACTGTATGAATAGAACTGCGTTTATGTGGTAAACCATAAATGTATTTTGATGCTTTGGCAACATAAGATGTAACTTATCATGCCAATAAAGCGATTTGAATTGTGAATTGTGAATAGAGGGGGAGGGAGGGGGAGGGGGTAGAGGGGGAGGGAGGGGGAGGGGGGCTAGACGGGGAGGGAGGGTTGGGGGTGTAGAGGGAGAGGGAGGGTTGGGGGGTAGAGGGGGAGGGAGGGTCGGGGGGGTAGAGGGGGAGGGAGGGAGGGTTGGGGGGTAGAGGGGGAGGAAGGGTCGGGGGGGTAGAGGGGGAGGGAGGGCAGCTTGCCATGAACAGAGGGACAACCAGTAAACTAAGACAAGAGTATATATAAACAAGGCGAAAATATATTTATAAACTCAGGGATATACCTGTTTATACACTGTATGAATGGAACCGCG